>NC_051156.1:170350290-170675290 GCF_013339745.2 Dermacentor silvarum | reverse complement strand
GGTGTGGAACCCATATAAAATATCCGATATTGAGAAGTTGTAAATTATTCAGAAAAAAAAAACTTTCATGATCATCTACTGTCGTTATGGCAGCAACTTTTAACCATCCTCGATTTCTTTTGTATTAAATCTATAACTATACTCTTAGCAGCACCCATAAAATCGCTAAAGATTTTGCACACCTTAATTTATTCCCCTAACGTTCCTTCTCCTAGCACACACATAAAATTCGCGGAACCTTTTTTTTTTTCATCTGGAAGGTCTATCGCTCAAGAAATGACGCGTTTAAATATAGTTTTTTTCCCCCTCTAACTATAGAATATTGGAACTGGAGCCATTCATTCTCTTCCGTTGGACAATTTCTTGCTGAAGATTGAGTGTTATTGATCTATTTCTGTTGTTTATTTATGTTTTTCTCTGTAGTGTTGTGTATAATTGTACCATTTTTATGCTGTCATCATCAGCCTATTTTTATGTCCACTGCAGGACGAAGGCCGGTCTCCCTGCGATCTCCAGTTACTCCTGTCTTGCGCTATAGCTGATTCCAATTTCTACCTGCAAATTGTATAATTCCCCATTCTTACCATAGCCCTAAATAGGGCTGCAGTATGTAAACATTAAATAAGAAGTGTCCTACGGTTGATGTGAAGCCAGCGTATACTTTCAGAACACGTCTCTCCAGCAGGATATGTAATCCTGACATCAATCAAGTGCGAAAACAGAACTTGCTGGAAGAATACCAGTGTGCGCGCTCACCGCACAGTTTGGTGGAGGGCGCCTCCAAATTGGTCCCTAGCATATTCAGCAAAGTTACATAACTGAACACAGGCTCTGTTCCATTCCGTGAGGACAGTACGTGTCGTTTTGTTTTAAATATAGCTTATTCTGATCTACCTTAACATTATTAATTGAACGGGAGCCCATCTACTATAACTCCTCCCATAAGCACGTGAAGACGGAGCCAACGTTTCCCTCGGAATCCGCAATACCAGTGTTGTACACGTTACCCTAAAACATGAACGAAAGCTCGTTCCTCGTTCCTTCCCAATCTTGAAACGAGTTCCCGTTACAAATTCCTTTAATGCGGAAGTAACGCGTTCCAGTTACACTTCGAACATTGGAACGTGTCGTTACATTAATGTTACATTTGATTTCTTTAATTAAAATATAGTGTCGGATAATCCTGAGGCGAAATAAACTTAGCAATTTAAAACTTAGTCATGCAGAACTCGCACGTATATATTATACGAATTTGAAGATTGCCGACAGCAGATTATCTGGAGTTAAAAGAATCCAAGGAAATGCTCCTAGACGATTTTTTTTTTCAGGGAGCATGCACCGGACATACTCCAGACATGTATAACTGCAACATCGGTGCTCGTCTATTACAAGATCTACATCAGCACATTATAGTTTGTGCTTGACCCGCGCCATTCCCCGATATGTGTTCAGCATTTACTGATGCTAAACTTTCTCGCTCAAAATTAGCAGCCTTTCTAGCATTTTAATAGTCTCATTGAGAGTTCCAGATATATTGCTTTTACTTAATTCTTATAATTTTAAAGCATTTGTGATACTGTTCTTTTGTTATTTGTGGCGGTGCTCAATGTATGTCGAAGTGAAGTATTTGCAACTAGAGGAGGAGGAGTAGATTTTAATGAAGAGATGGGAGGAGAGGTCGGCCCTGGAGAGCGTGTCTCTAGCCGGCTACTCCTCACTGGGGTACGGGGAAGTGGGAGATACAGGGAGAGGTAGGTGGCAGGTGATTATGATATCGTACAGTGAGCTACTATTTACACACGCTGTCCAATACGCGGTTGTGCACTTTTCACACACAACACGCAGGAGTAGTGTTGTCCAACACAAAAACTCATCGCACAAACACATTTCGCACACTGCACACTGCACAGGTCCTAGAGACGACCGTCTAAGCCTGTCTCACACATAAAGTTCAAAAGTGATCTTATGGTGCGCTGGGCATGGTCAACTCTTCTCCACGCGCCTAAAACCTTTGCTTCCGAAAAGGGGCGGGAGTCCAAACTGTATTGCTATCCACTGAGTTTAGCGGTGAATTATACAACGTGTGACTATTTTCTTGTTTCTTCGTGCGCATGTTATGAATAAGTTTTAATTTTATGTTCAGTTTGTAAGTGGCAACTGTTCGCCAAGAAATGCTTCGTATTTAAAACGCCCGTGTGCTTGCGTTGTAGTGCATGCGCATGCACGTTAAAGAACCCCAGGTGGTCAAAATTATTCCGGAGCCCTCCACAACAGCGTGCCTCATAATCAGAACTGGTTTTGGCACGTAAAACCCCAGACCGGTGAAGGTATACAGTTTAATAGTCCTCAGGTAGAATGTCCCAGTGAAAGACGGAATCCGAACCCGCCGTCGTGGCATAGTGGCTCTGGCGTTGCGCTACTAAGTCCGAGGCCGCGGGATCGAATCCCGGCCCCGGCGGCCCCATTTCAATGGGGGTGATATGCAGAAACGCCCGTGTGCCGTGCATTGAGGGCACGTTAAAGAACCCCTCGGTGGTCAAAACTAACCCAGATTCCCCCAGTACCTGGTCGATAATAAGCTGTCTACTCTGCAAAATACATGAGACCATTTGAGAATGTTTTCCTGGAATGCTGGGATTCAGTGAAAATTTTTGGGCTTTACGTGCCAAAACCACGATTTCAAAATTAACCCAGATTCCCCCACTACGGGGGAATCTGGGTTAATTTTGAGATCGTGGTTTTGGCACGTAAAGCCCAAAAATTTTCACTGAAGGTATTTTGCAGAGTAAACAGTTTATTATCGACCAGGGCACGAACATACCTTTTTTGGTCAGCCATGTTTTCACCGGTAGTGTGTTCGTACGTAAACTGAAGAAGAATGTTTTAGAGCGATAGCTCTACTACTTCAGTTACAAACGCAGAAAACGCCTGATTCTGTAAATATGACCTTCAAGCTCAGCCAAGGTCAAACTGGGACTTATCCTGCCACTACCGGCGGCTGCTGCGTATGCCGCGGGGGCGCCCGTATTTTGACAGCGATCTCCGATGTGAACGAAGTGCGCCGAGTGCTGGTGTATAGCTTCGTATGCGCCGGGCTTTCGACGCTTAGTTCGCGTTGAAGCGAGACGCAGCATGAAGATCAATTCACTCACTGCTGCTGCCGCGCCGAGTAGCGTCTGTGTGTTGTCTTGTGGTGCAGTTGTAGATGAGGTAGTTGCTGCCGGCGCCGAGCAGCGTGTGTCCTTTCCCAAAGCAAGCAAAACCGTACTATCGCTCGACAAACTTGGTTTAACCGCGTTCAACCAGGGCATTTAAAAAAAAATGTTTAGCTTGGCTGGGGGGAGGGGGGAATTCTTTTTAACCTTCCTTCAAACATTTTTTCGTCCTTGCCCTGCCATTTGTGTTGGCGTCCGCCGCCGGCGGCGTGTTCCGTCAGAAAAAAATTGGTCGCATATATGCTTGCTTCGCTGCAAATGACGTCGAAGGACGATAGTCTTCTGCCACCCTTGATACGTAACACCCTCTCTTCTCCCTCTCCCACCCCTCAAGCTCTTCCCCTTACCTCTCACTCCTCCAATGATGGATGGAATGGAGGTTTTGCTGAATTCAATTCAAATTTCCTGCGTTCGCCCTGCTCTCGCGCCATCTATTGGGATCTTTTAATACTGTTGGCTTAAACCCGGCTACAGAGCCGCGGCTTCAGTCAGCTTGTTTGTAACGCGTAGCGTCTCTTCGACACCATTTCTAACGCGTTGATTTTTCATTTTACTAACGTAAAAACCAGTTCAATGTGTCATCATCATCATCATCATCAGCCTATATTTATGTCCACTGCAGGACGAAGGCCTCTCCCTGCGATCTCCAATTACCCCTGTCTTGCGCTAGCGTATTCCAACTTGCGCCTGCGAATTTCCTAACCTCATCATCCCACCTGACTTTCTGCCGTCCTCGACTGCGCTTCCCTTCTCTTGGTATCCATTCTGTAACCCTAATGGTCCACCGGTTATCCATCCTACGCATTACATGGCCTGCCCAGCTCCATTTCTTCCGCTTAATGTCAACTAGAATATCGTCTACCCCCGTTTGTTCTCTGATCCACACCGCTCTCTTCCTGTCTCTTAACGTTACTCCTAAGATTTTTCGTTCCATTGCTCTTTGTGCGGTCCTTAACTTGTTCTCGAGCTTCTTTGTTAACCTCCAAGTTTCTGCCCCGTATGTTAGCACCGGTAGGATGCAATGATTGTACACTTTTCTTTTCAACGACAGTGGTAAGCTCCCAGTCAGGATTTGGCAATGCCTGCCGTATGCACTCCAACCTAATTTTATTCTTCTGTAAATTTCTTTCTCATGATCAGGGTCCCCTGTGAGTAATTGACCTAGATAAACATATTCCTTTACAGATTCTAGAGGCTGACTGGCGATCCTGAATTCTTGTTCGCTTGCCAGGCTATTGAACATTATCTTTGTCTTCTGCATATTCATCTTCAACCCAATTCTTGCACTTTCTCGATGAAGGTCCTCAATCATTTGTTGTAATTCCTCTCCATTGTTGCTCAATAGGACAATGTCATCTGCAAACCGAAGGTTGCTGAGATATTCGCCATCGATCCTCACTCCTAATTCTTCCCAGTCTAAGAGCTTGAATACTTCTTCTAAGCATGCAGTGAATAGCATTGGAGAGATTGTGTCTCCTTGCCTGACCCCTTTCTTGATAGGTATCTTTCTACTTTTCTTGTGGAGAACCAAGGTAGCTGTGGAATCCTTGTAGATATTTGCCAAGATATTCACGTATGCCTCCTCCACTCCTTGATTACGCAATGCCTCTATGACTGCTGATATCTCTACTGAATCGAATGCCTTTTCATAATCTATGAAAGCCATATAGAGAGGTTGATTGTACTCCGCAGATTTCTTGATTACCTGATTGATGGCATGGATATGGTCCATCGTAGAATATCCCTTCCTGAAGCCAGCCTGTTCTCTTGGTTGACTGAAGTCAAGTGTTGTCCTGATTCTATTGGAAATTATCTTCGTGAATATTTTATACAATACTGAAAGCAAGCTAATGGGTCTGTAATTCTTCAATTCTTTAACGTCTCCCTTCTTATGGATAAGTATAATGTTGGCGTTCTTCCAGCTCTCTGGTACACTTGAAGTTGTGAGGCATTCGTATAAAGGACCGCAAGCTTTTCAAGCATGATATCTCCTCCATCTTTGATTAAATCTACTGTTATTCCATCTTCTCCAGGCGCTTTTCCCCTGGTCATGTCTTTCAAGGCCCTTCTAACTTCATCGCTAGTTATAGAGGGAGCTTCTGTATCCGGTTCATCACTATTTCGAATGGAAGAAGCTTGGCTGTTTTGGCTACTGTACAGGTCAGTATAGAATTCTTCTGCTGCTTTTACTATGTCATCGAAATTGCTGATGATATTACCATGCTTATCTTTCAGTGCATACATCTTGCCTTGTCCTATGCCTAGTTTTCTTCTTACTGATTTCATGCTGCGTCCATATTTTACGGCTTCCTCAATTTTTCCCACGTTATAATTTCGAATATCCCTTACTTTCTTCTTGTTGATCAGTTTTGACAGTTCAGCGAATTCTATCTGATCTCTTGAGTTGGACACTTTCATGTTTTGTCGTTTCTTTATTAGGTCCTTTGTTTCTTGGGAGAGCTTCCCTACAGGTTTCTTTGGTGCCTTACCTCCCACTTCAATTGCTGCTTCTGAGATCAGCCTAGTTACGGTTTCGTTCATTATCTCTATGTTATCTTCATCTTCCTGTTCTAAAGCTGCATATTTGTTTGCGAGCACCAGCCTGAATTGGTCTGCTTTTACCCTTACTGCCTCTAGGTTGGCCTGTTTCCTCTTGACTAATTTCACTCTCTCTCTCTTCAAATTGAGAGAAATCCTAGACCTCACTAACCTATGGTCACTGCACTTAACCTTACCTAACACTTCTACATCCTGCACTATGCTTGGATCGGCAGAGAGTATGAAATCTATTTCATTCCTTGTTTCTCCATTAGGGCTTTTCCAGGTCCACTTCCTGTTGCTGCGCTTCCTGAAGAAGGTATTCATTATTCGGAGCCTATTCCTTTCCGCGAATTCTATTAACATCTCTCCTCTTGCATTCCTAGAATCGATGCCGTAGTTGCCAATGGCTTGCTCACCAACCTGCTTTTTTCCCCACTTTTGCATTGAAGTCGCCCATGACTAAAGTATACTGAGTTTGCACCTTTCTCATTGCTAGTTCAACATCTTCATAAAACTGTTCAATTTCTTCATCATCGTGACTAGAGGTTGGTGCCTAGGCTTGTACTATACTTCATTTTGTACCTCCTATTCAGCTTTATTACGACGACTGCTACCCTTTCATTAATGCTGTAGAATTCATCAATGTTGCCCGCTACGTTGTTATGCACTAGAAATCCTACCCCGGATTCTTTCTTATCTGGAAGACTCTGTAGCAGAGGACGTGGCGTTAGTCAGTACTGTGTAAGCCTCACCAGTTCTTCTAACTCACTAAGGCCAATAATTATCCCAGGAAATGCCTGATAATTCTTCAAATAGTCCTGCTAGGCTAGCCTCACTCGAGAGGGTGCGCGTGTTGAACGTTGCCAGGTTCAGTTTCCATTGGCGGCCTGCCTTGACCCGCAAAACTGCGCCGTGACGAAAAAAAAATTGGCTGGTCTTTAAGTCTTGTAAGCCTAGTTATCACGAGCGAAAGGTCTGCTTGGCTTGGATTTGCAAAGACTATACACACAGTGTTTCATTAATGCTTGCTCCCGCGCTTGGTAAGCTTCTCTATAACGTGCTAATCTGGCCTCCCTTTGCTCCGGTGTTTCAGCAGCCAACTTTGCCTTTGCTTGAGATTTCTCAGCCTGTCGTCTAGCTGTATCTACTGGACGATTGGTTTCAGCCTGTCGCTTGCGCTGAAGCACACGCACAGACGGCCCAGCCGGCGCGCCATCCATGGCGAGACTGAGCGACCAAGCGCCGGCGAAGCAGCCGTTAAACCCTCACCTTGTCACGTGGTACCGCAGCGGCGAGGCTCCGAGCGAGAGCAGCTGCGACGCCTCACCGCAGCGGATCACATGGCGTGACGTCACACCTGCCACACTTGCGCTCCGGCGGCTCAAGGTCATTGCGACGCGATGAATGACCCTGCGAGACATGGCGTAGTAGAGCTTTCGTTCTAAATTGGCCGACGCCGCAAAGAGTAAAAACAGGTAAAAAATGCTCGGGTAGAGGTCACATTTCTCAGGGAGGTTGCTGTAAACAAAGTAAATTAGTGGCTTTGAAAATAAAATTTGGAAAATTTTGGTCTGGGTAGGATTCGAACCCAGGCCACCAGGGTGCGAGACGAGCGCGCTTCCCTAAAGCCACGGCTGCTTTTCTTCTTTCGTTTCTTTATTGTCTCATTTGCAAGTTCACTCATTATCAACACTCGAGTTCAAAGAACTAGCATGTCAAATACATATGTAACATCTACCAACCAGCACGATTGCAATCACATCCGAAATATCTTAATTTTGTCAAGGGTTCTAACCCTGACATCAATGCCAAAGGGCATTCTTGCGCTTTTTGCACCTCCAGAAAGGCGTTTATACTCTCCCGGAAGTAATTTTGCGCAGGTCGTGCGTCTGCGTTACAGTAATACCCAGTCATTCTGGAGCGCCAGATGCTCTGAAAGCCAACGAGCATTACCAGATCAAAAGAAAGCCTATCGTCGTTTTCTATCGCTAGATGCCTGATTCCGTGGGGATCTAGCGGGACTTCTTTAGCGAAGCTTTGTCGGCTCACTTGTGACGGTGTCGGTGTGCGTGCACGCGGTATCATCATCAGCATTGGCTCGAGCGTCATCTTCTTCCGCACCTGGCTCGTTGGAGCCCCTCGGATTGCGCTCGTGCTCGGCATGCGCTCGGGCCACTGCTGCCGTGTTCGTCATTGTCGTCTTCTGCCACAGCTGCATGGCACCATTGCCGCTCATCATTCCAGCGTTCACTTATCTTCTGTCATCGTAATGGGGAGACTGCGTTTACGGGGGTATGAGCCATTGCTTAAGGGGGTATGATCCATTCATTGTTTGACGTGACGGACGCATTTAATTTTGAAGCAATTTAATTTTGAAGAATCGCAAGCGGCAATGATGGGCGAATGCTGCTAACCACGCCGCCGAGTAAACTCGAGACATTGAACGCAAGCGACAACAGCGACGAGCAGAGAATCATACAACGCAGCGGAAGGATAAGTTCCACGAAAGGGAAGGAAAAGTAGAAGGAAAGGGCAAGGACAAGTAGTACGAAAGGGAAGGAAAAGTAGTAGGCCAGGTACACACACAACAAGCGTCGCTTACCCCCATTTTCTCGACGGGGGAAGGGCTGGTGAGTTTTAGATGCGAAGCAGCTTATGGCGGGGGCTTTGTCCGTCCCTCCCTCCGTCCCGCGGCGCCCCACACTTCCACAGCGCATGCGCGTCCCCTCCCCCTCTCTCTCCTCTCCTACGCTCCCCCTTTCTCTCCTCTATGGAGCGGCGCGCACGACAGGTGGTGCGACAGCTGCATACTCCGCTGGGGGCGCCACGGTAGTTCCGCGGTATGAAAATGACGGAGCGCGCGCGCCTCATTCTATCTCCTGTGCAGCGCCGCAATGAGCGCTAGGGCCGCTGCCGCGAAACGGGAGCGGCGACATGGCGATCCCGAACTTCGGGCTCGCGAAGCCGAAAGGAAACGTGAACGGCGGCAAGCGGACCCTGAACTCCGGGCTCGGGAAGCCGAATCGAAACGTCAACGTCGAGCGGTGGATTCCGAGGCGGTGCGGCACCGCGAAGCCGAATCGAAACGTCAACCATCTCCCGCTCAAGCTAACCATCTCCCCGCTGCTTCGCATCCACACATGGTTCCCTTTAGCGGGAGATGGAGTAATTTTTTTTGATGTCCTTGGTAAAACATCCCAAAAATACACTCCTTCCCAATAATGCAGGAGGACGTGTATTGTCTCGGGTTGTTTAGAGATTAAACAATGTGTTCCCTACGGTACAAAAAAAAAATAAAACCTTTTCTTTCAGAACTATCTTTACTGAACGCGTTCCTGTATGAACTTTGAAAAAAAAAAAAAAACGCGGGCAAGTTTTCACTCGGTCGTGCAAAGCTTAGGCACAGCGAAAGTGTCAATCCTCAAGTCTTACTGGCTGCTACTGCTAGGTATTAACTTGGTTGCTGCTAGGTCTTAACTTGGTTTAACTTAACTACGCAAGTAGGGAAGCTATTCTCGAGCGATCATTTTCGGAGGCAGCTTCCCTTTCGCGTTTCGCGATATTTCGTGTGACTAGCGCTGGACGCGTCGGCACCTACGAGCGACAGCGTTCCCGGCATTATAGTGCCTAGAATATACTTACTATATTCTAGGCACTGTACCGGCATGCCACAAACGCAGGCAGGCAGGAGCCCTGTTTGTGTCGGGCGAAGCAAGCGCGCACCTGCGCCGGCGGTTACTAGGCAACGCGAGGTGACGTCATCGCTACTGCTTCGGCGCGTGCGCAGCTGGGTAACGTGGGCGGCGTCGGCAGCAGCTCTGCGCGTTGCCTCGTTGGTGCTGCTACAATTTGTTTCTCTCTATATCTCGCTCTCACTTTCTCTTTCCCTCTCCCGAGCATTGCACGCGCGATGCGCATGCTCTCCTTCCCTCTCCTTTAACGTCCCCTGTCAAGGCAACATGTGCACGGCACGGAGAGGAGGCGAGGCACACGCCGCTCCACGAGGTGGTTGCTAGGCAACGCAGTGACGTCATAGGAGTGCCGCCGGAAATCAGTCGTGAACCCGGGGATAAAACACTTTCGTGTTAAAAAAAAGTTTTTACCCCTGGTAGCATTTGCATACACTTAACCCGTTTTAGTACATTCTGGCCATGGCTACCACTGTAAAGGGACCTATATATAAAGGCACAAGAAATTCAGTATCGCACACAGCATTATACAACTTTTTTTCTTTGGACAGAACTCAGATATTCTTTTGAAAAACGCACGCTTAGGAAGCGCACAGTGGAGACAACCTCCTTAAAAAAAAAAACCGTAAGCGTTCCGACAATGCTGTTTGTGGCAGCAATAAAATCTGGTAGCGCTTTGCTCATTCTCATCTGACACATAGTGCACAAGAAAGGGCCCCTGACCTCCCGAAAAATATAAATCAGTTTACGAGCTGACGCACAAAGAGGTGTTCGAGACCTATACTCCCCCATCTTTGACGCGCCTGAACATGTTCGTCCGACTACACCTCTCCCAACTCGAGGCCCACAAAAACACAGCAAATATGCGGTGAAATTTCTTAATGTTTAACCGAGAACAGTATAACACCTGCATCACATACCAAATCTTACTGATAAAGAACAAATTACACACTGTCGTTCTGGCGAAGATTAGCCACTTTCCACCTGTCCACCTTCTCACGCACCTCTTTCAGTGGTTGTTGCCAGTACTGATCATTATCTTTGTAGAATTCAAGCGGCTCGCCAATATATTTTATTGGAGTAGTTTCCCACTTAATGTTGGTAAAAGCGTCCGGGTTCGAAGGTCATTCTCCGCGTCAAAACCCCAGGCCCTTTCCCCAATTCACAAGACTTCCAGAGATGTCACTAAATTGTTTAACCACTCCAACTGCTTCAAGAATTTCTTTCTTGTCACAGAAAAGAGCTACGTCATCTGCATACGCCAAGAGTTTTAACTTCTGCCGCATGCAGGAGAAAAACTTGAATGGCACCATTCTGCAATAAGGAGCGACAAAGAAGAGAGGAGGGCTGAGGGGGCAACCTTGGCGTACTGAACGTTGCTCACTAATCGACTTTCCTATCGTCTTGTTCACAATGAACTGTCTGGAGCAGTTCTGGTACGCCATGGCTACACCTTGTCTGATAACAGTGCCGACATTGATGTATTCCAATATAGCTAACAAAATATCATGCGAAACACAGTCGAATGCTTTTCGAAGTCTACTTGGAGTACCGCGACACAAACCTTCATAGAGTCACAGCATTGCAGAACGCATCTAGCCTTATGGATGCCATTTAGAATTGAACGACCATTTATACTACACGTTTGATGGTCGCCCACAATTTTAGGCATAGCAGTCTGAAGCCTCGCTGCTAATATCTTCATTATCTTATGGTCGACGTTTGTCAATGAGATGGATCTGTATGACATGTGCAGTGCTAGCTTTGTCGTTTTGGTCTGTTTTTCGGGATGAGGACTGTATGAGACGTGCTATACGACGGCGGCAGCAGATTAAGCTCTTACGCCTCAATAAAAACTGCGGCAAGAACTGGGGAAATTTCTTTTTTAAACGCTTTGTACAAAGATGCACTCAACCCGTCAGGTCCGGATGATTTACCCATGTTTAATTTATCTATAGATCGGTAAATTTCTTCTGATTTTCCTGCTCCTATTATCCTTTATTTCATCAGTCCAGCCATGGCATCACACCCAAAAATGCATTCTTAAACTTATCTACGTCAACATTTCGGAGCGAAAAGAGCGCTTGGTAATGCCGAAAAAAACACCTGTGCTATGCTGAAGCTGTCACTTACCGAATTACCGTTCCACTCAATCTCATGCATGAATATGAAGCCCTCGCCCTCACGATTGCACCCCGGCACTTCTCCTTCTTATTACTTGGAGGTTCTGTTTAATTTTTTGCACATCTTTGAATGCGCCAGGCGTTCTACAGTCAAGTGCCATCAATTTCATGAGAGTTGTTCTTAGTGCGCTTTCGTTCCTTTTAACAGCGGAGCTGTTTAAGCCTGAGGTTGGCCCGTATAGCGTAGACCAGAAACTGCGCCTGGTCATGGCGTCACCGCGCGTTGCCTAGCAACCAGCTGGCTCAGCTGCGCCTCGCTTCGCCGCCGCACCGCCGCGCCGAGCTGCTACGACCACGCACCTGCTCCGCCTAGCCATGGCGTCACTTCGCGTCGCCTAGCAACCACATGAGCATCGCTTCGCCTAGTCATGTCAACGCTTCGCCAGACCGCGTCTTGAAGCGCGTCATGCGGCCAAGCGAGAATCTGTTCGTCGGCGGTGAGCCGATGCGGAATACCGTGCCGAAGGTGCAGCCGAGAAGAGGCGTCGTCCAGTCGAAGATCCCGAGTTTCAAGAACGAGAACGCAAGAGTCTGCGTTTGAGTATCCAGTGTCGTCGGGATAGCGACCCTGGCTGTAGCTTGGTCGATCACAAGCTCCGCTGTTTGCTCCAGCTTTGCACCACTAGTACAAGCTGCGCTCATTTTTTCTTTTTTATTCATATCTTATGCAGCTTGATCTTTCAAGAGCCTCCATTTTAATGTGCTGTTTGCACCCTTCCCACTGTTCTCCCACATTGCTTGCACATCCAAAGTTTATTTTACTTATGAGCTTGTGAGCATTACATAAATTTTTCATAAATACCAATTAAAACTACAGTTTTGTTTCTTTGTACATATTAGGCACATTAGGTAGGTACCATTAGGCACAGGCAATGATCAGAAAATGACATTGGTACCACATCGTAATTATTACACTTCTAAATTATGTCTAATAAAGCGTAAATTCGATCGAGGCGGGCATGTCTAGTGCCATGAAAGTGCGTATACTCCCACGCCATGAGCCAGTCTGTAGGCATTCAGCCACGTCATCCAAGTCATATTCCTGGATTAAGTTTGTTTACAAATTTGTGCTTTTGTCTCTGAAAGCAATCCTGTTCGTTTTATCACGCCCATTCAACAGGAAATTAAAATCGCCCATTAGAAGAATGGGCTTTTGTGAACTCAAGTACTGCTTTACATTCGCGAAGAAATTTTTCCGCTCCTCAACTTCGTTTGGAGCGTAAACACACAATATCCGTCATTCGTTATCCCGCACAACAAAAAATCACATAAAACCAGTCTTCCTGTTGGAGACGAAACAGTTTCCTACATAACAAGTCCCGACAGTTTTTTAACAAAAAAAAAATCCCAGGTATCCTTAGCTATCAAAGAGACGCGACGGCGAAATTCTTGTAAAGCTTACTGTAAATCACATTAATCCACCCTAATCGACCTTAATCCACCTAATCATCCTTACTGCACCTTAATCATCCTTCATCCACCTTAACTGACCCTAATCCACCTAATGACATTAAGCCACCTTAATCCACCCTAATGCACCTGAATGACCCTAATACACCTTAATGGACCTTGATACACCCTAACTCACATTAATCCAATCATTAATCATTCATTAACTAACTTTGCTAATCAATAATCATCTCTTAATATACACGGCTGGACATTCTTTGGTTCGCTTCTGGCCTTCCTTGGGTCCCGTGACTTTCTGTATCTCACAACGCGACCTAGAAACATAGAGATCTAAGGCTTTCGCCTTGACAAAAAGCACACATACAGCATACGCACCATTTGCATGGCTGACTACGGCGTAATACCGTGACGTGAAATGCTGCACCATGCTCGCGGTAACTTCTCTCCTGCAATTTTTGTTTCCTGGATGGCTAGCACATCCAGGTCCTGATCCGTTATTAAGCGATATATACTCGACTGTTTCATTTTAGCAGCCAATCCTCGTATGTTTAAAGTAGATAAACACAGGGACGTTTCGAAAGCCATGTTTAATCATAACTGCAAGTAGGCCCCGGAGCATGGCGCTTACCTTTCACGTCTAGCGCCACGCTAGGCGCCTCCGGAGCCGTTCGATTAGACGGCCTCCCTTTCCATCGGAGGGGGCTTGTCACAAGGATTTCTGTCCACCACATTGGGTCGTGGCCTAGGGCTATCCCTCCGAACCTGCACCACCTTTGCTGGTGGCTCTTCGCCACTGCTGGTTGGCACATTGTCTGTATTAACAATGCCTCATTGGTCTGATCACCTTTTTATTGCGATAGCAATTATATGGACACTCCAAAGCGTAGTTCTGCCGTCGCCGTCGTCGTCGCCGTCCCCGTGAGGTTCCGTATGACGTCAACGGCGATCAAATCGTCGCCGCGCTCCGGACTGCTGTATGTGCGAGTGAAAGGACGCGAGGGACACGCGCTTTCACAGGGAGCGAACGCACGTCGAAGAGCAAACGCGCGTTCTGCGCCGTGCACCCTGAAGGGCTGCAGAATTAAGGCGTCTCTTTCCTCCTTTTCATATATAGAGAGCAAACGCGACTTTTTCCGTCGCGCAAAAGGCTGTGGGGGGGGGGGGGGACGGGAGGGAGAGAGAGAGAGGGGAGGCGACGTTTAGCTGCGGCACCAAATGCGTATTTATATAAAAACGCCGCGCGCGTTCAGTGCGAACGCGGGCAAAACGCCGACGGCGTCGACAACAGTTCTGCGCGTTGCTGGTGCTGCTGCATGTCCAAGTTAATACAGCTGATAAAACTACTATCCTTACTCCGTATAGCTCTCTACTAATTTGCTATCGCAATTATTGCTTCGCCTTTTGGGTGAAACTGCGACAATTTTTTTTTTATCAAGTGGCCGTGGTCTGATCATGGCTGCGCTTCGAGGCGGCACCAACGTTGGTCGACCGGGCGACGCTCGCAGCTGGTGCGTTCGGTGTCTTCGCAAGCTCCAAAACCTCGTTCATCTCCGGAGCATCGGTGGCTTCTACTTCTACCTCTTTCTCTACTACGTCTGAGCCCATTGAATACCCATCGTGTTCGTCGGATGCCCAGTCGAGCATCGATTGCCGCACGCTGCTGGACGCTGCCGGCGTTTCTGGTTCACTGGTACCTTCCGCTGCCTAGTCTTCTTCAACGATGTCCATAACCTGCTCCGACGATTCAACGCTAGCGCCTGTATACAGTGTACTAGAATGTTTTATTCTAGTTCACTATAGCCTGGACCCGTCGCTGTGACGTAGGTGCGAACGCACTGTGCGTCTGTGTGTCCAAACCGTCTGCACAGCGAGCAACGCGGCACTTGGCAATCACGGCGTACGTAGCCAACTCCACGGCAGCGCAAGCACTGCATCGGGAGCCCCCGGTGCCACCACTACAACCGGTTCACCGCCTACCCTTATTTGATGAGGCAGGTCATCTACCTTCATGATGAGCTAGAGCTTGAGGAGCACTGAACGTGTTGTGGACTCCTTTTCATTCGCACCTTGAGCTCGCCAATGCCCTCGGGTAATCTCGGTGACCTTACCGAAAGCCGCCAACGCCATCCGCACACCCTCGTCGTCCGTGTAGCCTATATTTAATGTATATATAAGGGCATCTTCGGCTGGCCGTTTCGGAGCGCCCTAGACCGCTCTTGCGAGCGGCATTGTCTTCGGCTGGTTGACAGAGGGTGCGCGCCTTGCGTTCGGCTGGTTCTCTTCGATCGCTCTCCTCCATCTTCGAGAGCTCTGAGGCACTCCGTGCCCTGTCGTCGGAGCAGTCGTCAAGATCGAGAGCGTTTCCAGCAACATCATCACAACACAGAGTGGTCGCTGTTGGCGACGGTCCACCGTAACTTAGGCAACCTAGGCCACTGCATACTGGCGTCTCAACAAACGTTCGTCTCACCAGCGCGTCCGCCGGTTTTCCCGGCAGCGCCGGGAGATTTGGATAGGCGAAACATCGGACGTTGGCAGTAGTCACGTGGTTTCGCATCTGCCATTTCCTCCTCCGAGAGCGAGTCACACCATTGGTCACACGTTCGGCTTGCGCGCTTGTCCTCTACCTCGCAGTTCGGGAAATACCGGATCTGCCCGACTCTGCTTCGGAGGATGGAGGTGACCAGTCAGAGATACCATCAGCCTGACCTGATGGTCTTGTGGATCTATGATTAGACACCCATCGCCTTTTGACTTGTAGCTCTTTCAAGTGAAGCATCCGCTTCGTTGCATCCGCGCTCAGAGTCACGGCCCACACGTGGTTCATCTGATAAGCTCCTAAGGCTACCACTTCGGATAGCATGCCTGCTTGATCAATTGCGTCTCGGAAATCTTCGACCCGAAAGGTCCTTACACGTACGTTCCCGCGCAAAAACACGGTGCACAACACGTCCTGTAGGTAGCTGGGGTAGAATAACCTGGTAGTCGCAGTCCTCACTTGCGTTCATCCTGTATCCGCGACCAGCAAGTGCCGCTGACACCGCGCTCCGAGGGAGCTCATGATTCCAGCGTCCGACGCGTACGAGAGCCGACGAAGGAAATGAAGCCACGGCTGCTCCACGGTTCTGGCTTACTAGGGGTCTAGTACATTGTACTATGGGTCTAGTACATTGTACTATGGGTGTGCCTAGTGCGTGCCTGATTGCACACGTCACGTGGTCACAGAGACGCGCTCGTGCCACTGCTCACGCGTTCGTCGTCGTCTTCTTCCACAGCTGGCTCCGATACCGCTCATCATGCCAGCGTTCCCATACTTCGTTCCCATACATTCATTTTAGAGCCATTCGGTTCTAAAGTAGATGGAAACTGAATGCTGCAAAAAAAAAAAAAAAAAAAATGAGCCAGTGAGTGCAGCTGTGTTTTGCTTATTGATGGAACGTTGTATCACGACAAAAATATTGTGTATATAATGTAGGCTGTTACGAATTTATAAAGCACACTCATCTCTTAATAGAAAAAAATGCACGACATTCAGTGGCTTCATCGATTTTCTTAAATTTTCTAAGCTAGGCCAGCACCTCCTATGCACAGCTGCGTATGCCGCAGGAGATGCGCCGGCTTATATATTAATGAATTTTGACTGGTAAAGAAGTGCCAATGAGCGCACCTCTGTTCTGTGCATTAAAACAATGAATCCCGACATAAAAGATAAAACGTGCAGGTATTAATGTCGGTTCCAATATCTGTAAAGCGCACAGACAGTCTTAATAATTTTCAACGGCTTATTTTATCCCGTTAAATTTATTATAGTCGCATTACCGATTCTTGGTCCATTGGGTATGTGTCATTGGGCATGGACCCATTCTTGACGTTCCTTCGTAATGGGTATGTGTGCCTGTGACACAAGTATGCCGCGTGCCGTTTGTTTTCGTCGCATACACCACTCTTCCCTTGACTAACATCATATATCTGCATGCATCGTTGAGACGACGTCAAACATAATTGCACGCATCGCATTTTAGTTGTATAGCACTTGCAGCACTACTTCACTAACGATTCACTTCGCATGGATTCGACCATTTGCGTTGGATCCTGCAGAAGAGAACACATACTTTTTTCTTTTTCTTTTTCCATTTTTTTTTCATGCCGTTCAGGACGGCCGTCGAGTTTCTATGCCAAATAACTTTATGCTGTCTTCCTGCAAATATTCTGCGGTTATGCAAACGAACATGAACCGGTTCGAACCGGCTTGAACCGCTCGTCCTTGCTTCGGAGTTGAATCGGAATCGAACCGTTTTCACTGAACCGGAGCGAAAAGAAGTTTCGGTTCGGCGGTCGGCTATACTGATCTGCTTTTCAACCGACTACCCCATCAACTCTCCTTTTTTTAATAAACAATACCATCCACTGAATTTTTAGAGCATCAATAGCCATTCACGTCATCCTTGCAAATGCAATCAAACTTACGGAGCGGCACGAAATGGGAAGCGTGCTCCAACTTGCACTTGAGTGTATCGTCCACGTCGTAAGCTCACTGACTCGACGCCAAACAGACACAAGAAGAGACACACTATATCAAACGCAGTTTTAACAACAGCAATGACATCGAGCTTTTATTGTACATCATTCTCGTCCCGACAACGCCGACGCGAATTCTTCCCGCACTTTGTCACACAAAAATATACGTAATATATATATTTTCATATCTTATCACCACTATATATATATATGCACAACAAGTGATAGGTCACGTGTCACGCCGTACAGCTGGAGATCCCGCAGGTTCTTCAATTCAGAGAGCAGTATTATACTTCGCTGCGCTGCGCCTACGCATGTTTCTCATTTAAGCAGCAGTGAAGGTGAGGAGCAATACGAAACAGGAGGAGCAATCTACAGGCGCTACACAATAAGCGGTTGCTGCAACCATACTATATATTTATATCTCTGAAACTGTACACGACAACGGTAACGCGTGAGGAGTGGTGTCGCCTATTCCAACAATGTCTTTTTTTTTTTTTTGCCCAATGTTTCCGTGACGCGCGCAGTCATACCTCGCGATAGGATGTACACCCCAAATACTATGTATGGCACGGCAATAAATTAAAAGAAATATTCAATGAACAAGTATGATACGCGACAGGTTAACTCACACGAAACGCCATGATGGTATCGCCTAGATTCGCTGCTTCGTTTTCTTTTTTTTTTCTTTCTTTTTCTGTTCGCTGTTACACAGGAGTGACGCCAATGGCGTGGAACTGGAGAAACCATGAGACCATGACTTTCTGCCACTTTGACGAACACCGAACGAGACACGCTTACCACATGAAATGCTTTCGCTACAACATACGAGAACCACGGCAAGAAGGTAATTGTAGAAGAGCCGACATACATAAACGAATTTGTTTTTACTCGACCAAAGGTTGAAAAAAAAATGGCGTGTCGAGGTTACAGAATTTGGTTTTGCCTGTAGTCAAAGGCAATGCTTAAAACGTCGAGTACTTAACACAACGAAGGTGAAACCTTCTCTAGGCGTCTCGTATTTATAATTTGAAAAGTCTGACAACGCCTTCTGTTATGTTAAACCAGTGTTTTTTTTCTTCTTGTTGTTGTTTCTTTTTCTTTTTTTAATATGTGACAACAGTAAATCGTCAATGCGAAACCAATTAAACGAAACATCTCAGTTCACTTCATTCGCATTCGATTCAAGCGTAAGTCGCAGCTTTCAGCGCTTCTTCTCTAACGTCAGCACTAAGAAACATTCTCCACGGTAAACGCCGTAACATTCCTTTGAGAACAAACTTTACAAATATAGACCACGAGTCTCTGAGATAAAGGTGGCTCTATATAACGGTCTATAGACAAATCCAGCGTAGTCTAGGCAACATCGTCGACGAGAGCGTGGCGATAGCGTTATATATTGCACTCGAAGAAGCAGACATGAGTCAACCGGGTATCCGATTATGAGGGGAAAAAAACGCTTTTCACTAGAGGCGCATGCCTTAACGTGCACGTATGCTACAGTTCTCACTTTGAAGTCGTTGGAACGAGGTCGATGACCACGAAGAATCCAGTATACATGCACAAGCATCGAGTACAGCATATAGAGGAACAATGCATAGGGAGACCATCGGACACTAAACTCTGCACAACACAATAGACCGGCGTAACACAGCCGCAAACTGTATACCAACGGCCACAGGCGCTTTCTAGAAAGCTCTGTGACAACTCGCACACTGCTGCGTAAATCCCAGCTACTAGCACTTCTATCCCTAATGAGACAGAGCCCTGGCTAAAATTGTATTCGTATACAACACAGATCGAGGCCGGCGTCAGTATCGAATCAATCTTGTTATCGGAGCTGCAGTGCTCTGGTACTTAGGATATTATAATAGGCGCTAGATGCTCAGCGAGGCCAAACTGAAGCCTAATGTTCTAGAGGACTGTGTACCCGCTGGATAACGGACAAACTGCGCTGGTTCATTGCTGCAGTACCTGCATCACACAGGACTGCGTGCTGTGCCCTATTTTTGTTCACTTTAGTTACTACAGATGTCTTGCCGTAAACCTCCAGATAGAAAAAAAAAAGAAAAGAAAGGAAACACACTGACTGGAACTTGGCGCTTGCTAACAGGATTTAGTGATGCATTTTATTAGCATCATTATTAACACTGCATGCCAACAACTATTAGCAGTCGGACTTTACGCTTGTTGTCTACCATAGATCATCACTATATACATATGTGTAGGCAAAATGTATGCTAACCGCCTAAAGCCAATGTGATTTGGCTTCAGTTTCTGCTCTAATGGCCCATCGCGCACAGCAGAGGAGCCGCCACAGCATGCTTATGCACCCTGAACATTGCGTGCTTACAAGTATTGAGCGATTGTTGCGAAAAGAAACGGCGTAATTCTCGTTTGGTTTCGATTTCGCCACAGTCTTAATTTTTCTTTGATTTCATACAGCTAATATCTGTACTGATAACAACCGACTGCTAATCTTTGATGCCTGTCCGAGTGGAGAGACTGGTCGTGCTTCGAAACTCGAATTAAGAAGTGCACAGCTCAATTAGTGCGCATTCAGCAGCTCTCCTTTGCGATTCATTAGCGAAAGTGCTGATTAACGAAATTAGATGAGCTTGTGCAAGGGTGATCTCAGCGTCCGCAGGTCTGTATAAGCGCGCATGCGTTGAAGTAGACCAACGATTGCAAAGTAGCGAGCCTGTTAAGTTTCTCATCGGCGGAGGAGAGAGAGAGAGCTCTGACCGCGGTTATAAACAGACGCAGCCGGCCGTTCTATACTGGCGCGTATTGCACACGGGCGTCCGCACCACGACCAACGCTGAAGTTGACGTAGCCTAAATACGAAAGCGGATAAGAAATCTTTCACACGCAAGCAACGCTATAGGAACCCTTCACGCGCACGCCTACGTACTGTTTTGAACGTCTGTGTATCAAGGCTACACCAGGCAACGCCTTCAGCAAACGCCGGTCTCTCGGCGTGTCAATATTCCGGTGAAGTTTGGAACGGAAATTTGGAGTCCTCCACGAGAGGAGTTTGCGAGAGCGAACTCACCCCGTTCCGATCACCTTGATGTGCACTTTAGTAGATTGGTGCGAAAACATTTTCCCCCACTTCCGACCGTCGCAAGAATGGCGAAAAAAAATATATATATATGTGTGTGTGTGTGTGTTTTAAAATGTATCCTTCCGAATAAGACTTGAGCCCTGGCACAAATTGGACGTGTGCCCGACACGGAGGAAGGAGACAACATCGAAGCAATCCCGACAGATTACACTCCAAATTCGTCGCCTGCATATTTTAGCGAATGCAGATCACCGTTTTCCTTGCTCACTGTTTTATTTATCGCGCTTACTCTTTTTAAGCGTCACCTAGGTAAAAAAGAAGAAAAAAAAAGGAGGGGAGGGGGGAGAGAAAGAAATAACATGACTTCTTTTACTATAGCGATCGCATACATATTGTTAAGATGTGGTGCGTTTATCAGGCAACATTAAAAAAAAAAGAAAGAAGAAAACAAAGAAAGAAGAAAGGAAGGAAACAATGCATGGCAACTGCGTTTCTCTAACCTACTGCGACGTGGTGCATATACAGTTCTCACTGGCACTCTCATTATTGTTTATACTATATGCGACAGACACATACAAATAACATACTAAACGGTGCTTCAAACCACAGTTGAGATATAATTACGTTTTTATATTGCTAGTAAGTTTTGAACTCAGTGTTAGCCTTCTCATTTTACGTATACCTCCGAATGCCGAGACAAACAGACGAAATTTACCTGGCTCACGCATATAAACATGCCGTTCCTTCCTCGAAACTAAGGCGGTCAGTTGAGGCGATTAATCTTTGGTCTCAGACAGAAACATGCATGTTAATGAGGAAATGCATGTGCAAATAAACCTTACGTAAACGAGTGTCCACATCGTATACGCGTATGATCACTCGTGACGAATGGCCTGTCAGCCTTGATTCTGCAGGAAGAAACGAAAATTCAAATGACCCGCCACGGTTGCTCAGTGGCTTTGACATTGCGCTGCCAAGAACGAGGTCGCGGGATCAAGTCCCGGCCGCGGTGGCCGCATTTAAATGACAGTCAAATGCAAAAACGCCCGTGTACCATGCATTGTGTGTAGGTTAAAGAACCCCAGGTGGTCTAAATTAATCCGGAGTTCCCTCACTCCCCCCCCCCCCCCCCCCCCTACGACATGCCTCATAATCAGATCGCGGTTTTGGCACGTGAAACCCGAGAATTTAATTTTCAAATTCAAATGATTCTCGAAGCGAAATGCACCTCATTATTTTACACTTGGAACGACGCATGCTTTCGGTCGCACACGATACTTTATTCCGTTCGCAGCACTTGCGTACAACCGTGACGCTTTCGTTCGAGAAAACCATTATACATAGGCCTCGCGAAATATAATAACGAGGCGTTAGCAACGCGTATGCTAGCGCGAGGGTACGACTATTTAGATCATTCGTACAGTATATGACTCATGGTATATAAGTGTCGATGATCGGCAAAGAGGACGGCGTCACACTGCGCGATGTAGTGCACTGCGATACGAAATGTGTTATCAACAGTCCTAACAACAGACGACGCGGTGAGCCAATAGTCACGGGTCGAAGTGCGTTTTTTTTTCTTAACGTCGCTAAAGTGTTCGCTCACACAAAGCAGTCGATACTTGCATTTTATGCGATGGACCTCGCTTATCTCGCTTTAGAACACGTGCTGTTGGATGAACAAGTGCGATAACGTACAACCCTCCTTTCATTCACATCACACTGCTTGCGCTCGCTTTTACCTAGAGATATCGCACAACTATACATGCAGGAGATCAGAGGTTTCGCAGACACCCCACGATCAACAAACATCCCGGAGAACAGGCATTCACAGCAATTTGACTTTCTATAGCTATAGCGAAATCGACGGTCCGGGACAGTGCACAACTTTAACGACTAGTAGTTACCGCAATAAAAACTACAATCTTAAGCTGAACCCAGCAAATTACTCACCCCTTGCACTGTTATGATTACGACACACGAGATCCAGCAGAAACGGTACTTTCTGCGGATGTGAACGCGCCAAACAAGCAAGCCTGAAGAGCAGAAGTTTCTGGCGATGTCTTCGCATGTACGTACAAGGCGTATACGTAGGGAGCAAATTCCCTCTACAAAAGCAGTGATACCATTTGATAGAACATTACTTCAACAAATTTATGCGATCCACGAACAAGTGCAAAACTCCTGCACCGACAGCAAAACCCAAATATTCATGTTTAACTTTATTCTCACTTGATACTCTTTCTTGAACGTATGAGCAAATAGTTCAATAGTTTCGCCAGGCCCCGCGACGGTCTTTCTAGTAAGTTTTACACTGTCAGCCTAAGGGAACATTGCTGGAATAGCTCAATAGTGGAATGGCACGTACAGGGACAGGAAACGTTACAAATTGGAGGTGAGAGAATTGCGTTTTGTAGCTATTAAATACTTACCCACTATTTTGCCAGCTCTGGCTTTAAAACCACCCCACCAGCACCATTAAAGCCCCCCCACCAGGCACCATTGCAAAATTTTAGTTATATACTTGAAATTGTAAAACGCATTTTAAGAAGAGCAACAAGTGTGTGTCCACCAGGCATCATTGCAAAATTTTAGTTATATACTTGAAATTGTAAAACGAGTTTAAGAACAACAGCAACCACAATACTTTTTCAGATCGGTCGACTATTGGAGGAGATAGAATAAATTATCTGTGCTGTTACCATGCTGCCAGTAGGCGAGCGTCACTGCCAACGGAGACGATCTCTTCCTTTGCTTCGACTGGTGCCCTCAAGCGGTGTTCCTTTCCCACCTTCTCCCATACCGGAGCCGAAGCACCGCGTCATTCTCTCGTGTCGATCACGTATCATTTTCTTTCTTTCTTTCTTTTCTTTCTTTCTTTCTTTATTTTCTTTCTTTCTCTTTCTTTCTTTCTTTGATGCGCCGAAACGGCTGCGTTGCGCCTTCCGGACTAAACGATTACTCGAAGTCACGTGCCATGGTGAGTGACGTAGTTGGCAGTGCTTTTACGCCACGGCGTTTTTGCGTGCGTCCTTTCTCTCGCTGGAAGTGCAGCGGGTGCAGCTTCCTCGAGACGGAGGGCGCGCGGCGTTTGGTTTGAAATTTCAACTGTTTTCGACATGATAGTTTACAGACACGATCGTCAACGCATGAAGTATACGCTTTGCTTGTCTCTTTACAATGACCAAACCTGGTAAGGGGCCCTCTAAAGCACGCCTAAACTCAACCCTTAAGTATAGTGTTCCGCCTAAGATATCTGCGTTGTCTATTTACCTGGCGCGCACACTGATTTTCCACTACGAACAATGCGAGGCGATGACTGTTCCCACAGACACTATGACACGAATCCCATAGCGTGTTTCGAAAAGGGATAGATAACTCAATGGCCTTGTACTTGACGACCAAAATCTATGCGCACTGGCGTTGCTGCGCGGAGACAATCTACAACTCTGAAGATGAACATTAACAGCGATATCTCGTATTTAAATCGGGGGAGTCTGTCACTATCTACCCGAGGCTATATATATATATGAGCTTACATTTAAGGTATGCGGACTGTTATAAAGAACGCTTACACACGGCGTTACGAATTGTACGACACTAAACTAAAGACGGCCTCTCGCCATTGGCGAATTCCCGTGTAGTCCCTAAATCTATCGCACGGACGTCACAGCTACTTACAGAAGAGATTCAGAAAAGCTCATCGTCATGTGTAGCGCGCGGAAATATCACGAGCATCGACAAGTTTACGGATACGACATGATACACGCGACGTTGGTAGTGTCGAGACCTCATCTTACGAAACCCGATTTTACGGAATCACCAATTTAACGAACGCGTTTCGGTTCTACGATTCGCTAAACACTCGGCTGTTCACGATCCGCCGACTTCTCGAAACTTTTCATTTGGATAGATACTCTGTGTCTCCCACTTCATAAAATCGGGTTTCGGATATAGGCCGTGTACATTGAATTACACACACTAAGACATATTCTCTACTTTGAACATATGCGGAACCACATTTTCTCCCCCGTTCACTCTCTGAAACCACACCTCTAACTACCGACGACATTCAACCGGCTTCTTAAAACATTTCGAAGAAGTGTTGAACTACGGTCTCTTCGAAGCCGGCTCCAATCATCGCAAGCGCCGATAACGTTACTCGTTATTTCTCTTAACCCTCGAAGAGATCAAAGTTTCTGCTACAATACTGCTATTCTTTTTCTGGGAGCCAGAGGAAATGCAACACGTATATATATATATACAGCAATAAATAACTTCCTGGACTGCAGGCAACCGCTAAGCACGCCTGCAACATACTGATGACGCAGAACGTTTGCGTAGTGTTCCAGAAACTGCACAACACAGCGCGCACGAGTTCCGAGAGTACTTTGAACAATAACAGGGGAGACGGGCAGTCCCCAATGGCTGAAAAGCGCGGGCCTGCTCGAGACACGGCCACTACGCGCATATCCCGTGCATACCCTGTACAAAGATTTTTGTTGGCAATCTAGAGACCCCCGCATAGAACAACTATGCAACGTAAAAAAAAAAAAAAAAACCATGCGATGTCTATAGGAAGTCAACAATAACCTTTGCAAGGCCGCACGCGCACGCGGAATCCAAATGAGTAACGCACCTGAACCTGAAGGTGACACAAGTGAAATGCAGGTTTCGTGTACAAGCGGGCGGGACATACATTATGCACACATACCGCAAGGAATGTCCGCGGAGTAGACATTATTAGAGTGTTGCCGTATAACGTATTACAGTTCACGGAATACAGGAACGTCAGAGATGCAGACCGTGCGGCAAGACGCTTTAACGCAGCGGCACAGTTGGCGGCATCTTGTGAGGTTAACGTCAACTAGAGCACACACAACTAATATTGCAACAGCTATGTTCTGCCCATACGCTGGTGCCAAGGCGTTGCTAGCAGCAATCAATAGCGTACAGTGAACTTATTTTTCTTCGTCTTCCTTCTGCGAAAACAATGACGCCACACAAAGATTTTTAACGCGTTGTGATTGAAGAAATCATCACAAGATGGCGATGCCAGCGCTGCTGGTGCCGTCTCGTGACGCTGAGTTCAACTACAGCACACCGAAGTATAAATGCATTGACCATGTACCACTTAGCTGATGGTGTATGGGGCGTCGGCAGCAACAATAAAACGTATAGTTGTTGTCTTCTATTCTATTTTTTTTTCTCCGACAAGAATACTTTTGCAACACAACCGCTTGGAACGCGTTTGGTTAGAACAAAACTCACAAGATGTCACTAACAGCGCTGTTTTCTGCCGTTAGGTCTCTGGCTTTCCGGTATTTAGCAAACGGTAATACTATACTATGTACAGGCTAAATAAAGACTATTCTCCTCAACATTTTTTAAGGAGATCGAACATACGAGAGACGTCCGTAAACATTTTAAAGAGCGAGCTACCGATGCAATTTACATCTTCAAGGTCATAGGGGAGAAGACAGAGAAAGAAGAGAGAGAAATTGTTAAGTGTACACGTTGGCGAAGTATCTGGAGGTCATCACGCAAAGTACGAAAATACAGAAGCATTGCAGCTTCATTCGAGTGCGTATCTCCCGGAAAACGGGAAGCAAAGGATTCACAAACGCAAAATGCAAAAAAAAAAAAGAAGATGCGGATGAACGTACGCATGTTGATGGTTTAAAAGCTCTGTATACAGCACGCTGGTTTCTCCCAGGAAAACATTTATCAGCACAACCAAGAATTATGATGTGAGGCTCGCAGTTCTAAGAAACTTTGGCTTGCATGGTACTAAATACAGAAATAATAAAATGTTTTTATAAAATAATAAAATTACATAGGTATTGAACAATTCTATGCGCTGCGTGTGGCCAAATCCTTAAACATTGCACTTAAACTGCCCATACTGCAGTTGCCTTTTTTCATTATGTCCTGAACAGTATCAAGGAAAAATTTAAAACAATGGAAATAAATAAAAGTTATCCACAAAACAGAGTCGTGAATGTGCTACGCGAAAACAAAATGCACATCCCTCTCGAGAAACATATCGTACATAACATATCTCACGAGTCGATTATTGTCGTATGATTTGTACGGGATCTCATATTCTAATACGAGATTAATGAATATAGGAAGTGTGTGGCATACGCGATTTTTTTTTCTCTCTCGTGCAGGGATGTCTCCTAATTACACAGACAAGTGCATTGCTCGGTCAAGCCAAACGCATGCCATTCGCAAAAACGTGACAGTTTTTCTTTAACGAGATAACAATGTACGCATGGCTTGGAAAAGAACTAAGACAACCAGAGGAACATGGTAAAAATAAAAAAAAAGGAAAAGAAACACGCAGTGACAACGAATCATTGCACAAACGCACACATCACATACAATAAATCTTAAAATAACGGGAAAGGATCTTGACACTCTGTCCATGGTGTGTGTGTGTGTGTATAGAGCTCACTTGTGGCGAAAATGATGCAAGACGCGGAGTGGAAGGTAATGCGTTAGTCTCTCGCATGAAACGCAAAAAAAAAGAAGAAAAAAAAAACGGCGGACAGCAGGCATAGGTGGGTACAGGTGAACTTGGTGAGCCGATCAACCGTTCTCATTCACTGTCTCTTCTTTTTTTGGCATGAGTGTGTGCAGCGCACTCTTCGTCCTCGCAACAGCAGTGGAAAAGAAAAGAAGCGTTCGCAAGTATAGAGTTGACTAGCAATGGTGCGACGCAGAGCCCGTCACGAGAACGACGGAGAGCTTGTCGCCGGGGTATCAGACGAGCTTCGAGAGCCGGGCCACCTCGCGCTTGGCAAGGGAGAGCTCCGTCGTGAGGCGCACTTCCTTGTCGGTAAGCTTCTGCATTTCGGCCTGCATGATCTGCGAGGAAAATGAGGTGGATAGAAGAGTGTCAGGGAGGTACGCTCTCGCTTTGAGCGCTTTAGCCGCGTGTGGCTGATGTAAAGCGCCACAAAGACAAAAGAGGGGAGAAAGCAAGAATAGGAAAGGCAGGGAAGGCCAACCAGACGACTGTCCGGTTTGCACACCCTACACAGGGGGTGGTAAGGAAAAGGGGAAATAGAAAGAGGAAAAGAGTGATAAGTCGGAAGATATAAACAGTAACTCAGACTTGTGCACTTAAAGAACTGTACTAAGGGATGTGGCTCGGAAGTGACTCAGATTAAGGAGAAAGAAAATGGCCTCGAGTCCAGAGAGAGAGAGAGAGAGAGAGTGAAAAAAATTAAAGAAGGGCAGAGAAGGCGAAAGAAACAACAACAAGCAGAAAATCCGGTTCGATATCTTGAACTGAGGGACAGGGACATATTGAATTTATTTATTCACATACCTTAAGTTCCTAGTTCTGGAAATACATAAAGGGGAAATGGGGAGTCACTAAAACAACAAAAATACACAAGTTGTGGCTAACAGCAATAAATCAAATGGATATAAAAAGGTAGCAATGATAACAAGGAACTAGCGAGAGCGGGAGACCATATACATAAACATGCGCATTTCTATCGACGTAAGTCAATACCAGGCCGTAAAAGTAATAAAGCCGTTTTTGCACAGTGTGTCGCCCTTAAGAAGTGAAGCAATGCCTTCACGACCCTCTGCTGCGACATCTGGATGACGGTCGGCATTAAAAAATTGGTCTGTCAACAATACAAACAAGTCTGGTAGTGAGCAATCGCCGTTGTACATTTCATCGAGGACAGATACAAATATTGTGCTCAAAGATCTCTTCGCGTCCACTGCTTGTCATAGACGGAGTTCCGAAGGCGAAGGAATTTCGCGTGCATTCCTCTATGTTTCCGTACGCACTATAACAGCTGACAACGACCCTCTTATAGCCTCCAAGACCGCGGCAGCGCGCACGGATGTCGAAGGCCATCCTTCTACTTCCCCGAGCAGGCGTTGCGAGTTGCTAGCGCTCAGAGCACGGACAAGAGCCACACAGACCCCCGCGATGCACGTCAATTTACCATATCCTGACGCATCGACTTCGGTGCGGCACCCTCGGCAAACAAAGCCGAGGAAAGTCAATTTCGCTTCCACCTGTCCATGCAAAATCAAATATTGAATCAGCACATCTTTCCTTTTGAGGCAAATATCCGTTGCAAAGGCGTCGAAAAACAACGCCACGCGGGCTTCTTCGCAAAGGTATTGCACGGAAAGATGCACTTGTTTAAAGCTCGGAGCATCTACGAAAAAAAAAAAAAAAAAGTCGCAGGCCTGCGCGGCACACGCAGCACAGTCACAGCGTAAGCTGATGGAGCGGCTCAAGAGTAGCTCCAATTTGGGCACCACGCACAAGAGGGTCTTCGCGGCAGTCTGTTCGCCTCGTTTTGACGAGAACGATCTCAACTGTCCGCCCGGCATCGACGGCGAGCTGCGGCTTGTAATGCTCTCTGCACAGCAGTCTGCTGAGCCCGATCAAGCCTTACAACTGCAACTTACATGTCGGGCGCACCACGTTTGCAGGCACCTTAACTAGATGGCGCCACCAAACTGGCGGAGACTCGGCAGCTCGGGAGCGCGTTGATTGCGTGCCTCGTCTGAATCGCATATCGTTGTCTGCGCCAGCGCACGCAAACGCCTGCGCCTGCAAACGCAAACACCTACTGCGTTTGCAGGCACCTTACCTAGATGGCGACACCATACTGGCGGAGGCTCTGGTCGTCTGCCCCTGGGCGCTTGCCTTATAGGGCATTTTCCGCCGCCCGGTAGCACGCGCTTGCGTGGCTCAGTGGTAGAGTGTCTGACTCCCACGCAGCGGGTGCGGGTTCGATCCCAGCGGGAAACGCGTACTTTTGTCGCAATTCCGGCGATAGCGGCTACGGCCCAACGCCGGCGGCCGCCGCCAGCGGCATTATCGCGGACTGAAACAGCTATTGGCATGAGCCCATACCAGCCTACGCTGTAAAAAAAAAAAAAAAAAAACGATGGAATCTGCCGATTGACGATATCGCAGTAGCTTTCGCAGTTGCGACAAAAACGCATAAAGAGCACCGTGAAGCCCGCTTCTTGCGCGTTGTGTCCCGTCCTTGCTAGTGCTATCATTTACACACGAATGACAGGTTTACTGTCATTATATACCGTTGTAGAAAACGGCAACTAAGCAATAACGCTGCGTATTGTGAATGCTTGGCGGGAAACGCTGAAACTAGCTTCATTGTTGCTTATCAACTGCGACCAAATGATAAGTTTGGCTACTAGTAAGCCCGCCAAGGCAAAACTCATACCCCAAAAGAAAGAAATAAACAAGTTAGTTGAAAGCCTTCACAAGTGTTTAAAGAAATAATAAGCGTAGAAAAAAAGAAGGGGCATAGTTTGCCGAGTTGTTGAAGCCGCCGTCCACGTACAATTCTCAGGCAGTCTTTAGATAGTGATACGAAGGAAGCTGGTATGCGAAGGAAGCACGCATATTTCTACGCCAAAATATAAAGGGGCATGATTCAATGGGCTTCCCCGCTTCCGTGCTTATGCTGTGACATATTAATGCTGCACGAATAGCAATTTAAGGTACCGAATCAAATACGAATCGAATAGTGCCATAAGCGAATCGAATCGAACACGTTCTGAATAGTCAATTTCCGATTGGCGTAAAGCAGTGTTCACAAAGTATTCGAAAGCTATTCGAAAAATATTCGTATTTACGAGTAGTGACTATTCGATTCGAAGACTGAACCGAATACGACACCGTTTGATTCGTTATTCTAAAGCATCGGACATTAGCACACCCCTATACAAAATATTATATTTGTTAAGCTATATGTCCAATGTCACAATGTTTGGTAGCCATAACCAACTGTCAGCATAACGTTATCAGTCCTTTTTTAAATGCGAAGCATTTCTTGCCGGCGGCTCTGTCCGTCCCTCCCTCCGCCGTGCGGCGTCCACACCCGCCCTGCGCATTCCCATCATCCTCCCACTCCTCTCCTTGTCTTATCTCCTCTCCTCTCGGCATTCCTCTTCTCTCCGGATTGCGCAATGAATGGCAACACCTGCGGCTCCGCGCGCGATAATGCGAAGCAGCTTAGGTTAGAGGCGCGACGGTAGGCGCTGCATACTCCGCTGGGGGCGCCACTGTAGCTCGCGGTATAATGACGCGCGCGCGCGCTCCGCTCCTCTCATTCTCCTCCCGCAACGCCGCGATGGGTGCCACGTACAGCGCCAGTGTCAGCTCCGTGGACAGCGCCGCGGAGAAGAGGGCTCGAGCTGCTGCCGCGAAACGACAGCGGCGACAGGCCGATCCAGAACTTCAGGCTCGCGAAGCCGGTAGCTACGTACCTCAACCTAACGGAAACGACGAACTGAAAACTAATGGGAACTTGAGTCGACCCCATGGCTGCTTCGCATACTACTCAGGGTTCCCCTACGGGAAGATGGTGTAATTTTTTTATTGCGATAGCAATTATATGGACACTCAAAAGCAGATTTCTGCCGTCGGCGTCGCCGTCGCCGTGAGGTTCCGTATGACGTCAATGGAGATGAAATCGTGGCCGCGCGCCGCCGAACGCTGTATGTGCGAGTGAAAGGGCGCGAGGGACGCGCTCTTTCACGGGGAGTGAACGCACGGCGGAGAACAAACGCGCGTTCTGCGCCGTGCTTCCTTAAGGGCTGCAGAAGTAGGCGTCTCTTTCCTGCTTCCTTAAGGGCTGCAGAAGTAGGCGTCTCTTTCCTCCTTTACAATCACCATATATGTAGAGCAAACGCGCCTTCTTCCGATGCGCGAGAGGCCGTGGGGGAGGGGGGGAAGGGGGAGGGAAGGGAGGCGACGTTTAGCTGCGGCACCAAGTGCCTATTTATATCAGAGGCTCCGGCAACAGTCACCAACGCCGCACGCATTTTGAGCGAACGCGGGCAAAATGCCGACGGCGTCGACAACAGTTCGGCGCGTTGCCGGTGCTGCTGCATGTCCAAGTTTATACAGCTGATAAAGTTAATAAATATCATTACTTCGTATATCTCTCTACAAATTTGCTATCGCAATTGATGCTTCACCTTTCAGGTGAAACTGCGACAACTATTTTTGTCTTGTTACAAATAGTAATCACTCACCGCTTTATCCTTGAGCCAGTCAAACTTTTCCCTCTTCATACGCGCTAGTTCTTGTGCCAGGCTCTCGATCTGCTCCTGAAAGCCTTGAAGTGTATCGGCACCTGTCGAAAGACGAAGGGGGACACGCACAGGAAAACACTGGATGCGTCACTCTGCGCGCCGTAAAACATGCAATTTACACACGTATAGGACAAAACTGCGTGCTACAGTTATTCATGCGTTACGAACTAGGGGAAACGTGCAACTTCAAACATGCAGTACTCAGTGTTAGAGAGAAGAAAAGAGGAAAGAATCCCACTGGCCGGCCGTATAGCTATACAGAGGCGCTTCACCCATATACCTTCCTGATTGCGGTGCGTTAACGTATGCGTCAGCCCAGCGAGAGCTACGGCTATAATATTGTTAGTGTATACTGTTATGAATGCGTTCTATAAGTATCTCTATTAACTTGCCTTTCTGATATCACGCTAGAACGCGGCGGCCGGACGTTTACGATAAGGGACTGAAAAGAGTGTTGCACCTTTACGTTATTTTATCGGCATTAGTCCGCATGTACAGCGTATCGCAACAAAGTGTCAAAAAGTCAACGGCCGACTGGCCGTTTTGCAGTAAGCTGGGCGTCAGGACAACAACGTAATAATCGCCCCCATTTAAATGTTATTCTGTTCGACAGTTTACCGAAGTAGCTTCATTTTTATTATTAAAGATAGGTAAATTGGAAGTTGCGATTTCAGCGCTACGAAATGGGCACGCACCTATGTAGGAGAAAGCTGACAACCATAACGATTCTTTTTCGCACCTATGAATGTCGTGCCGATAGCTCCACGTTTAATGTTTTCCTTCATTAATTTGCACTGAAGTAAATGGGTGCTTTATAAAGACGTTCGAAAACAGAAAAATCGAGGATTTAGAAAGAAGCGACAAAGCTGAAGCGAATGTGCAAGCGATTCTCACGCCACTGGTTGGGGTGACACAGGCGGTGTTATTCTGCAAGGTCTCACGATATATAGTCATAGAGGCCCTCTTGCCATATACTGTTCAATACTGAACACAATTAGCCACAAGCCCGGACAACAAAGCACGCGCCTGCAAGCCCAGAACCGTGCACTGAAAATGATCTGGTCGCAACTGGGACGCATGTTTTCACCGTTATTACACTTATCCTTTAACTCCGAAATTATTTCGGAAAAAAAAGCGCACGACTTACCAATATTTATTTTTTATTGCTCCAAATTATCGCGCGTTACGTTCGGACTTGAAAAATATATAGTTCATCTCGTTTGTGTCATCCCTTATGTTCGTCTTTTAGGTGTCAAGTACAGAGACGCCTGTCCTGAAGAAGAGACTTTCCTTGAGCACATGCGTAATGTTCGGACGTAATAATCTGACCCAACGATAACGAAGAGAATTGAAAGCATCGAGAAATATGTTCAAATGCCGAAACTCAAATGCAGGACGCGAACTGAGTTAACGAATGCGGCTCATCCCAGGCAAGCAGTTCAGAGGAACGTCTGGCCTGGACGAGTAGAGTGTGTTATCGTACAGTGAGTGTGTTATTGACTACGATGAGTACAGCTCGGGCTTTGTAGTTAAAGGATTAAATTGTTCTCTAACGAGGACCCACACACTATTTGCCAGGGAAAGTGCGACACGTATCCGCGGAAAACAAGAAACGCCACGACGCGTAGAAGTACACTTTCCTGAGATGTAATCGCAGCGCGAACATTTTCAAACTGTGCTATCAGCATTTAAGAACTATAGACTGGCAGTGGAAAGCAGAAGATACGACCAAGGAACGGATAAAATTTCCGTTGAAAGAGTTAAAAAAATTAAATTATGGGGTTTTACGTGCCAAAACCAGTTCTGATTATGAGGCACGCCGTAGTGGGGGACTCCGGAAATTTGGACCACCTGGGGTTCTTTAACGTGCACCTAAATCTAAGTACACGGGTGTTTTCGCATTTCGCCCCCATCGAAATGCGGCCGCCGTGGCCGGGATTCAATCCCGCGACCTCGTGCTCAGCAGCCCAACACCATAGCCACTGAGCAACCACGGCGGGTTCCGTTGAAAGAGTAATCCTCCTTCTAGCATTTACGCTAGAAGGAGAATTACTCTTTCCACGAAGCTCGTATGCACGGTATTTCCGTGGGTAATTCCGGTGGATAATTCCAGCACTGTAATTACCCATGGTAATTCCATGGGTAATTCCGGCACTGTCCCACGGAACTCGTATACAAGCTCCGTGGGACAGTGCCGAGAAACGCAAGTGTGAAAAAGGCCTAGCTTTAGAGGTGCAGCACGCGTTACCTTTATCTATATATGTTCCAATTAAGTTGGAGCAAGTTGAGATCGGATCGCGCAGTTTTTAATGTAATCAACTATTGGCCTATTCTTTCTTAGCACCCGGTACCCGGATAATTTTATAATCAAAATGATGGATTGGGTTCTGCGTCGGAAAGCTACACCTGTGTTATGGAGGACTATGAATTAATTTCGACTCCCCTGTGGTTCATTAATGCACATCCAAACCTAGACCCACGGGTGTGTTTGCACCACATTTTTGATCAAAATGCAGCAGCCGCGACCGGAAATCGTTCTCGCGACCTTGTGCTCCACAAAACGACGCCACAATCACTGAGCCACCATAGCGGGTAGCTCACCAGCTTTGGCTTTTCTCCGATGCTTCATAAGTCCTAGAGTGACATACATAGACGATCCTAAAAAGCGCAGATGAAATAAAACATAACCTTAACAGCTAATGACTGGCTCATTGAACGAGCACAATGGCAGATTCCAACTTTGCAGTGGTCGCTGTAGCAGCAGCAGCAGCGGAAAGCCAACAGGCAAAGACAGGAAACGGGCAAAGAAGGCAACGGGGGCAGCGACAGGGAAACGGCCTCAGGGCGTGTTTGTGTTCATGCATCGGGAGACAACCAACCAACGTGCAGAAGCGCTAGGATAAGCACCCTCCGCGTGCTGTCCGCCTCCGCTGGCCGCTGACGCCGCCGTGGCTTGTATGAGCAGGGAGCGGGAGTTCCTGGACGGGATCTCCGGCGGTGGCATCATGCTGCTGCCGCTGAGGCCCAGGTCAGACTCGACGCTGTTCAGACTAGAGGTGTCGGACTCGGCGCACGGGAAGCTGCCGCAGCCCGACTGCTGTAGCTGAGAGCCCTGCTGCTGCGCCAGCTGAGACTTGGCCATCGAGGGCGGCGTCTCTGGGCTGGACACCGGCGTGGTGGGACTGCTGTTGGGACGCCGCCGGCTCATGCCCAGCAGGGAGGTGACCGTGGGGAAGTCCAGCCTGTCGAGTTTTCGGAAATCCGGATATAACTAGCACCGCTCGGGGACGGACGGCACCAAGCAGACTGCTTGGTGGCACGTTTTAGCTGTATACGCGGACGACAACGTTTTGCAGCTTTGACATCGCCACTGGCCCATTAAGTGGGCTAGGTAAAGTTTCACCGGCCTTCAGTATGGCGGCCGCGATGGAGTCAGGACAAGGTTTGTACGTAGCTATGCGTTGACCCACAGGGCGCCATCCTGTGTCTTCTTGCTGCTGCACTTGCCACCCGTAGGCCTCGATCTGTTGCTGGGTTCTACAAGTGAGATGGCTCTGATTTCCGCACGAGTCACTCTTTTGAGTCCAAACGTTCACCCACGCGGCAGAGGCTGACGGTAGAGTGTGCAGTGAAGACAACACGGTCAGTGCGTCCCCTGCCTCCCACGAGTTCTGTGGACACGACGTGCAGGCAATTAGCAACAGAAAGGACACAAGATGGCGCCCGTGATCCGCTTTTCACGGTGCTTTGACGTGTCCGCAAGACTGTCGGCCTGGGCAGAAGTTCCGTCAAACTTCCCCTGAAGGGGTGCACGGCGGTATACACCGCTACTAGTTACGACGTTTTCTGTGTGCGATATCAGTCATGACCATATTTGCAATACGGTCCACACAGTCTCCAGGTCACAGTGACGGTGCTTCAAATTTCCTGCTCCAGGGAGTGCAGTATGCTGCGCTGTGGTTGCTGCTTCAGCATGTTAGTCAAATGTGTTAGTTGTTTAGGCAGGCCAGTTGCTTTGTTAAGAAGGTCCATCTGGACGCCATAACAAAGGCGCGCAGCACTAAGGCGGAAGCGCGTAGCATTAACAGGTAATTGACATAATGAATGACCTACCGTGGTTTTGTGAACTGGCAGCAGTTCAACCTCAGAAACAAACAATGGGGTATTGTGTGACAAGTCGATTACGGTGGTCGTTAGCCATTTCACCGAAATATGAACTATGATTAGTATATAATTAAAATTACGCAGGCGCGTTAAACCATCGCTTCCGAAGTACACTGTTCGCCAACTTCAGACATAGCATGGCACCAGAAGGCAGTAACATTCGAAAGTGGTTGTCTTCATTTTAGAATAAGCACATAGTTCAGAACTCTTGTCTACGTGATAGTCGTTCATGGGGGTATACTTTTCGAGGCATTAGAAGGTGGTTTTAAGTATACACAGCTTTTCGATCACTGAATATTCATGTCACATTTCCCGACATAATGAACTGAAAGAAAATATTGTAAACTCACCGCCGGCTGCTACTTTGAGATGGCGATCCCTGGTTGACGCTCCTGGAACTCTGGGCTTTAGGTGTCTGAACGAAAAACGCGACTTCTTTAGTAACACTCCAAATAGAATTCGGAAGCTCTAAAGACGTGATTGATATTTGTGGAATGTTTAGATGAAGTTGACAGTAAGTGCATGCGGTGGAAAAGCTAACTGCTATTACAATTTTTCCAATTGCCTACCCTTATTGCCGCGTTGAACTGATTAAACAAAAACCGGAGAGTCGCGGCTATCGTAATTGTATCACAATAAGTGTAGCTCAGCTTAGGGCACCCTGGGTATAGCCCGGTTGTCCCAGGGCTCGCTAAGTCCCAGCTAACCGCCAGGGCTGGCTGGAATTGTGTTAACAATAAATGGCTACCATCCAACTAACTGACAGGGCCAGATTTTCAGCTCCGGACTATTGGCCCCTAGCACTTCTTCCTGGGCTCCAGTACTCGAGTGTAGACCTTATTCTTACCTATAAGTCTAGGATTTCTCTATTGGAATTCCAAACTCACGCAATCATACCGAAATAAATGTCGAGTCAAAAGCTGTTACAGCGTTACAGTTAGCTTTGAAAAGCAGTCTTCACTGCAGCATGACATAGCTTGAAACAAAACGCACTACCAGGTTAAAACGTCTTCACTGCAGTATAACCTGGCTTGAGGCGAAGCGCTCTGTACGCAATGAGAGAGTTCTTTTTCTTTATTACAAAATAAAATAAATGAAAACAATTTTCTGAGCGCTCAAACAATGAGGTGCTAACCTCTGTATTGCCTATCATGTGGTATACAATTTCTTGCTGTAAGCCAGGGTTTTGCGGGAATTCAGCTCTCTTAAAAATTTCACTCTTAAGGCTTACTGTAGGTCTCGTTGCAGTAATCATACACGCAAACCCTTTCTAGCACTTCACGCTGCAACAGCATATAGCTAGATACTCTAGCACGCTATGAAGAACTCTTCTCTCCTTTTCTCGACGAGGAGGAGGAATAGAGCGTGACTGACCCCAGTGGCGAGCGGGGTGTTCTCGCCGATGACAGTGTTGGTGAGGCTGCTGCTGCTGGCGCTGGACGAGGAGCGCTTCGCCAGGTTGGACTCGACGGACTGGCTGCGGATCTTGACGCTGAGCGCCTTGCGGAAGAAGCCGTCCAGGAAGCTCGCGCCGCTGGCCACGGCCGTGGAGCCGCCGTTGGTGGCTGCGCCCTCGTCCAGCTCGTCGCCTGCCACGAAGCTGGCGCTGCCGGAGAACTCCTGCGTCTTGCCCAGCAGCTGGTCGTGTAAGTTCTGCAGAAGCGACGACCGGGTCCGGGCCTATACAGCGCGGTGAATACGAGAACGGTTCGCTTGGTGCGTGGAATATATCTTCAAGGTGTTTTAAATTTCACCGAATCAATACCGCATCCCCAAGTTATGACCGAAGGTCACAAATGACACGCTTGTGACCCATGACTACAAGGCACCAGGTCTGACGCGTAGCGGAAGATAGCTGGCCGTTAAGAAAATTACGAAGGCTTTCTTCTTCTTCTTTCTGGGCTTTTACGTACCAAAACCAGTTCTGATTATGAGGCACGACGTAGTGGAGGGCTCCGGATTAATTTTGACCACCTGGGGTTCTTTAACGTGCACTACAACGCAAGCACACGGGCGTTTTTGCATATCGCCTCCATCGAAATGCGACCGCCGCTGCCGGGATTCGATCCCACGACCTCGTGCACAGCAGCGCAACGCCTTATCTGACTGAGCCACCACTGCGGGTAACGAAGGCTTTCAGTTTAGCGCAAATAGTACATGCACACAGAGGAAAAACAGGACGCAGTGTATCCACAGGACTGCGTGTCAATGTTCTAGTTGCGCTACGCTGAATGCATTTTGTAGTGACAATCCCAAATCACAACTTTCTAGACTCTCTCTACGTTTTTCGCGCTATTTTCCCACGTCATATCAGATGACCAAGCTAGCCAAAAGTCCCACCCTTTCGCAATGGATCACTAGCCTAGCCCTATCCCAAACCTCGCTACAACTACAACTTTGTTGTAGTACTTAGCCTTGCAGAGTCTCTTTCCAAATACAGCCTCTCTGACGGCAGCTAAATAATACATTGGCATAAAACGGCCTGTTGCGAAATTTATAGAATCGTAATCCAAAATTTGCTTCAATGTTTGTGGCCCTTTAAAGCAGGTGGAAGCTCGACTGACCTCTAGCCGAGCAAACTGCTCGGCCCGGTACGAGGCGTTTTCGGCGTTGATGAGCTTCTGCAGCAGGAACTCGCGGAACTCGGGTCCAGCCTCGAACTCGGCCGGCACCGGCAGCTTGGGCTCGAAGAAGGGAACGTCCAATCGAGCCGTCACCGCCACCCGGTACCTGGACACGGTAACAATGGGCAAATTAAGGGCTCTATTTCTGTACGGACATCTATTTTGTGATGCACTGAGTCAAACTCAGCACGAGTATACTAACCCGGGAGGACACACAAGACAAAACGACAGGACACAAAACTGTCTGGCGTGTGCACCCATGTTAGCAGTCGTTACTCGGTTTCACTCGGCGCACTACAAGGCGAATTAACATCGACTATAGCTCAATTACTCAGCGTCATTGCTCGTGTGCAGACAACAGCGGTGCAACGCGTCGATAATGAGTTTTGCGACATCGTCGCCCAGAGAGGGTTTGCTTCATGACATGGCAAATGAATACTGGCGAAATCGGCACGTGCCGTTAAAAGAAAAAATTGTCATTTATCGGATAATAATAGACGAAGCTACAAAGGAAACTAATACGGGTTCCTGAGAAATAAAGCTTCACAATTGAAGAAAAAAATTGTCCTAATCCGGGGAGCGCACCCGGCAGCAACGCTTTTCGGGTCGGTCGCTCTACAATCTGAGCTAACCAGGAGGCTAGCATGCCTAGCAGATTGCACAGTGATGCCGAATTGATCGACAAACTCGAACCGCAGGGAAATTGAACTTGGCAAATCGGCCGTACGGAAATCCGCAAGGTTGAGGAAGTTTCATGAAAAGTTTTCACCCACACGAAGCTACACGGGAAACCCGCAGGAGCTTCCTTTGTAGCTTTGCGCTATAATATCGAGTGGATCACAACTTTTCCTTTGTATTTTAGGGGAGAAGCTCCTTATAGCGGCACCCGTTCCGTCCCCGTCGTAGTAGTAGTAGTAGTGTGTAACCAGTCTGAGAAAAATGAGAAAAAAAATTCCGAAGTTGTGTCCGTAGCGCGGAATCGAACCAGGGACCCCTCGCTTCCAAGCGCGCGGCGTTAGCCCACTACGCCACGAAGCGGACATGGACAAACGCACCACGATGGCTATAAATACCCAACATTAACGAAAGGCCGCGTTTCTAACGCGTTTGTGCTAGCGCGTTACGGCCCGTGTAAGAAGCTGGTGTAAGACGCTGTGGCCTCTCCGCCTTACCTTCAACGCGTTTCGAACGCGCTGCCCAAGGCGGTGGCAAGTCAAGTTCAAGTCGAGGAGCGTTTATGAATACGGGGGGTATACTCTCTCAGCAGTCATGTGATGGCGTCGGCAAACGCGGTGCACGTTCCGGCATGTGTAAATGGCTGCGTAAGACGCTGTGGCCGCTCCCCCTTACTAGAGAGTACTGCACGTTTCTAACGCGTTTGTGCTAGCGTCCCCTTAAGCGGGAGATCCGATGATTCCCTCCGGAGCTTCGCCCACTCATCATCATTCACCTCGTGGATCTGCTGTCATTTTTTTCTTTATGATGGAAATGCTGCGATCGATGAATGGATGGAATAAATCAATAAATGAATGGTAGAGTGGGCGGACGGCTATTTACGTATACCATACAATGAAAAATTAGGTCACCGGTGCCGCGTTCTCGTGACGTCACGTTTTGCAGCCTTAGTTTCGCGCCGTTAGTGCTGCCACATTGAAGGAACCGACTCGGTGCTAGCAAACAAATATTGCGACACCAAACGCGGCTGCGCGAGCAATAGCTGCAGCTCGCAGACTGGGTCCTGAGCCTCATGCGCAGTCAATCTATTAAGCCTCATCATGCAGACGTACAACGTGACGGCGCCTCTTCGCACCTGTATAGCAGTGCAGCTCTGCTACGGTACGACTGTTTATGCAAAAAGATAAGTCGCGCGTCCACTACGTACCTGGCTCTATGAGAATAGGGATCCTAATGTTTATAAATAACGGGTCAATAGTTAGCGAACGCTTACCGGATGTTCGTACAAGCAAGCCTAAGCATTGTTTCGGATTTGTCCGCGCATGTGCAGGGCTTCCGGCACAATATTTTTTTTCTGCACTACGGTCCCTTCAGCGTACGCAAAGACGCTTCCGTTGGTCATTTATATGTATATACAGGACGAATGTCTTAGTGTACCCAAGGAACGTCGGCCGCGGTACCACGCATGCCCAATTCGCAAACTATTCTTAGGTTCAGTTATATTCAGCGTTTGCCGCGTTCTCTTTCGGTCCACTATTTCCAGAATTCTCTACTAAGTGCTCCCCCTTCTCTACCTTCATATTGCAGCAATAGAAAGAACTGCAATGACGTTTTGTCAACGCACCGCGCAGTAATCGATTTCCGTTCCCGGCCCAGATTCAGCGTGCACATTTATATTCGCTCGCGTGAACTCGCCTGAACTCTCGCTGTTCCGACGAATATTCGGTGAGAGGTCGGTCCAGCGATTGCGAATAATCTGGACGCCTATTCAATAAAAGGGTTCCTCTCAGCTAGGGCCATTCAAGCGGACATCTTCGTCGTATTGCGTCACTTCACTGTGGGAATCCTCAACATTATTTCGGCGCGAGATTTGTATAGTGTGTATTTTGAACATTGAGATAATATAGTCGTGCGGTGGGGTTCTTAGAAAAATGTATGCCCGCTATATAGTCGAAACTGCTCATACTGAACTGCTCATATTAGCCCGAAATTGCCGAGCAATTGAATAAAGAGAAGAAAAAGAGACCAGTCAGACAGCGTTCGTCGTTATAAAGGATTGAAGAACGCAGCAAAATGCGAGGACGACATTTAAAATCAACGACAAAAAGGAATCCTCTAAGGTAAAAAAAAAAAAAAATCGCGAATGCCTAATGGAACTGGTACGGACAATATTCAGGACGTTGACCCCTTTGCGGAGGCACTGAGGGGTATGCGCTTCGTTTTTCGATATCGCGTGGCATTGAACTCTACGGCCTCGATTTGTCTCTCGGTGACGCAGTTCGGCTGCATGCCATTATCGTATCAAATATAGGCGTGCAACCATATCGGGCTCGGCGACTAGGGTTGCCAACTTTTCCCGAATTTAGTAGGGACAGTCCTGACGTTTGAGTAAAAGTCTTCGAGTACCGATTTAACCCAGTCGGGAAGGTCAAAGGTGCCGAACTTTGCGTTTTTTTTAACATTCTGAACAACAATCAATAATAGACCAGCTTTTCTTCTTATAACGTGCCTGCCAGTTAGGTTGCACATTGTACCTTTGTGTTCTGTTGCGCTGTGATAAACACAAAGGTGGTTTTGTTTTTGTTGTGGTTGTTGTAGTCCTTCAGCATCCCTCCCCAGCAGCGCAATCAGAATGACAACAGGACCGCCGCTAAACTCAGGCAGAGCTTTTGAGAGCAGCAGCAAACCTACGCAAGAGGGAACTCAATGCGAATGTTCCCCAGACCAACTTCCCGCGGGGCTTCCCAACTCGGGGCAAGTGCTGCTGCATAGTCTCCACTCCAGCACACCGGACGTGCTGGAGCGGTGGCAGCGGTACCGGCCATCGCTGGGAGAGACGCCCTGCTTTCCCGTCTCCTGACTCCCCTGGGTAGCAGGCACCCGGCCCCTCGATATAGACTCCGAGGACTAAGAAGCAACAAAGGAGCCACACATGTGTGCCCCGACTGTAGCGTGGCCACGCGAGCAACCGCAGCCCATCTGCTGATGAAACGACTAATCTTACTTCTAATAATTCGCTTTCGCAATCAATGCTTCGCCTATATACAGGGTGCTTTATTTTAGCTGCACCAAATTTTCAAAAATTGGCTGTGGCGGATAGCACAATTATGATCCTTGATCTAAACTACTCGATGAGGCGGTCATTACTTCCACGAGAAATCAAAAGCCTAATTCAATAATTACCATAATTACGATAATTGACTTTTAATTAGTTATTTTACGACACATCTTTCAATTTCTACGAATGATAGCCGCTGAGTACGCAAGGCGTATCCGCTTGGAACGAATTCTCAGGACTGAACCAGTTTCGAGGTATTAATTTTCAAAGTGTCCGACGAAATGCATGGGCGTTCCAGTTAACTTTGTGCTTCAATGCATAAAACAGCGTTTCCCTCAAAAAGTTAACTGGAACGCCCATGCATTTCGTCGGACACTTTGAAAATTAATATCTCGAAACTGGTTCAGTCCTGAGAATTCGTTCCAAGCGGATACGCCTTGCGAACTCAGCGGCTATAATTCGTAGATTGAAAGACATGCCGTAAAATAATTAATTAAAAAGTTAATGATGTTAATTATTCAATCGGGCGTTTTGAATTCTCGTGGAAGTAATGGCCGCCTCATCAAGTAGTTTAGATAACGGATTATAATTGTGCTATCTGCCACAGCCAATCAAAAAAAATTTGGTGCAGCTCAAGTGAAACACCCTGTATAGTGCAAAATTGTGACTTTTTTAAGGGGGGGGGGGGGGGGGGGAGTGGTGACACTCTTAGACCTTTGCCGGCGCCTCCGCACCCGCTGTCCTCCTCTCTTTCCTCCTCGCTGTCACCGCGCAGGCGCTTCCCGCGCGCTGATTGGCTGCGGCGTGCGAAATCGCCCCGTCAGCTGACCCTCCCGTCAGGCAGACGTCATCAAACTTGTTTTGGCTATGTATTATTTTTTTCCGGCCGTCATTCCACTGTCATGTGTTGGTCGCGCTGCCACGGCGCTCGTGGGTTTTGCAAGTTAATTGAGCTGCAGGAAGGATGCCTGGATGCTGTGCTTTTCAATGCCGCAGCTCGCCGGAAAAACCATTAGCGTTGTTTAGAATCCCCCAAGTAAAACTGGACGTCGTGCGCCGAAAACAATCACTGCGCAACATCGGAAGAAAAGACTTCGCCCCTTCAACACACGCCGTTCTTCGCGCGGCAAGTACTGTACCTCTCAACACTTGTAGACGGAATTGCACGAAGATCTTTATAATATTTGCAAGCCAGACTCTTAGTTAAACTTATAACAGTGCACCGGTACACTGCACATAGAGCGCGTTGTTGTTGTCGCGTATTTAAAACGTGTCGGTAACTTCTTTTGCCTTTATTTTACTGTTCGCGTCATGATATCGAAACTAAAAGTGCAAGCAAGAGCGAAGTTGGAATACACGCAACTGTGGAAAAGATACGGTAACAAGGTTATGTGGTTGCAGTAATAAACGTTAATACAATTATTTCTTGTCTTGTCGTTTACATAGCTTGAGGGACACGGTATTTGTGATGTGTACTTTTTATCACCCATACGTGGGTTATTTATAGCTGTTCATTGTATAAAAGCCATGTTTCATTGTTTTATGTAGACGACATTCGTACTGGCTAGTCACAAATAAAAACTATATATCTTGTGTGTATCTAAAAATGTTTCCAGCGAGTACCTTGGAGTAGTTGAATTTTTGCACAAAAAATAAACATCTCCACACAAATTTGTTTGTCGGTTCTGTTAGCAAGTGCAGTGAGCTTTCATGCATGGTCTTAGTTCACTGGGCACAAAACATCGTGCAGATATTTAGCAAGGTAAATTTCGTGTCCATTACAATAATGCTGACTTGCCCTTGTAGGCTGGATTTGTCTGATAATTCGCCGCGGTGGCTTAGACGGATCAAATCCCGGCCGCGGCGGCCGTATTTTGATGGAGGCGAAATGCAAAAACGCCCGTGTCTCGTGCATTGGGGGCATGTTAAAGATCCCCTGGTGATCAAAATTATTCCGGAGTACCTCACTACGGCGTGCCTCATAAGCACGTAAAACCCCACAATCCAATTCATTTGTCTGATAAAATTATGTTCACCAATGAAAAAAAAAAAAAAAACACGTTCAGGTCTCAAGACCTCCTCCGAGGATAATTTCCAAGAGCATTTTTTTTTGCGAGTCACCTACCAGTCGCGAACGCTTAATCACGCCACAAATATATGAAACATCTTTCATTATTAGTACTCGCATCCCTAGAAGCTCGACGGTTATGTGTCGGAAATTCTAGGACACCATCGGAGAATGGCTTGAAGAATAAAAAATCGCGGATAACAATTATGGTTTACTATCAAACCGAATAATGTCATGTTCTCATGCATGAATTTGAGAAAATGGCCTGGTTTCTTGAACGCATGCTATAGGTGCCCACTCTTCAGTCGGTGACGTTTTGAATGAAAAAAGAAAATTTTCACTTAACAGCTGCTCAAAGTTACGTCGGCATCCACCTTGCAGTAAGCAGCCAGAAGCACGGAATGAAAATTACGTAACCGGCGTGCTTTATTCGCCAATTGTCACAGAATACGAGTTAGGAGCATTGCGTTTGCCCCCTTAATTCTGATAAAGTTTACATGTTGCATGCACCTGGTTTATTATGAAGCGACGTATCGAAGTTCAAACGCGTGCACTAATTCCTTTATTGGATCTTCACGCAAGCTTAGAATGCGTCTCGCGCAGTCGCATTTGCCCAAGCGCTTTCGGTGCGCTCGATAAAGGCGGATTTGTAAAAAAGCTATCACGTCTATTCTTGCTCAACTTCAGCTAATTTAAAGGCACACATACGAAATGAAGGCATAAGTTGTTTGTACTGTTCAAAGTTTATGTGTACCGCATTCCGTTGCGCCACAGATGGTCAAATTGGAGATGCAGAGCAAGCCGCTGAACTACTACTGGATAGCCACATTTTAGAGCGCTTCCGCCGATTTATCTCGGATACTTTTTCAAAATTATTCGTCATCACGACCGATCGGAACTTTACCATAGCCGTATCAGTGTCGTTAGGTGATTAATTCCACAATAACACTTTAAACTGATGAAACAGCAAGCAAGCGCATTGCTTCTTCCGCGGCGCCCGGCGGCCGCTGGCAGGAAAAGCGGGCCGTGCGCAGTGCGCCGGCCCACTGGAGAAGTGAAATACGAGAAGAATTGAGGAGGAAAGCGCGCGCGCGCGCGGGAAGAGAGTGTCCCTACTTTCCAGAATAGAAGGGTTTTACGTCCATACGAGGAGTGGATTAGGCCGGCGACCGGTTAAGCGGATTCCGACAGGGTCATTCTGGCCTCACTCTCGGGTTTCGCTAAAGCCGCGCAACTCCTAGGATGGTTCTGAATGCGCCTACCCAACCGCCCCTCTCTTTCCGCCTTCGATCCATCCCTTAACAAACAAACAAACAAATCATAATCATCATCACCTCGGTAGCCGTGTTGGCCAGGCAACTACTGCATTTTTTGTTTTAGATATTGACATGGTAGCACCTAAAATATTTGTGAAACTTTGCTACAAGTACTGCCTGAAGACTTCACGACTCCTCGTTATAAGGGAATTCGCATTAAGTGCGGTGACACATTTCAGATGTCAGCCATAAACGCTGCGGACTCGCTGCTCCTGATCTACAAGGAAGTTAGTTACTCTGACGTCACGCTGTGTCCAACGTTCCGTCACGTTATCCTTTCTCCGCCCACGTTACGACTATCGCCAAAAGTGCCGTAAACGGTCCTGCCCGGCCGTAAAAGCCGTGAAAAGAGCAATTTTAGAGGGGGAAATGCACAGGAGAATGTCGGGTAGTCGGGCTCTCACATACCTTTGCCGTCCGATTTGCAGGCGTCCCGTCCTGATGGGCTGAACCACGATGAACGAGTGCAGGAAGTGAGAGGCGATCATGGTGGGCATGAAGGGCGTGTTCTCCTCCTGGAACACGATGGCCACGATGTCGTTGCCGATGTGCCGCTTGCGCTGAAGCTGCGAGTGGATTAGGTTTTATGTGTGAGTAGCGTGCATTACGGTCGACATTCACTGTTTTCCTTAGATGCGCTGTTCTAAAAGACAAAGATAACTAAAGGGAGAGGGTGGCATATTGGAGCACGCAACTGTTTCATTGAACTTACTGAGAAATTTACCCGCCAGTTCAACACGCTGATCGGCGTGCGTGGTATACATGCTTTTTTTTTTTCAGAACAATTGGATAAGTAGTTAAGGAAGTTGAAGCCAGTTCCGCAGCTGCCCCATACATAACTGCGAGCTTCAATGACCACTGAGTTTTACGGACTGCCACCAGCAAGCATGCTCAGAGTTTTCCGTCTAAGCTTTCAGCAAGCGTTCGTAAGAGGTTAGGAAGTACGAACGATACAAAAAGCAGGAACTGGAGTGCCATTTGTTATACTGCTGCAAAGCCGCGAATAGCAAGTTTAAGATGAATCCCGCAGTCTAGAGAGTTCGATGCGTTCAGAATTCGCAGTCAAGCTACATTGCAGAAAGCAACAACACCGATGACAACAACAAAAGAAGTATTGGTAATTAAGCATACAGTGGATCCACTGAATTGCAATGACGTAAATGCGACGTCAATCCGCAACAAACAGGCTAAACCGTAGCCAATTAATCTCGAACCGTTCTTCTTCTTCCTTGGGGAGCCCACACATTCGCAGAGTGTTTCCGTTTCCGCTAACGAACCGTGCGCGTGAAGGCAGTCTGGGCTCTATATAAGAGGAAGATAAAGAGGGAGAAGGGCTGGAGGGGGGGGGGGGGGGGCGCTCTTGATTGCACACATTGTTCGCTCGCACGGTCGCGCGGTACAACGCGTTCCCTCATTAGGAGAGGCGAGTCAATCCGAACGACGCCTCAGCTCATCAATTATCTTCGTAACGCAGAAGCTCCGCAACATCTCTTCTTAATAGGCCTCGGACACAGCTCCGTCGACCCCACGCCACGCAGACCTGATTTCTACACGACATACGGTAGAGACGCTGTTCCTTTTGCTGCGTCTTGGCGACGGTATCACCTTGACCTTTCCACGCGCGGCGGTGACGAGCGCGACAAATGGCGGACATACCTTGCTAACGACGACGGAAAGACACAATGGCTCCAATGAAGAGCTTGGAGGGCCGGAGTGCAATGTAGTAATTAGTCTACTTCAAAGGACGGTGCGTTGCCGTCACTTCAGTCTTTTCGTGCAGAAGAAGAAAACGTTCTATAGGGGCCGTTTTCCGATACGGTCTATAGGGGAGGCCTATTATGAGGTACCACTACATTTGCTAGGAAATAAGCGTCCCACAATAATGACTCGCCTAATTGTGCAAAAGTTCAAAAATGGAACAAATGATGCGACGCGGTTAGGCCACTGCAGGCACTAATCTGCATCTCATTATACAATGAAGCCGCAGGACTACACTGAGGGTATGGTTCGTACGTACTATAAGGTGGCAAAAATTCGAACGGGAAGCAACGAAGTAGCACACGTCTTACGCTTGATTACCTGGAAATTACTTCATTACTTGGCCTGATTGGTGGCGTAAGTTAGTACTGAATGCGCTTAATTCGCATCGGTGCCTCAACCAAAAATTTACATGAAACATGTGAAGGGCTCGAATACGCCGTGTGTATATAGTTTCTTTTGTCATGTTCGTACTCCTTGCGCGAATGCGGACAACAATGCACATACTTCATACAGGAACACGTGAAGTACACAGCGCCTGCGTCCCTGAAGTGCGTGCGTGCATACGCTATAGTGTCACGAACCTTAGTTCCGCTCAGGTGTGTGCGATATGGGTCTCTAGTAAGCGACACGATATAACATTCCTTGCACGGAAGTGGCGCAGTAAAAGTCTGAAGCGTGGTCTTGCACTACGCTCCACAAAATAATTGTGCATATACCGTGCGTATACTCTCGGGCCCAACCATACGGTGATGAGCGTGCGACTGTTTCCGCAACTCTTACACCTTCCTGTCAAGCATATGAGACTCGTTAGCGGTCGCTCACAGCATGGCTGCAAGCGCTTTGGACACATATTAAAGGAACTTTGTCCAGCTTAACATTTCTGCTCCCGGAATTTTCCGATATCACAATGAATAAATTAATTAAAGGGATAACAAAGAGAAGCACTTAATCACTTTGGTAGGTTTTACTTTTGACATTGCAAATAAGTATCTCATATACCACTTGACATGGAGAAAGAAGGAAAGAGTGGAGAAGGAAAGGCACGGAGGTTAACCAGTTCAGCACGACCGGTTTGCTACCCTACACATGGGAGCGGGATGAGGGGGAATGAAAGATGGGGAGGAGAGAGAGCGAGAGAGCACACAGCACAGCACACACATCGTCAGTCACAGTCCGTCACTCTTGCGTGGTACGTGACATCACGGTCACAGCCGCTTGTCCAAGCCCGTTTCTTTTAAAAACCTAAGTAGTCCCTTCGGAGAAAGAGCGCAATAACGGAATGCGGGTGAGGATGCCATTTTAGTATTCCTGCGTCAGCTCCCGTGACATCCTACACTTTGGGATCGGCTGGTCGAGGCTATCAGTAAATCGCCTAGTGAAAAAAAAAAGAATTACGTACGTTGCCTTCGAAAATGCAGCGAAAGCTGCGCCTAACAGCTTATGTGGACGCCGTTTTCAACAATAAAGAAAAAAGAAAGAGAAAGAAAGCGAAAGTGTGAAGCAACGGCATCATTGCACATAGTCTGGAGCGAAAAGTTCAAAAAGAACCCCAGGTGGTCTAAACTTCCGGAGTCCTCCACTACGGCGTGCCTCATAATCAGAACTGGTTTTGGCACCGTAAAACCCCATTATTTTTCAAAAAGAGCATTTTTGCACTAACTTCCTCGGCTAATAAGCAGACATCTTCTATTTTTTTTAGTATTTCGTCACCGATGAACTGCGGGGAGAGTTTCTAAAGAGCTACCTAATAATCAAAAATATTATAGTATGTCTCATTTATGCCAATTTAATATCGTACTTAATCCAGATCAATACGGTAGGACGGAGTTCCTCACACGAAACAATCGTAGGAAATGACAGACAATGAAGTCAAAGAAAGCGTAGGGGAAGTTAATTCTTACGTTTAATTCAAATGTGCAGAAGTAACGGGGTAAAGGAAAATGTAAAAAAATAAAGAAAAAAAAAACGTTACTTGCCGCCGGTGTGTTCCGAACCCGCATCATCCACATTAGGCGCACGGTGCTTTACTAATTAAGTTACAGTGGCGCCATCCATCCCTCCGGCCCCTTCCTTGGTGTATTTGTGTACAAGATTAGCTCTGGGAGTATTAGCCAGCAGCGTTCACGGCAAACACTCTCAGGGTTGATCCATCCCCTAGTATAAACGACTGTGACCAACAAGAAAAGAAAAAAAAAAAAAAGACGACAAAGGAAAAAGAAAAGAAAAAAGAGGAAGAAGAAGAAAACCAAAAATCGAGCCTCTTTGGTGCCCCCTTTTCACGGTCATCGCAGTGAAACAGTCGCCGGACAAATATTTGAGTTCAACGTTTCGTATGTCATATCCTACTAGCCAGACAAACGAACTGTGCAACTTCAGCGTGCTTAAGAAAATAGTAACAATAATCTGAGACGGTATCTGCGACTGGCGTGGTGAAGATAATGAAAACTGTAGGTCAAGGTCACCTGCTGCACGTCTCCTTCGGTGTACGGTAGCAGCGTGGAGACGTGGAACATGATCTCGCAGCCGTTGAAAGACGTGTAGAAGGAATCTTGGCCCGTCTGGCCATGCTGTGTGTCCAGGCCACCACGGAACCTGATTTGAAAACAGCCGAGAGAGAGAGAGAGAGACAAAGAAAAAGAAGGCAAAAGTTAAAACGGCTGCAGATAATAGGTGCGCATCATAATTTGCGGGGCCCCCACCCACAACGTGACCAAGGTGCAAAATGGGAACGAATTTAACACGAATAATAATGTACAAGTAATGAAGCTAATAAAAAAATATGTGTGTGTGTGTGTGCGTGTGTGTGTGCGTGTGTGTGTGTGCGTGTGTGTGTGCGTGTGCGTGTGTGTGTGTGTGTGTGTGCGTGTGTGTGTGCATGCGTGTGTGTGTGCATGCGTGTGTGCGTGCGTGTGCGTGCGTGCGTGTGCTTGTGCGTGTAAAAGATTATAAAAGCGCTGACGCACCATAACATTGAAGGCCACGCCGGTTCAGCGTAACTTGAACGCATACCGTTGCACCAACTCTACTTGTTTGCAGCAAGGCGCGGCGCGTTGACAATATTCCACACCGCAGCATCGCAGCCAAACGCTGATCTAAGCCTTCACGATGAGACTTCCACAAACTTCCTTTACGGAAGTTTGTGCATACACGGGAAGAAGCCAAATGTTCGGCGGATCACCGCCCTTATCCCGAGCTTTCTAGATTCATTTATCTCATAGAAAAAAACCAGAAACCGATACGCAAGGCAACAACTCACACGGATAAGTGTACGGAGTACATGAAACCTGCAACTGAGGTTACCAGGGCAAAAAGAATAGCAGTTGTTCCGGTGCTATGATCAACGCGTATGATGAGGGGTTCGAGCAGCGACGTCATATGTTTATCTCGAACACAGCTCGAAAACATTGGCCTAGGACTGTCAGAAGGACGCTTTAGTTTGGGTCCGCCCCATTATAATAGTGCACGTGAAACGCAAAATAGGAAACCGCTGAGCAATTCGCAATAAACGTTATTGCAGTAGAAAAAAAAAGTCGCAGTTTCACCCGAAAGGCGAAGCATAAATTGCGATAGCAAATTAGTAGAGAGCTATACGGAGTAAGGATAGTAGTTTTATCAGCTGTACAAACTTGGACATGCAGCAGCACCAGCAACGCGCACAACTGTTGTCGACTACGTCGGCGTTTTGCCCGCGTTCGCTCCGAACGGGCGCGGCATTGGTGACTGTTGCCGGTGCCTCTGGGGGCGGCCCGGAGGTTTTCGACAAGATCAGAACGGGACACTCGTCGAGCAGCTTCGGAAGTCTTTACACATTCTCGCCTCGCAACACTTTTTCATAAATACGCATTTGGTGCCGCAGCTAAACGTCGCCTCCCCTCCCGTCCTCCACGGCCTTTCGCGCGACGGAAGTCACGTTTGCTCTCTCTCTCTCTCTCTATATATATATATATATATATATATCGTGATTGTAAAGGAGGAAAGAGACGCTTAATTCTGCAGCCCTTCAGGGAGCACGGCGCAGAACGCGCGTTTGCTCTCCGCCGGTCGTTCGCTCCCCGTGAAAGCGCGCGAGGGACGCGCGCTTTCACTCGCACATACAGCATACGGCGCGCGTCGACGATTTCATCGCCGTTGGACGTCATACGGAACCTCACGGCGACGGCAGAAATACGCTTCGAGGGTCCATATAATTGCTATCGCAATAAAAACAATGTCAATAGAGGCTATGCGCAGCATATATCTGCATTGATTTGTAGAGACTGCTTGCAGCATATCGTTCTATAGATGCCCTTGATATTAAAAAAGTTGGCGTTGCCGAAATACACCAAATTTAAAGAAAAGGGACGGAAAAATTTGTTTACAACTGTACGTTTGCAGAAAATTTAAAAATAAACAGAAATTCGCATGCTACAAACTGCTCCTAAAAGACAATTTACCGCGAAGAAACTAAGCGAAGAAATTAATTTGTCATTTACGCGAATCTGTTACCTCGATCGCCTTCGTGATTTTCGTAGAAAAGCGTTTTTCCAAACATTATGCGTTTGAGCTGCAGATGACGCACCACTCTGTTCGCTTTAGACGCTCCCATAGTTGCAGTTTACATGACTTTGATAACTGTTTTTTGTTAGCGCGCAAATGGCTACAAACATGTATTTTCATATTTTTCGATATTTTGCAACTTTCGTCAATCTGAAAAAGGAAAAGACTGGAATCTGCCTCTGAAATCTAAATCTATATCGGGAATCTGCCTCTGAAAGTTACGAGAATTTGACATATTTCAAACAAACTGCATCGATATTGGGATGACGGTTTTCCGATAAGAGAACTCGTACGCTCCGCGTGTGCGTAACGAAGCAAATCTGATTAACGAAGTTTTTTCTTTAGATGTTGAAATAGCCCACCGCAAGATTACGATCTGTTCATATCACAACATCCACTAAGAATTGGTGGATGGCGTAATCATTCTTATCGTGACAATTGCACTTTTGTCTCACGATATACAGAAACTGCCATGCTTCTTTTTTTTTTTTTTGTAATAGCACTTATGTGAGAAAGCAATAAACGGCGGGTCACATTAACGGAAAAGGAGACAACGGTTTCAGGTTTAAGCGTGCTTACCCAGAAAAGTCCTTGAGCGTGACCTTGTCGGCCAGCATGTTTAGGAACTCATCCATCGCAGCGCTGTGGTGGCGGTTTCCAAACAGTTCTTCCTCCCTTATCTTTGAAGATGAGAAAGAGAAACGATAACGAAATTAAACGAGAGATTGTAATCAATGGTGTCGCCTGACACAACAATAACCACACACACAAACAAAAAGAGCGGCAAGGTCTCACGAGATACCATGTACAAAAATGATACGGAACAATACAGAACGGTCTCTTTTGTGTTGCTTAAATTAATGAGCCAAGATTTCGTACATTCTAATTAAACTCTCGATTCGGTCGACGGCGGCCACGAATTAAGAGAAATCACCGGCGGCGACAATAAAGTGTGAATCGACAAAATGCTCTCGCATATTTTAACCGTCCTCACTTCGTGCCCCGTTTTTATATCGCGTCTTCCTTTCTTCTAATGCGTTCCCTATAACGCTGTCGATCGAAGCTGCGCAGCCCAGTGAATCCGCAATTCCATTTAATTAGACAAGCTCCGGATTAAATGAAGCTGAAACCGCACGCTTGATTAATCAAGCGGTAAAAAGCGTTTCTTTTGTTCTAAAATTCGTTTTATGTATACACTAACTCTGTCTTCACCTAAGCATTTCTTGCTAGAAATTGTAGCGGCGTTTTTTTTATTTCCGTAGCTGAGTGAGGAAGCAGGAAGTTTGCAAAGAAAATTAGTGCGAATTGAATGTACACAAACTGCGCTGCGAGCGAACAATCGATGAAGTACACAGAAGGCGAAAGCAGCAGCGTACCAGCATTGTGCCCACGACTAAAGCTTGACCTTGTTATGAATAATAGTCATGCAAGCAAACATAGTCATGCCGCACATGAGTGTTTTGTGCCCAGTCCTTTTTACGTACACTGTTAAAGCAAAGGGAACTTTCGGCAACTTCTTTTCGGGAAGCTATTCCTTCTATTATGCTGCTTAGTTTGCCACCAGCCGTAGCGTGTTCTTATACCTATCATCAGTACTGATAAGGGCAGTTTCTTTAACGACACTTTGCAATAGTTAATTTAAATCGTAATTTGAAATCAGTGACTTCTTCGGAACTGCTTTAAAGGAAGGTAAAACTATTTTTTAGTCGTGATTGTATCTTTATGCCTACATTTCCACGTCTCATCCACTTAAGCCACTGCTTTCTTGTTATATGGATTTCTTGATAACGTAGCCTCTTATGTTTGGCTTCCTTGATTTTCGTTTTCTTTTTTATTTAACTAGCATATGAAGCGCCGCACACGTTGAATAACTTCAGGGCCTCCTTGGGCATGTGAAAAAAAAGAAAAAAAAAAAAACCCTTACGACCTATTTTGTGTTGCTTCCAGGAAATTTTAATTTTAATTACATCGGATTCTGTTTTCGATCGTTATTGTACTCCCTTTTATATACGTATTCCATCGCAAAGAGAAGTCTCGAATACGGAGTCACATAAGATGGGACAACCAGTTACTTCGAAAAGGAGTTCCGATGACTCCGTTTGTTAAAGAAGGGTAAAAAGAAGGACACCGACCACTGAAAGAATACAAGCAAAGACGTTTCGGCTCCCCTGACGGGAGCCTTGTTCACAATCTAGTGGTTCTTTAAGATTACTACGCTGTAACGTGGGCAGGCACGACTAAGAGGCGTACTTCCCTGTCCACATTTGCCAGCGCGTGAGAAAGCGTAGGAAATGATCTTATTGTTCTTACGTAAATACCCTTTCACTTCTCCCTTCGTCTCTGTCTCTCGTTTTATTTTGTGCTGACTGTGCTATAACAGCACAATATATTAACCGATCATTCGTGTTACATTGCGATAATAATAGTAATAAAATAAATTCTAGGGTTTTGCGTGCGGAAACCACGTTAGATTATGAGGCACGCCACAGTAGGGGACACCGGATTAATTTTGACCACCTGGGGTTCTTTAATGCGCACCCAATGCACCAGTACACGGGCTTTCTTGCTTTCGCACGCATCGAAATGCGGCCGCCGTGGCCGGGTTTCGATCCCGCGAGCTCGAGCTTAGTAGCGCTACGCCAGAGCCACTACGCCACCACGGCGGGTATTACGAGCGTTTGTATGTATCTATGTATGGATGTATGCATGTATGCATGTATGCATGTATGTATGCATGTATGCATGCATGTATGTATGTATGAATGTATGTATGAATGTATGTATGAATGTATGCATGTATGTATGTATGAATGTATGCATGTATGTATGCATGTATGTATGCATGTATGTATGCATGAATGTATGCATGCATGTATGTATGCATGCATGTATGTATGCATGCATGAATGTATGCATGCATGAATGTATGCATGCATGAATGTATGCATGTATGCATGTATGCATGCATGTATGTATGTATGTATGCATGTATGTATGTATGTATGTATGCATGCATGTATGTATGTATGTATGTATGCATATATATATATATATATATATATATATATATATATGTGTGTGTGCGTGTGTGAACAACTGTGGCGTAATATTACAACATACTTTTTTGACTACTAAAGTCGAAACTCGTGGCATGAAGCCGAAGTCAACTACTTTTGCAAGGTGCTAACAAAACATCCAATCTTTTGTTTTACATTAGTATAATACAATATATGATCATTTGTGATAATAGCATGATATAGTGCCCGATCCTTTGTACTATAACGCGATAATACAATATGCGTTTGTTAGTGTTATGGTATTATGACCTATGATTTTTGCGTCGTGACAGTAATGTAATATCCGATCAGCAGTAAATCCAATCAGCACATAGTTTGCGCACGTCTTTCGTCTTGCGCGCCAGTTTCCTGTTCTCGTCTTCTCGCGCCACGGTTCCCCTTATAATGGCGCGGAAAATGATAATTACGTATTCATGGTCCACCCGGCTCTGCCCTGCGCCGTCTTCCCCTCGTTCCAGCGTCGGAGCAAATTGCTAAGATAAAATAATTAGTGTTCTTCCCGCGCAAGACTCCGCAGGAGGAGTTCGGGCGGCGGCAGGACACTAATTACTCTCCTTGCAAATGCAAATGCGCGCCGAGAACGTAACTCAAGGCATGACTGAAGGAAGGAAAGAAAGAAAAAAAAGAAAGAAGGGAAGCGAGAAAGAAAAAAAAAAGCGAAAACGTTCAGTAACGCAGGCACAACGACATTTCTGCCCATGATTGGACGTATTTTTGTGTCTGCCAAAGCACCCGAAGCCCACGTTCCCTCAAGCATAAGCACTCGTTGCCACGCGGTCACAACAGGTGCCCCGGGCCCAACTTTCTTTCTTTTTTTTTATTCGTACATACCTGGCCGGGCCTTTGATAAATGACTCCAAATTTGTACTCGTGGACTAGAACTTGTTCGTCGAATGCCATCAGGAGTTCGGAAGCCTGCAGAAGGAAACGAAGCCACAAAAGTGGAGAACATCAACGGACGCGGCACTATATAGATGCCTCGTTCTCACGGTGATACTTCGACACTGTGTACATATTAGACCACCTTGACCGAGAATAATGTCATGGGAAGCTGGGCTCGAACATTCGAGCAGACTGTTTTCTTTACGCGTGGAAGAAAACAAAGAAATATATCTGATGTTCATTTCTTGGTAGGTATACACATGCCCAGCTCACGTGACCGTTTCTCGCTTCTTTTTCATTTTTTTTCTCCACGGCCATGATGTCGTGCTTTAGGACTTAGCGGTGCTTGCTCTTACGAGAAATTTCTGACTGAACTTTATAGTTTTTCCTTGTATTTGTTTTGCATGAACTCCCGACGCACCTAATTGTGCCAGGTGCATTTATATGAATGAAACGAATGAATGACGTATTATATGAAACGCTACCATTTATATTTTTACTCATATTTTTCTTTCATTTTTTTGCAGTGTGAGTTCGTACTGATGATGCTGACGCTGTAGCTAGGCTCTTTGGGGAGCCACTTACTCATGCTTCTGTCACTCAATATACAGGCTATATATGGCTTGAACAAAAATCACGAAACTGTACTTACTTTTGGAAAGAACACTGGTTGCAGCACCACATTGTTGATGTTATCACGTAAGGACTGTTAAGAAAGAAAAAAAAAACGAGAGGATAAAATGCGTCACGAAATATCCCACAAGAAATTCCGGAGCAGAGAAGAATTCAAGCCTACGGCGCGGAATGGTCGCGCAGTACTCACTTTGACAAGCCGAGCTGCCGTCCAGAGTTCGGTCTTTGGATCGTTCGGAACCAGTTCGCTAACAATGCCTTCTTTTGTTCTGAAACCACAAAAAAGCGTCAGAATCAGGCAGTTTCATTCGCTGTTGAGTGTGTTTACCGCGTTCTTTCAGCGTCAACTGCTGTGTTGAAAAAGATAAAGAAAAAAAAAGGGGGGGGGGGATAATTTTTGTTTAAGCCTCACCTAAGTATGACCCTGTAGTGATCGTCCGCTTCCTCTATCGTTTCCAGCTTGAGCGACAGAATGAAGGGATTCGAACCTTCATCTCGTCCGATATAGTTGAGGTGCTCCTGATAGGGAGGAGAAAGAAAAGAAGATAAGAAAACAGACCTAAATTAAAACTGACGGTTGTTACGTGACGCAGGGATTATTTAGGGCACGTATAGATATAGCGATAATAAACGAATTAATTAATTTTGAATTAATCAACACTTCACTAGTTGTAACAGGTTTCACCATGCTAAGAGCCGTCAGTTCGTAACAACCGGCCAGGTTCCCAGCGATACGTCCCCGGAGTTACAAAAATTTATTGCATACTTCATAAACAAGAAGTTGAAACATTGTCGCTTGAATACCCTAATGCTCGCCTCTCCTTAAACAAGTTGTAGTGAAAAGAGAGTGACGCAAGCTATAATAAATACCACTGAAGAAGGCTCTGGGCGAGCTAGGAAACGACTCAGGGACTCTGCGAAAAGCCCGTTGATGAACCCGCCGTTAAGAGCCCACGTGACCAGCACGAATACTAACGGGGGCGCCATTTTCTCGCTTAACTCTGGTCTGAGTCTATCTCGCTCTCTCTCTCTCTCCTTGGTTTGCGCGTCTTCTCATGAAGCGAGCAAATAAGGTGCACCCTCGCCCCCCCCCCCTCCACTTACACCTGGGTGTCTCGTCGCATCCGCACGCATATGCAAATGTATACCGAGCACGTTAGCGTTCGCCATTTATCAGCCACCCCGCGACGTGCCAAGCTCGAGCTCGCAACAGTAATCCCGAAATGACAGTAATCTTCAAAGATTACGCCCTGTGCCGCCCCCTAGGGCAACCGGTTCTACGTGTGCGCTTCGCTTTAAAGGGCGACGGGAGACCGGTCCTGCTTTATTTCCTTTTTTTTTTCTTTTGCTTCGTTCTATTACGAACTCGGTAGGCGGGCGCCTAATTGTCTGTTCTCGCTTTGTCGAGAAAGGATCTTTTCTTTTTTCTTCCCCTTCTTTCTACGTCGTCTGAAAGCACGGTTTGCCTCTTGCTTGCAGCATGAAAAAGAAAATGTCGTTGCTATGTGCTTTTTTTTTAATTTCTTCTCCTTCCCGTGATTACGATTATTAGAGCCATAGGTTATCATGGTCATTCACAAAACAGACAGGATTCGTTTCGCTCTCCCACTGCAGCTTCGTTAGTACTCAAGAGACCTTCTGTATAATGGCAGTTTTGCCTGGCTATTCGCTTTATTGTGAGAAAAACCGAAACGGATAAAGAGGCGCGCCACTTTGGCTAATTTTATATTATTGCTACCACAGTAATCATTTTTGTTAAAGCAGTAGCTGGTGCCTGCAGGTGGCGCCAGCTGCTCTTTTGTGATCCGACAGACGTGCACAAAATATTGCAAACGTTACAACGTAAGGTGAAAATACAGTGACATTTCTTCCAAAGTAATTAGCACGCACGCTATACAAACACACATACACAAAATGCTAATCTTCCTGGGCAATACATCAAATACTAGGTACAAAGGAAATCCCCTAATGATGGACACATTCCAAACACAACACAATACTAACGAACGTGTATACATAAAAGCCATCGAAAAATGAAATGAAAATATGTTCGATTCAAGAAAGAAGAATACGTCCCCTAATCCGCACAGCAGTGTCACACACACCCGAATTCATAAACTCTGCATGAGAGGGTTAAAAATCGGAAACATCCTGAACTAGATCAGACATTTTCATTGAGTAGACTGAAAGATCATCGCGTCGTTATAGGGGACTCCAGCAGGACCTACCGGAGTGACCTTACACTGACTTAAGGAGCCTCACATTTGTGGGTGCTAATTTTGTGTAAATTACTGAATAATCGCTATATATCGGACTGCTTGTGCACATCTTGGAAATTGGCGAATTTATTGTTCAGCGGATAACTCATTTGGTTCACAGATACACCGCAATTGCCTGGCTTCGATCCGCCATGATGCCAGTTAGCGAAGTTATGTATTTCTTCACCGTATAAGGTGGAATGTGTGACTGCCGTAGGAGTTTACCTACTTTCCGTATGATTCTTATTTGGATTCAAACGGCTCTCGCTATAGATTGTGGATTAGCCTCCCGAAACCATGCAAAATGGGGCAATTAAGCAGTTATAATTTATTATTATTATTTTTTATGACAGAAAGGTAATGGGGCGCGAATGCGGTGCTCGCTATTCCCTGTAGTATAATATAGGAAGGGTACACATATATCAATAGGGTACACTTATGTACATAGTTTGTGTATTCTCGTCTTGCAAGTTATGCGATATTGTCGTTACACGTTATGTCCATATTTGTGCTTGCCACCGTTGCTTTCAGAGATGCGTGGACGGTTGCGTTGTAATGTCATTGAGTGCATTCACTGCAATAAAGTAGCATTACACGATTTAGAGAAATAAAAAAAAAAATATGGGAAAGTTGATATTTCAATGACGTCGGTGATGCCCTTTCAGTGATGATAACAGGTTGACATTCAAGAAAAGCTAGGTACACGACCGTGGATACATAGAAACGGAGGAAGGCAGTTGACACAACAGCTGCAGTTTTCTTCAGCGATGACAACAATTCTGCCTGCATGCGCCGCTTTTTGGAGCCAGAGTTCAGGTGAACGCATCCTTCTATGAACACAAAGAACAAAAAACAAAAAGCAACTGCTGCGGGGCGCGCGTTATCATCTATAGCTTTGATATGATTCAGTCTACATTTAACCTGTTTAGCTTTGTACCTCTGGGAAGACGCGGCAAAATGCGAGCTCGCGAAGATGCGGCGGCGCTTCGGCATATATATTTCGTTGTCGACGAAAATAGATATCTGCCAAGCTATCTCTAAAGTACTGGCGTAAGTTTCGTTGACTGACGAGATCAATACTTGAGGACAAGTTTGTAAAGGTTGTTGAAAAGAAATTGGCATTGCTCGAACTGCACTAGCAACAGAGAATGTGTGGAATGTTACACTGGAATATGTCCGGTATCTAGTTTGTCTACACTGTATGGTTTGTTTGTCTACGCTGCGTGTGTTTGTCTACACGCAGTTTGTTTACGAAAAATGCGGTTCGCTCAAACCCTGTTTCGCGATAGCGTGGCACTCGAATGAAGACACACTTGCGCCAGCCAATCGAGAGAGCATTTGTGTAGGCCGGTGTGTGATCTTCTTCCTCGTCAGAGCGTCGTCATCTGCTCAGTCCCGATCGCAGACTCGGGCGCCGAATATGAAGCCTCGTAAAAGCACGTACTCCTGTCCCACATTAGAACAAAGCAGCAAAGACAACAGACTGCAACAGTGCGCATATTTTTTGTGACAGAAGACACTGAAGACGTTTCGCAAACGCAAACATCGAAGCTGCCGGGAAAACTGTAATAGGCAAGAAAGTGAACGAAAACGTAGGGAAATAACCATTCAAAACGTATTAAGCGCCGCTTTTAAAGGTTCACGCGCGAATCGTACTAGAGACACACGCTCGATAGAAAAAAAAGAAAAAAAACGTTAGTGACGTTTGACTTCGTGAATCCGGGTGACGCGCAAGGGAAGGTGCTATATAACGCATACGAAGCTGTAGTCCTTCGGCGCGCCTATAGACGCCTCGACTGTCCGCATCGGATGTCGCTTTCAAGATAGGGCTCGCGCGGCCGCACCACACACAGCTGCCGGCGGAGTAAAGCGCCCCAGCGCGCGATTCTCTTCTCCACCTCCAGACGGCTTCCTCCTCCGGCGCTCGCTTCCTTCGCGGCTTCAAACATCCCATCGCCGATTTCACTGGCGGGCCATATACGCTTGCGCGTAAGCAAAAATATGCGGCTTTGTGCTCTATACAGAACGGGCATCCCCTATATACGCATATATTTCTGCCTGCGGTTTGCAATAAGATCTTCAAAGGGGTATTGAAAACGCCAAGCGCCCCCCCCCCTCCCCCCCCCCCTCTCTTCTCACGCCCACATACGCACACCCACATATCGAACTCCAATTCTTCACGCGCCAGTGTTTTATTATGAGCCGATTCCTTACTTCAATTTTATTTAGCCCTTTTTTTTTCTTAATTTACATCGCTGCTCGACATTTTCACATCCTCATTCTGCGACTGCTTTCGGAACCTAGTGTTGAAGTATTCAAATCAAGCTTTCAACGCAAGATAACGGTGGCTTACGACATATCCTGAAGGTTTCACCAATCATTGATATGATAAAAGCTTTCATAATTCACTATCGGCCGAGCTTCCGGCGGGCGGCATTCTTTGATCTGCTCTCGCTTCCTGAACAAATTTGGTAGTGAGACAAGAGGTGCGTTTTGAATGACCCATTCCTTTGCTTCAGCTACACCGAGCGACGGAAGATAAATAAAGGTCCCCGAACTAACGAGATCGTTAGCCGAACATGACGTTGCACCAGAGGTTAAGAAGAAGAGCACCTGGTAACGATTTCCAGGATAACGAGCTCAGCTACGGCAAGCATAGAAACAAGAAAGAGAGAAAAAAAAAAGATAGCAAGTGCAGCTAATTAGCGGCACGAGCTAAAAACGCAGTACACGTGTACTTTTCATATACTACAAGACCGCGAAACTGAAGTTTAAATTTATAGGCGGATAGATAGAGAAAGAAATAATTACTAGGAGTCCCTTATGCTACAACTAAGGCGACTTGAAGCCGATGGAAAGCCCGAGAGCCGCCAACTGAATGACACGACGACGACTTTTTTTTTTTTTGAGTCATCATCCCTCTGAAACCACAATTTAGAGTCATTTTTGCAAGTCATCATGTTCTTTTGCAAGCCACCCTACCGCACCAAAGTCGAACCATGACTCTGCACTTTTTTTTTGCTGAGTCACTGTCACTTGGACCCTCAAATGTCACATTTTTTTCCAAGTCACTCCCCCACTCCATAACCCCTTGATTCGCACTTGATTCACTCTTGATTCACCTTAATTCACTCTATCATCTCGGTTTTACTTCCATCACACTTGGTTTGCTCGATTATTCCAAATTTCCAATTTTCCTCCCTTTTGTTTCACCCTATCACCACTTGATTCACCTTCATTCACTCTTCATAATCTTAGGTCACTCTAGCTCATCATTATCTTTCGTTTGACTCCTATCACCCAACTAAACCCCTTTCATTCATCATCAATTAACTCTTAATTCACCTCTCTGTATACCCATTATCACTTCAGTTCACTTGCTTAATCATTCTCCCACCCTTAATCGCGGTTTTGTGCGCATCATCGCCTCTCTTCCTAAGAGGACCATTGCGTGTCGACGAGGCGGTTTTTAAACGGCCTTGAACCGGAGACCTCACCATGAGACATACAAGGTGATTTGGCTCGGGTGCTCCTATCTAAATACATGTAAAAGGAGAATTCGTTTTTCTCGACAACCACTGCACCAATTTTGACGATATTTGTTGCAATTAGAAGAAAAACTTATGATCTAGAGACGGTTGGTTTAGAATGCTTTATCTAGGTCGCCAATGTTTTATTAAAAATTGGCAAATATAGCACATTTTCAGAAAACGAAACTATGAAGTTTACAGCTCTGTACCTCAGCAATGAAATATTATATCACAGTTCTGTGAACTGAATCTAATAGTTCATCTAAAGCGGACAAAATTTATATGTTACACATGAATCTCCAAAAATTTAGCAATATGGAAATACGGCTTTTGCAGGGCCCTTGTACACAACGTAACAAATTCACGTGTGATATAAATTGACATGTCGAATTTGTACGCTTTGAATGATCTAATGGATGCCGTTTACAGATCCGCGATATCTGTTTTTGATGCAGAGCTATTAAGTTGTAAACTTCATGCTTCAATTTTTTTTCGAACTTTCGAATTTTTGAAAATTACTTTAACAAAATTCAGGCCCTGAATCGAAATTCCGCATTCAACAGTCACTAAAATGCAACAAATTTCATTAAAATCGGTCCAGGGGTTATCTCAGAAAAGCATTGCTGCGTTTTACATGTATTTGAATATAGGCCGCGTCGGAGTCGGGCCCGAGCTAAAGCTTCCTCTTAAAAATGAACCGACCAGAATCTTTGCCGTTGCAGTGCCGCTGTTATTATGCCTTGCCGTATACGCTTCGTCTTCTGCGTAAAGATCAAAGCTGACCACACATCATTCAACTTTGACGCAACTACCTGCTGCAAAGCTTCAAATTTCCGTCTTCGTGATTAATAATAGACGTGTCAAAAAAAGAAAAAAGAAAAGAAAGAAACATGGAACTTCAGTGCATATACCACACAGTATTAAAGGGACAATTATTCCAGATGGACACCGTGTAAAATTACGACCCGTGGAAACACAAGTCCCCCCCGTCGTCCGTCCATTTTTACCAATTAGCCGCGCCATATGTCGCGCAACTCCCCGTTTCGGCAGAAATGGCCGCCGTGGTGCCAAAGCGTGCCACGTAAACAAAAAAACGAAAAAGAGAAAAGAGAAAAAGGAAAAGAAAAAAGCAACGAAACACGGGTTCACCCACACGCGGCGAAAGTTATTAGACGTCGCCGCGGACGAGACCCTTGATTTGCCATCCGCATTTCAGCGGACGCGCCGCTCCAATATACGCGCGAAGCAAAGAGGACAGTTCGAGCGCAGTTTGCGAGACACCCGACAGTTAAATTGCTGCTGAGCACGTAACACGTACGGTATATAGCCGTTCCGGCTACGGATTCGACCTGTACTTTTTCTCCGTATGTTGCAGAAAAGGGCACGCGCGGCAGTCGTGGCTGTTGCGCTTCTGACTTTTTCGCAACACACGCTCTGGCACGAACACATTCTGAGAGCAGCATCAGATACTGTAGAGCCAAATGCACGTAAAGACGCGCAAACGCGTTCGTGCGTGCACACAAAACACAAAAGAAACGCCAAAGCTGTCGCAGTAGCGGGCGCAATAAAAGGGCTCGTGCGCTCGCACCCGGAGTTCTATACGCAAGAATAAATTAACCCTCGGGCCTGTCGGCGCTTTCGGATGAGATTCGTTAGGCCCCCTTGCGTCACTATATACGTGTGTGCTGACCCGCTGGCGCGCCGGCCAAGCGAATGCGACTGAAAGCATAGCAGCAGCAGCAGCCATGCCGGCACCCCGTGGGCTAATCTTGTTGGAAGCGCCGGACAGCGCCGCGCGCTCTCTTTTATTTCGTTGCGAGCGACAGAGAATGTGTCGAAAACTTGGCGCGCGGACTTCCGAGAAAAAAGGTCCGTCCGCCTGTCAGGAGCAACTAGTGACAGAGCCCGAGTGCGGGTTTCGCAGTGTATTCACTGCGCTGTTTCTGGGGGCCGGCAGCCGACTGGGTGCATCTTGAAAATTGGAATAGGCGCGGCCATTGTGCAACATGCGTGGACAGAAAAAGAGTGCAGTAGGAAATAGTGCTCTTAGCAAATATGTGGGCTATAGCGTAAGCTTTACACACATACACACGCACACGCACACACGCACACACACGCGCGCATCACATTTTGACCATATGCATGCTACCACGTGACACCAACGTGGCACCCAAAAAGAGCGCGGTCGGTGCAGACATTTCGATACGACGCGTTCAACGAGAGTGCGTGTAACATTTCATTGCTCTGCATAGATTATTCATGATGATTACGCCGCTTCCGAAGACTTTACGCCAGTATAGAAATAGGATGTTGCCTGGTGTCATTCATTCATTGAATTTCGGCATTATGGTACGCTTAGAGCATGCACAAAATAATGGGGAGGCCCAGACTAAAAGCCACAAAAGGCTTGACGGGGTCTGTATCCGATAATTGCACTTTAATTACACTTGGAGTTCTTCCTATTAGCACAACCTTGCAGGCTGACGCGACCAGCGATTCAATTTGAGGACACGTATCGATACCACGATGGTAATGCTTACGCGTCACGCTAAAGCTCATTAACGGCGCAAAGCGTTAGTGAGTACGCGGCAGCGATGGAGGTGACATCTTTAAATGCTGTGTTCTTCCAAGCGAGGAAAAAAATACGCTTGTGTTTAAATCATGCACTATAGTACACTAGATAGCGTGAACGTGTCGGCTGTGACAATCATGACAAAGGTACTGTGTACCTTTCTCGTTTTTTGAAGTGTCATGTGACACCAAACCATTAGGATGTCATTTTCGCGCCTATTGCTTGAAGACACAAACACGTTCCTATAGCGTTTATGTGGCTGAGCTGTGCGACTAAATACTAAAGACGCACCAGAAACGCTGTTCACAAATCATGTAAGTCTTTTTTTTTTTTTTGTATCGCCACCCGAGTTCCAAATATCGTTTTAGATTTTCAGAAGACCGTAATCTTAATTTTTTTTCACTAGCAATAATAAGACTTCTTTTTTCTCATCGAGAAGACACTAAATAACGCTTTCTTATACCATGACAAGTAAAGTATAAATGCACGCAACGTATTGTGATTTGCAACGCGTTCAGGTGAAAATATACATACGCATAGATCGTAGGCCCCAATCATCTGTGCCCAAAAAGTACTGCAACAACCACTATATGGTTGTAACCGCTGGATCGCGGCGGTACAGAAAGTGACCAGCCACAATCTTAGATGAGAACAACACCTATAAATAAAAAGAAAGCTGTCGATTCATCATGTAGATCATATAGTCTATGGCGCCGCAAAGTTGGTAGACACAGGAGGCCTCGCACGAAAAAAAAGAAAAAAAAAAAGAAAAGAAAACACTATACACCATAGTCATGTCATACCAGCTAGACCTCGCACAAACACTTCTAAATTTCCTGTAGATATGAATTATTCCCTTTTACAGCGTTATTTACTTTACGAGTAAGGAACTGCTCCTCCACGATTCTTTTCCGATAAAGTTTCAGTACTGAAACACTGATGAGCGTACTTGCCTGTGGCTTATCTTTGCTGATGCGCGCAAGCCTTGGATGATGTCCTTTCCAATTAAAACTGTACCCCAAACTTCGGTACGCAGTTCTTTTATATATATACTCTTTAAAAAATTTGTTCCGGTGCATTTTGGTTTTAATCAAACTTCCGACATAAACACTGGTCGCCTTGTACCTCGTAAGGCATTTTATCCTTTCTTTTTTTAACATATGTGATGGAGCCCAATTTCGCGAAGTTTTACCAATCAGTTCGAAAGGGCGACCTAGTTTGCTTGAACTATCCGCCCACGAAATAAAAGAAAAAACAACTTCCCAGCAGTTCCCCACAGGTTCAACAATAGGGCAGCCCGCAGGGTGCCGTTCAATAAACATGGGCTTGTCTGCGCAGGTTGACAGCGGTCGCCTCAGGGTGCACTATTCCCCTTGCGGGCAGAACCAGAACGATAAAGAGAGAAAACTTTTCAGCAGAAAAAAGAAACACATCATTCCGCCGGCATATATGTAGCCGCCTACACGTTACTTTGCATAGGGAAAGGGATCAAGCACAAATAGGACCCTTGATGACGAGGAGTAGCACGGATAAAAGAAGAGAGTTCGGCAAATTTTACGAACGCCGGCTTGCACGGTCGTATGCTCGGGATGCATATAAAAGTACGCCGGTCTCTCGCTCGCACGTACGCACGCACGAACGCACGCATGCACCTGAAATTCTCGTTCCTTGCTCTCCGTACAATATTCAATAAAATGCAATTTCAAAAAGGGAAAAGTTATATAATGGCGGATGCCGTGACCCGACTTCAAAGTGCTTCAAATACGATTAGCATTCGTTCAATAGCTGATGTCGACGCCACCTTGAAGTCGGCGTTCGCTAGTATGAAGCCTTTGTACGTGCGAATTATCGGACGATATATGATAAGGGCGCCGTCTCGGACGCGCACGTTTTCTTAATATAGTCCTCGATTTAAAGAGCGGCGCTCAATAATGAACTTAATCACGTGCGCCGCAATTTCTTGAGGCACGGAAATATTGATGAACAGGGGCTTCGATCATTCGCGTGTACGCAGAATGTGCATGCATAACTTAGCCTATACTCCACAGCCAACCTTTGCATCAGGCCAACCATAGCCAACCTTTGCCTGCGCGTTAACGTAAAGGCGCTTAATGTTTTTGAAAATTGATCGTCCCTATGATCGGACCGTTATGATCCTCTGAAAGGAGCATAAACGCTATATTCGAATGTGTTTGATATAACTACGCTTATGAACATATTGATAGCAAAGGAATCAGCGCGCTTCATGCACCAGTGTATATATATATTCCGTTCGACTCATTTTATTTCTCCTCCCCTCTCCCCTTCCTATTCCACATAATAGGTCTTCGAGCCATCCTCCAATAAATACATTTTATCGTCATCATCATCATTGCTTCGCTTTAAAATGAGTGGAACGGGGTGAAGGAACCGACCCGGCTTCGTCTCGATGTTCCAATATGTTGACCACTCATGCTGACGAGACCTTGTACTGGTGAAATGATGGAAAAGGCAACGTAAGAAAGAACAAAAAGAAACAAGAAACAATACGATGAAGCCCTGATTGTGTGACAGGCTGTAGTATGAGAATGTAAAACGTACAGAAAAACAAAAACAAAAAAGGTTAAGTGTCCTAGCACAAACTGTTTGTACCATTTTTTTCTGCTCATATGTGATATAACAAAACACTTTTTCTGAGAATGCGAAATGTGTGAGTGAATCTGTGACCTCAAGCGTGCCACAAAAAGGCGTCGCACGCGTTGGTTGTGCAATACCAACACGTAGCGCGTTTGAAGTGGTCGAGGCGGTGTGGTGCTGCATTGCGGATTTGAATGGGACCATGCCAGGCTGCTATATATACTGCTACGGTCATTCATTGTCGAAGCAGATCACGTCTCTGCGGACGCACTCAGTTTAAATGAAATATAAACTCGGCTCCAAACTCTGAGAATGACGCCTCGCGTTATTGTTGTCCGCCACCTCGTCGACCGGTGGCTCCCATTTTTTGAACGAAAAAGGCTCGTTGGACAAGGCTGTTTTCTTCGAGCCTGCTTTTCCGTGATTGGGATCTGGCTGAGACGAGGAAGGAAACGCACAACTTTAAACAGTCTTTGAACGAGAACTTCAAGCGAGCCCCGCATTCGTGTTGTCTTTCCTGCGAGGTCTGGTGGCTTTGTCGGAAAAATAAAATAACCCTCCCTCATCTATAGGACAGTCTGTCAAGGCGATGGGTCGCTCCACATATAGGCTTCCGCTTGTACTGTTCCTCCGCAAGCCTGGTGGCTTTGTCGGAAAAAAAACCTCCCTCATTTATAGGACAGTTTGTCAAGGCGATGGGTAGGTCCATATAGGTTTCCGCTTGTATTGTTTCTCTGTGTGAAGAGGTCGAAAAAAAAGTCATCTCGTAATGCTCATGAAGTATAAGAGGAACAAAAAGAATCTCGAAATGGTAAAAAAAAAATTACGAATAAAGGACAGGAATCAGGAACGTAAACGGCAGGAATGGGCTACGTTGATTCCTCCATGTCCGTTGGGACCGCCGACTCTAATGTAGTCTGCCATCATATTTGTCAACCGTTAACAACAAAATACAGTAGAAACCGGATATATCGAACCCGGATATAGCGAATTATTGTGTATATGAAACAGCTGTAAAATCCCCTTGAAAATTATTGTATAACATTTTTATCTTATATGTCCAATTACTTATATATCGAGCTTTTTTGTGATCGCCTTCAGATTCGATATATCCGTGTTCAACTGTAATGACGACAGCCTCTAACAGGCGCCTGTTCGCAACAAACACTGCTTCCGGAAAGACCCCAACATACGCGTCGAAGTCTCTGGACTTGTTCTCGTTTTTCTCCATGTCACCAGTTCACTTAACGCGCAGTGGAGCTGCCTCAAGCGGAGGATGCCTGCCCGACTGTACCGCCACGTAATGGTGGCCCTAGTGGGAATACACACAATGCCTACCTTTCCGAGGAAGTGCCTTCGGTAGGTGGTGGCGATCTCCCGGCTGTTGATCTTGGCCGGCGTGAAGTGTCCCGGCACGAAGACGCTGTCGAAGACGTCCGAGGGCGAGGCGCAGTCCACGCCGTCCACCCAGTAGCCGCCGGCCACCGGAAGCACCACCATCGGGTAGCTGCCCTGCTTTCGCATGATCTGGCAGTGGATCGAATGTAGGTCAAGGTCAAGCGTGCCATCACCGCGTCAAACTTAACGTGGCCTGCGCGAACCACTTGAATCGATGGTTACACTCGCCATTGTGCTCCGTGCGTAAAGCTAATAAACCCTTTTTTTTCAAACTTCCCTCACGATTGCAAACAGTACTCCCGATTCCTACATTTTCGTTTTTTTTTCTTCCCCCCGTTTTTTTTTAATCAGGAGCAGCCCTCAGCGCACGTACTGCGGGCTTACACCGAAAAGATCGCAGCAGCTGCACCCGGCATTTGACCTCATCTCGGAGATTCCACGGGCTGCCATTTGACTTGTTTACTTCATCGCGGATTAAATGCCAGTATTCGTGTTCAGTGCGTAAATATATGCACAAAGAAAGAAAGTTGCCTTTCTGCTACGTGTACTTGGGAGCAGCGCAAATGTTGTATCGCACACAAACGAACTTAAAGTATACAGAATTCCATTGGCGCAAACTTTAGCGCGCCTTTTACTCCGGAAGAGCATGCCTGCAGCACCTACAACGCGGACAACGGTGTTTATTATTTTTTTTTCTACAAGAGCAAATGCTGGCCTTTCGAGAGCATTCGCGCCACGTCGTGGGGTCGAAAGGAGTCGAATAAAGAAACACTAACCCGCCATATGCTATCGGGAAAAAATTGTACCTGTGAAATGTAGGGCTTCCTAAACATTCTTCCAATACTCACAAAATAACGTTTTTTTTTTTTTCAGCAAACATGGTGAGGTTGTGTTAAGTAGTAACTGCAGCATCGCAGTTGGAGATGAGCGTGCAATCGTGACTCTTGCACAAACGCCATCGCGCATTTTTTTCCCCCCGTATCTCTCTCAGTAGAGTGCACGCTTTCTTTTTTTCGTTTTCCTTTCGGATGTAAGTTACGTTCACCAACGCTTGCCACTTTCCATCATAACGTTGTCATGCCACAGCTGCGACCGCCATCTGCATACAGATACTTTTTACAACCTCACACGGAGTATATCTCAGTCGAATGTCCAGTTTTCAAACGACTGAAATTTCCCCTCTTCATGTTGGGTGTCAAAATAACGGTATCTTAAAATCTGCGTTTGATAAAGAAAGACCCAAGTTTGCATTAAAGAAGTTACGGTGACTGATTGCTGAGGAGTTAATAATGCTTGATAACCCTTTATATTTCGCCTTCATGTTGCTCAGGGGTGCTCATGTTAAATTAAATTATGGGGTTTTACGTGCCAAAACCACCATCTGATTATGAGGCACGCCGTAGTGGGGGAGTCCGGAATAATTTGAACCACCTAGGGTTCTTTAACGCGCACTAAATTAAAGTACGCGGGTGTTTTTTTGCATTTCGCCCCCATCGAAATGCGGCCGCCGTGGCCGGGATTCGATCCCGCGACCTCGTGCTGAGCAGCCCAACACCATAGCCACTAAGCAGCCACGGCGGGTCAGGGGTGTTCGTGTACAGTCGTCATCAGTATAACAGGGAGCAGCGATATTTTTAAACGTCAATAACTCGTGATGCGTGGGTTCAGATCTAGAAACTAGATACATAACAATAACGCTTCCTGTAAAACGTTTAGTGTAACAGAAAACATTTATATGGAGGACACGTGTGCTTAGCCCCTACGATTGTGAAAAAATTGAGGTGTTCCTTTTCGCATTGACGACTGTACACCCCTGAACAAGCGTTAAAGGCAACGCTTAAAAGGAACACTGCGAGGGCTCCACTCTACGCGCATGCGCAGCGTATCGAGGCTGACAGCTTTTTTTTCCTGTCACGTGCAGCTGCAGCGCCCCCAACTTTCAACTCGAGCGCACTCGCACGTCTTCATCAAAGCGCAATTTCGATCTCCTAATAAACCGAGAAAGTACGCAGTCTTAGTCAAATGTTTCGAAGTCAGGGCGCGACCGACAAGATCTGTCGCCTATAGTCCCGTACAGCGTTCTTACAGCGACGTATGGTAGGGTGCCTCGATGCGCTCTCTCTCCTTCGCTCTGCTGGGGTGGAGGAGAAGGAGCGCATTGACGCACCCTATAGACTTTCGGCGTTCCGAAGCTCCGCAGTGTCGGTAACGCTGTTCCCCGACTTCTCCAAAGCTTAGGAAAAACGAAAGCTCTGGACTAAACGGGCTCCGAGACCATTCCACCAAAACCCTTTCGAACAATAAACTTTTTCTTCTTCTTCTATTACTACACTAAAAAAAGCTTTCGCCATTTAGGGCGTATCTCGTCCCCAAACAATAATCATACGTCTCGCTTGCGTTTCCTTGCTTGCGAACGCAACGCTCGCTACCGTCATGTAAAGAATGCTACGTCACGTTGATAACGCGCATCCCGTTCCTGACCCGGAAGTGTACCTGTTGCGTTGCGTTATTATCACTATTTGATAAGAAAATACACATACAATACACAGAGGAGGAAATAGGCAAGGATCAGGCTGGAAACTGCCACCGAGAGAGGCAGAAAGCCTGCATACACTTTAGGAAGGAGGGGATAGAAAAGGAAGTTGAAGATAAGGAGAAGGGATGTAAAGGAGAAGGAAACAGCAAGATATGACAGGCCCCAAAGACGAAAGTATGCGTTAAAGAAAGGGGGGGAAAACACGCAAGACGGGTAACGAGTATTATTTCGGGGCAGGATAAGCCTCCAAGTGTGCAAACTTTTCTTCGAGTATAGGGTCCAAGTAGACGCAGTTCGATGATAGATTACGTAACGCGAACTGCGGCTTCGGAGATCTTCGTAAGGGGACACGCTGCTCATTTATCAGCTGTGTAGAAAAAGACGGTGCGAACGGTTATTCGTACAAGGTAGCTGCTTACCTCTTCTAGCTTTTCTTGGTCTTGAGTTTGCCTCTGGAAAAGGGAAAGGTAGGAAAAACTTGGTAAGCAGAAACTTCTACGACTGGCGACAGCTTTCTCTGCCACTGAAGGGAAAGTCGTGAGGAAAAAGCTTTTGCACATGTATAGAATTACCATGCATACAGCCCAGATTAGTTTGACGCCGCCATCAGGTTGTCTTGACGCCTACGGCGTCACCGCGGCGGTAAAGCTAAACTTTTAGCGAGCAATTTTATGACGGATTAGCGGCATGCCTCTTGCTCTAAGCTAGATAAAGACACAAACAATAAAAATAAAGTTATCCTATAATTTGTTGTTTCATTGTCTTGAGAAAAGCAAAGGAAAACAACTTGCATCTTTGCACGTCGAGCTTCTTTCTTTTGATGGGTAGTTAATCATTGTTCACACGAAGTTGTTTACACTGTGAGGCATCACTCCTAGGCGAACGGGCGGTAAGAACCGCGACACAATCATAAGAGCCCTTTTATTTGCGAAAGCTTTGCAGTCGAGGTAAGATCTGAGAGATATCCACAGAGTGTAATTTGACAGTACTAACGACAGCGAACTGATGGTGAGGCGAATCGAATGGGTTGTCGCCAAGTTCCTTGCGCTATCGTTTTTGAATGCGCACGTTCCTTTTCTATAAATATTTAGGTTGCGTCCAGACACGAGCACGTATATACTATAGCGTTTAGACGCCTACTAGTAACAATTTTAACTGCACCGCCACAGAATGTTGTCGCCATCCACAAAGCAAGACCAGCGGAGAATGCAAACGCTAGCTTTATTATACAGGCACAAGTTCACACACACACACAAAAAAAAAAAGCCTGGCAATACCATGGGTGCAAGTTTTTCCGTCGCAGCGTAGAAAGTGTAGTCGAAGCGTTGACAAGGCCAATTGGACTATAAAAATCATTTACTTCCAAAGATGAGACATAATCATGGGGTGTTGTAGTAGTAATTGGCTGTTTATTGAACTACATAAAATAAATAAAAGAAAAGGAAGGCGGATATATTGCTGTTGACCGCACTGTTACCGTCAAGGGCAGTCAGCTGACAGCTGAACGGCGGTCAGCAATGGTGGAGATGGGCGTAGGGGAACAAATGACAGGAATATACAATAGCAGAGAGGATAGAGTAAAAAAGGAAACAATACCAACAAGAACAATAATCTGTATACTGAAGTTCTCTATGTATTACTTTTGTGGCTTCAATAAAAAAGTTATTTTTTTGCTGCTGCTGCTGCAACAGCCTGGTCTTTAAATTACGTTCTTAAGTTCCATTTCCTAACAAGTTTCATTCTGCTGTCCTTTTGGTACTTTAACGGATGCGAGGCAACCCATATATAGCCGGAAATTACATGGGCCATACGGAAGATACACGAACCGTCCGTTCAGACACTACCGATTGGTTTGCTATGCATCGGCGACCATCTACTATCGTATCAGGTCGCCTAAAATATGACGACATCAGAATATCGTAGCACATCGGCGTTCCCATAGCGCATTGACCTTATCAGTCGCTTGCACGTAAGGCTATACTGATGCACATCATGTGGTTTCTGCGACCCATTCTCTTGGGCACATCTGTTTCCGCTATCTTTATCTGCATTTTTACGAGCCTTTTACTGTATTATCACCCTTTCTTCTGTTCTGCCCCAGAGGAAGATAGGACCAAGAGGCACTTGTACTAATCGGTTCATATGCCTTTTTGTGCGTTTTATTCTTTCAGATATTACATTTATCGTTTATTTTTTATGCGATAAGAATCTTTCGAGCTTCGCAAGACATCGAAAGCAGAAGGTATCAAGACACAAAATAACTTTTAATTTGCTCTGTTGATGACAGCGCCGGATAATAAAATTTTTGAAAATTATAAAAAGCAGGGTGAGGGAACTTGCGTTATCATCGGCCGGCTAAGACATCGAGTGGATGGGATACACCTGGGAACTAAGAGCGACGTAAGACGACTCCTTTACACGATAGTATAAGTGCTAGTCTCATATTTAAGAGTTGTACAACTTCCCGGTAGAGTGTGCTTACTTCGCTGGATTCCAATTACACTAAATGTATACGCTCCTCTGCAGGGGCCGAAAACTTTCTTAACGGAGACAAAATAAGAGACAATTTAAACTCCCGCAAGAAGGCGCTGTCAGTGTTCTCTTTGTTCTTAAAGTGTATGATGGAAATATGTTGTCGCCGCCATGATGCATATATCTGACTGTGTAATGCGGGTATCACATCCTGGAATTGTCACTCGATACTTTGCTTTAACGTCTTGGTCAGCCCAATCGATCCCCTAGACTAAGTTGTGTATTAGTCGTTTTCTTAGCATAAGTAAGTTAACGCATATTGTACTGGCGCATATCACTACATATAGTATAACCCTGCACACAGTAGCAATATTTGCAGCAGTATATTTGCGCATCCCAGCTATTCTTAATAATGTGTGGACACCATTCATGCGTCGCGCTGTTTAAAGCTGTTGTTTACAAGATGTGCCAAACCAGCCCAAATGAACGCGCTATTAACACTATCCAATTCACGCTTAACGAAGAACTATGCGACAGCACAAAGATATAGCATATATCGTACACAACTGCGAGTGCCGTTTTATGCTCCTTTCATCCGCTTTTTTATTTCATGACATTTATTTATTTTTTGTCTTTGCGCAGAAACGTTGCAGTCAGCGTACACTAACCAATGATTTTCTTTAACCGCTTATCCTACGCCATACTTTTTTATGAAAAAAAGTTCCGATGCCTTTCTTTGAATTTTGCGAGGCTAAAGCCGACTATCCCTCCACCCGCCTCTTTTAATAAAATCTCGCTGTAAAACGACCTTCATTCAGCGGGTAGTTTTCCAACGTTATATTCTAAATTATGGCGTTTCATATGCTTCCGTCTGTTGGCATTTGAGTTTATACTGAACTTTTAGTCGGTGATACCGACGCTTTTTCGGACGTCTTCGCATCCAGGCTAGTTTCCGCGATATAAGGAGAAATGTATCCAAGTTAGTAGCACGTGAAAGTGACATTACGAGCCAAAACTGGCCGTCATGGGAAACTAAGGCAGAAATATTATTGTAATATTATCATATTACAATGTGATAATATACGAGGTCGAGATCAGTGAGCATAAAATAAGATCCTATTTATCCGCACAGCTTCTGCGCCTAAGGACTTAAAGGGGCCCTGAACCAATTTTTAGCGAAGTGGAGAAATAGATTTGAAGTGAAAATAGGCTATTTCAGAAGCCGCAAGAAGTACTTCAATGCGTTCAGCAGAAGCAGAGTTATCGGCAATCAAACACGGCCTCCATTGTGCTCCCCTTCCTCCTCCAAACCCTTGCACTGCGAAGGCTACGGCGCAGACGTCACCGTGGCGCGCAGTTCAAATTTCCGATTTGGTGCCTACGCCACGCTAAACGTAAGCCAAACGCGGCTGTCCTCAGAGAGCCGCACTGCGCTTAGCCACTGGACTCGTGGCGGCACCTCGCGGCGGCCGCGGTGTAGCCGACCGCAGCGACCAATAGCAGCCGCGTATTGGAGTGCGCATTATGACGAAATAAAGCGCACAGAAAAGAGCGAGGATCATAGGGTTTTTGAAAAGAGAGCGTTTGAGAGAAAGGTGACTTCGCGCTCCGCTTGCTAGCTCCACGGACCGCGTACGACAGCAGAACTTGGCTGAGATGTTCACAACAGCGAATGCTACCCGCGGACTATGTTATTTCAACAAACCCGAGAGGTGGTTCAGGGGCCCTTTAACTCTTTCCTTACCGAGCCCGAGGAAACCAAATATGTCGACAGATATTCAACACTTTGTTAAACATTGCCATCGGAACTCTTCCACGAGTAACGGCCATGAACCGCATGAAATTAAGACTGCACTTATACTTTTAATCAGATTTGACAGTTTTCGACGCATTGGAGAGCTTATAAAAGAAAACTGACAGAACGTAGCGTTGAAAGTAGCCTCCAGTGCTCCTATAGCTGGCACTTCGCCAGTGAAACAGCGAACAGTTTGTGCTTTGGTGAACTCGGCTACATAAATCAAACGAAAGCAGCAGGGAAGACAGTTTCTGTCGGGTTGTCAAATTTCCCGCCCTGACGATCCACACTGCTTAAACCATGTGCTCTGACGTTCGCGTTGTTTTAATTATTGTGTTCGACTAACACCAACTGCAACGTTTTCTTTTCTTCCCGCCGTGGGGTGCTTTTATACATCAGCGTTTCGACAAGTACGGCACATTTTGGGAAATGCTACTTCGTCGCGTGAAGTTCACCCTCACACACAAGAACTCAAACAGTCGATTACAGAACGATGAACCACTGAAGCTTCACAAGCGGTCTGGTCTCTTACTTTTTTTTAGCACGTCAATGCGAATGCCCTCACTCAATACTGTAGAATACTGCACAACACTGCGTCTTACTGCGCAGTACTGTACAAATGCTGTACAAAGCACGCGAAGGCTCCAAGATCAGTTCGAGGTGCACGACCACAGGCGCGCCTACTTACAGAGAATCGCTGATCGAGCACAATTAATTAAACTGTGGGGTTTTACATGCCCAAAACCACGATCTGATTATGAGGCGCGCCGTAGTGGGGGACACCGGAATAATTTGGACCACCTAGAGTTCTCGAGCGTGCACCTAAAAAAAGTACACTGGTGTTTTCGCATTTCGCCCCCATCGACACGGGGTGAAACTTGGTATGAGCACTCGACAACGACAAACACGAGGTGGTGGATCGCCAGCTTAGGCAACGGGTACAAGAAACGGACGGTTTGAAACGGAACGCTTGTATGCCAAAGAAGCTAGTTAGCTATCCGTTGTAGGAGAGCTGTGGAAAGCAAACACTGCGAAAAAATATGAACTCTATCCACGGGAAAGGGCACGCCCCCTACCCCCCCGAGTCGGGATGGCTGTGAAACGTCTGCAGCGAATATGGACAAACAGCCACACGCTAGGCGGTACAGTCAACCACAAAACATTACGGATCATGCTATCTCAGAGAAAAGCTTAATTTATCCGCAGCCTCACAACACAGCCTGGTATTTGCACTTTGGAGCTCGACTAGAATATGCTAACAACACTGTCGTATACAGTTTTACTGGCTACTGCTACAGGCTGCTCGGGAATTGAACGTTTTCTGAGATCGCGTGGTCCGTAAATTTTTGTGGTTGACTGCACACGAACATACACAAAGCGATGCCATACCGGTCGTCCGCGGCCTGCATGACTGGCCTGGTTTCCCGTGGTGAAGTGGCACCATGGACTGCTGTCTCCTTGCTCACCCCGAAAAGACTGAGTCCCGTTTTTTCGAGCATCCATGCAATGGACATGTGGACTCGCGGGAGACGCAGGCCTCTCCACCGATCGCCGACTCAGACTAATCACGCAAGCCGACGCGTTCCAATAGGGGCGAGAGTTCAAGCGACCAGACATGGCCTCGAAAACACCACGCAGGGAACCAGAACTAACCATGACTGATCGACAGTAGAGCCGAGCGAGCACCGACCGCGACACGTACACACACTCGTCCCCATCTCAGAAACAGAAAGAACCGCGCTTCAACACAGGTCACAAGGGAAGAACCACAAACACACACACACACACACACACACACACACACACACACACACACACACACACACACACACACACACTGCGCTGCTGTGTGTGTCCCCATCTGTTTCGGCGTCCCTTCAAGGTCGGCCGCGTGCCGAAGAATCCTTTGACGGCGCGCACAAAGTGACTGTCAGGTATACGACTGCGGCAGCCGGGCGAGAGCACATGCCCGAGGCGCCGTTGCGACCACTGCCGCCGGCGCGGACCACCCCCATGCAAAGGCTTCCAGTCGGCCGCACCGCTCGTTTTCGTGGTTCCACGTCTTGGGCACCGCTCTCTGCCCGGCTCCCCCACCCGCATCGAGCGAGACCCAACAGTCAGAAAAAAAAAGAAGAAAAAAAAAAAGGGGGGGGGGGGGGGGAGACCCGCGGCATACTTTCTGCGCAACAATATGCGCACACCCATTTTTGTCAGATTTGCGAACCCTTCCCGCTTATCATGGGCCTCGCTATAATTAACATTCATGCCGCCAAATAGGCACAATACATTTTTGTCGCGTGCTCCAACTTACAGAAGTCTGCCTGTATACATACATAAATACATACATAAATACACACTTACATACATACGTACACACATACGTACGTACACACACACACACACACACACACACACACACACACACACACACACACACACACACACACACACACACACATACACACATACATACATATACATACGTACGTACGTACATACGTACATACATACATACCTACATACATACATACATACATACATACATACATACATACATACATACATACATACATACATACATACATACATACACCTTGCCACTGGTTTCCGACTTGTGGTTTCCGAAGTTGTTTTTTGATCCACATTCATTTCTATTAATTTATCATTTCTTTAATTTCCTTAGTAAGCAGAAGTAATTTCCCCTATGTTGTCCTTGGTGTCTATCTTTGTTGGCTTCTTACGATATGATTTATATACTGTACATTTAAGGTTCTTTTACTCCGGACGCTTTCAGTAAAAATCGTATATTCTTTTCACACATGCCTTTCGAGGTACTTTGACATTTCACATAATAATTCTCAAAAACTCTCGCAGCCATTATTCATACACCGTCTGAAAACACCAATGAGTTGGCTACAATGTTATGTATCGTGGTATATGTGGATAAGTATGTGGTATCGTGGTATAAGACCATTAGCAAATGAACGCATTGTGTAGTTCTGACATTGCAAGCCCGCTTAGTCACTCGCACTGTTTACCATAAAAGAATAAACGCAAAAACCCCCGCTTAAATCGACGTATTTGTCTCAGTTATTAATACGCGTTGATTCTACAGCTCCGCCTCGGGGTGTCCTTGGGCGCTCAATTTTCCATGCTCGCACGTCGTGGAAAAGCTACTATCTAATAACGCACACTGATGAACCCCCGACCTTTTGGTTTTATCGTGGAAAAGAAACATATAGAGAAAGAAAGAAACTCCGGCGTAACGGTGAGTACAGCCGTAAACGGTAAGAGCTGGGAATACTTGCAACGCCGAACATTTCCTGGCATCCAAATATATATATATATATATATATATATATATATATATATATATATATATATACTGGGCGCGCAACTTTTCCCACTCACGTGTTACCCTCTACGACGCCTTCCATACACGTTAATGATCCACGTAATAACACATGGGCTCATTCAAGTTGCACTCATCGGCGACGCAAAAAAAAAAAAAAATAAATAAAATAAACGAAAGGAAGACAAAAAAACCGCGGGATCGGGCGTAACGCCATACAGCAGAACCGTTCACTCTCGGGCGTGCTTTCTATCTGCGCGATCGAGAGCGCGCGATATTACGGCGAGCTTTTAACGTCGCCGTTCGGAAAGTCGGTAAGAGGCTTTTGTATATCGCTTTTTTTTTCTTATCGCTATGCTATACGACGCTTTTCTTCCTCCTGCTTACCTAACCATAGAAAGTAAGGTAGGGGGGGGGGGGGGGGTAGCAAGGTTTCAGCCACGCCTGGCTGCACGCGGAATGAAGAGCGTCCGTGTATACAAAGAGCGGCGGTGAGGGAGCGGAAATACTACGCGTGAAATGGACCGTGCGAAAGGCATAGGGTGGCTATACATATCAACTCCCTGTCGGCGTGAAAGGGGGATTACGCAGAACGGGTATCGAAGAGAGAGGTGGGAGGGAGGGTGCCACGCATGGTGATATATAGTGGATGCAGATGTTCGCGCGCACACAAAAACACCCGCAGACTGCGCCCCCCCCCCCCCCCCCCCCTCCGCCCCGAATGTATAAATGATCCCTCGGCGTGATGCCGGTGGTCTGATCCGGGTGTGCATATGTGTTTGTGTGTGTGTGCGCGAATGTACAGTTCCAGATCCCGTGAAAGTTGCGTAGTCATTTGCGAGAGAAACGTTGCGGTATACTGCGTACGCTGGTTAAGAGCGCGTGAGTTATGACGGCGAAATGCATGGAAACGTAAAGTCCCTGGATGCGTAACACGTATGTGGTGACCTATACGTAATACCAGTGGATGGCGACATGAATCTCTTCCTTTTTGTGCGCTCAGAGCTCCTTTTCATTGATTTCGAATTCCTTCGAGACTCCTATATCCCTGTGGTAGGGTTCTTCCTTCTCTTGTGTAGGGTGTGCGCTGTCGCTCCTTCGTGTGACGTCACGAGCCGGATCGTAAATTCCTTCTGCGCGGTTGCTCCCGCACGATACCCCTGCAACCCTTTATCACGCACATATTTTTCTTATACCCACCGTATGCGAAAACGTGAAGTGCTCACTGTCCGGACCGTAGCATATATAATGTTTCGCGCCACGATCACCAGGGGGAAGTCAGGCGCTGCGATCAGCCACCGTCGGAATCGTGGATAGCGTGTGTAAATCGTCTACGATTCCGGAACGGATTTGATGAGTAAGCACGTTGCATCTTGTTTTCTCTTGTGATTAACTTGTTTTGTGCGCAAGCGTCTCAATGCGTTGCAGATACAGCCAGTTAAGTGTTTCATGTTAAGATCTAACTCGCTCTGCCGCGTAACTCCTAGCGCAAAAACAAATCCCCGACACTTTCGAGCATTCGCGTCACTAAACCTACACGATGTCTGGTAAGTAATACTCGTTATAAAGGAATTGCATCTCGGACGATAAGCCGTATTGGCGGCGCACGCAGGCAAAATAGAGCTAGGTCTTCCCTCTAAGTATATTTAGAGAGAAATTATATGAATCGTAAAAAAAAAACTCCAGGCGTTTGTTGTTGTGGGCCATTAATCGGAAACCTGCTACGAGTGCTTCTTCCGACGAGTTGGACCCGCGATATGTTCGTTTCCCAGACATCGAAGTCGCACAACAGCTTCCCAACCTTGAACTTGCGCCAAAGTGGTCATCGGCAGCTCGCGCTGTTTCGCGCAGCCGGCGGCCGTATATTACGCGTTCCATTTGTTCTCCAGCGCAAACCGCGCACACTGCATGATGCCTGAAACGAAGATAATTCCTTGGCGGCTTTCATGGAAAGCGTTTCCCTCGTATTTTCAGCGTGACGCGGCGTCTGGCGAGCTCATTCGTGAGCCGCTCTGCGACCGGCCAGGTCACAGACGTGACTGAAGTGTTTCTCACACAGGACTGCATCAGTTACTGTCTGTATACGGCGTGGTACACGTTTCGTCAATTAAAAAAATTTAAGAAAGAAACAGTACGGTAATCGATCGCGCGGAGTAAAGAGGACGCGTCAACGCCGGGCAAGACAACGGCGAAAATACGTTGCGAGAAGTTGTGAAACCACGGTTAATAGTATACGTTCTCACGTTACGAGTGGTTCAGTAAAAGATGTAATAAAAGAAGCAACAGCCGCAGATATTTCATGCATAGAAAAAAAGGGGAAAAAACAACGCTGAATCATGCTTACTGTTATCTAAAAGCCGATGCTTGAGTAGGCATTGCATGTGCAAAGCATTTAGAACGCTTTTTTTTTTTCTTTTCTTCGGTACCCTAAGGGCCTAGCGGGCAATACATGGGGAGGTGGGTGAAGGCACAAATTTTAATAGATCGAGAACAAAATACACGCGCATGAAACACATTACTCAGTAATCAACGGAATACCAAAACCGTTGGCGTTTGCTCTGGGATATAAAACAAAATTTACGTACGATGACCAACTACGCTAAAAAGGCGGCATATATACAATTATCGGACATGTTACGAAGCAATTGGAAGGCTATACCTCCTACTCTAAAGTTTGAAAGTGATTGAAGTAGAAGAAGACAAAAGAAAAAAGAAACGAATAAACTATCAACCCTCTTTGTTAATGTTGCCGTATAAAAAAGCATCGTCCAAACGCACTCACCTCGGCTTTGCTGACGGGCGCCGCATTGTTTCGGCGTGCCTGGGACGCCTCTCCGCGGGGCAGCTCGCAGCGCTGGTCGTCGAGCCGGCTGTTCTGCAGCTTGTTGAGCAGATCGAACAGGTCGCTGGACTGCGAACGCATAGAACGAACGGCTTGCACGGCTTGCACGGCGGCAGCGCGAAACTTGGACGACGCCGCCCTCTTGGGCATCTCGCCGCGTGCCGCTGTGAGCTGTCTCTCTCTCTCTTTTTTTTTCGTTATCACCGGGAACAATATGCGCGCGCGACGCGAGTATTGCGGAGAAGGTCACGAACAAACTTGTAGCGGAAATGGCGCAGCTGCCTGCGGTCTCGAGAGACCATGCACGTTCGGCGACTAGTATATCGCGATTCTATATACCACTCTCGCGGGCGACAAAAGTGGACGGTTTGTGTGGAAACTCCGGCCGAGCGCGCACTCCACAATCTTTGCTCGTTTCCTACATGTGCAGCGACTGGAAGATGATCGGCTCGAGTGATGTCGAACTGTCAATCAAGCCCGCCCGCCCGCGCGTGCGTTCGTGATTTCAAAACTCCAACGTGTCCAGAGAAGTCGTCTTCCGGACGTGACCTGCCTATACTCATTTACGACAGAATTTCCGCGCCACCTTGGTTTACTTCACTGCTGTAATGCCGGAAAGCTGCGCGTGCGTTTTACGGGGTGTCCGACTCGACATCTTCGCGGACACAGAACTGCAGGCTCGGCCCAACTATAACAACACTTCATCTGGCGCCACAACGTCGTACGCTTTACGGAGTAGAAACGGGCCCGCCGCCAGCCGTACCCACATTTCGGCAATCACGATAAGCTCCGTTCACGGTCGCTTATGTGAAATGAGATGGCACAAATCGGGACCGCCCGACATGCAGTCATCTACTCTCGAACGCTGCACACAATAAAGGTATAGTAAAGGCCTTCAAGAGGCCCTTATTTCGTGTCGGCACAACACACTCCTGTAGGCAAAGCATCCATGCAGTCACGAAGGAAGCATCGAGCTCGAAGATTCACCCTTCAAACACCGAAAGCAGACGAAGTTCTTCTGTCCATCGAAGGCTTCCTACAGGCACGAACGAAACAGTTGTCCACACAGAAGAACCTTTCCTCGGATCTCGGAGCGCTTGCGCGCACACATAAACACGCACGGCGCTAACCTTGGAACCAAGAGCGCGCACACACAACACACGAGCGGCGCGAACCTTTGGTTGCTCAACTGCAGTGAGAGCACGCAGCGATTCCCCAAAGCGGCTCAGTCCGTCGGCTTCGGTGTCACTGTACTACCGTTTCATGATGCGAGCACGCCGCGACCGGAAACTGCCAGCGTTGCAGCTGTGGCACATAGCAACGACAGCAGCCGTTGCCGCTGTATAGCTGCGGCCTCCGTTGTAAACACGCCGCCCTCACAAAACGCGTACACACTGCTGCACAAGCTATAGATAGACGTTTATCAGCTTCCCGGCACCACGAATGGTCGAGGCAGATATAGTCGGGAAAACGGCTAGGCTTAACTCAGCGCTCGCGTAATCGCAGTGGGCTAAAAAAACGTTTTTCACAAACTAAATCCTCGAGACTGCATGCAGCAAGCGCGGCCTTTCCCTCCTATAGCGACGGCACACATTCGCGCGCTCACAAACCCTCGAACGCACGCGAATATAGGCTGACACGTTCGGCGTGACACCTGCTTGTTCTTCTGCCGGCAAAAAGAACACCTCTTGCTAAGCCTCTCTCTCAGCCTCTCTCTCTCTCTCTCTCTCTCTTTTATTTGTGTAGTTTTATTTCTTTCCGCGCGCCTTCGATCGCTGCGGCCTCGGCTATAGGTAGTTCAGCATGTCACCTATTGAAGATTTTGCATAAACTCCGAGCGGTGACAAGTGCCGCCGGCGACAGACAGACGTGTGTCATGCGTCTTCCGGACACCTTTGGACAGAGGCGAAGAACAGACAACGGCTGTGACGTCAAACGGGACCTGCCTTGTGCCGCGTGGCCGTCTTCAATGCCGAATAAAAGAGAGAGAGAGAGAGGACAGAAGATGAAAAAAAAATAATAACGTGGTATAAGAAAGGATATGCAAATGTTCTGCCGGCCTGGAAGAAAAAAAACTGTGTAGCGGAAAATAATTATATGTTCTGACGGTCACCGTGTCCGCGACATTGATCTTCGGCACAATGACCCTCCATGTGATCACATATAGACGGTCAGAATTCTTTTTATATCCTTTTTTTTTCTTTCTCTCTCTATAGGGCACACTATGCCTGTCTGGGAAAAATACATCAAGATAAATACAAAGTGCGCCGCCCGACAGCGCTTCCTACACACAAACTGGTAGCTTCAGATTTGTTGCAAGATAAAAAAAAAATCTTAACACGCCAGAATCATAGAGTGTCTTGAAATTTGGTGCCCAAGTTTGCAAAACCTTTATTACTGCGCGATATTATACGACATAACATTGTAGTGATAAGTATTTGGCCCCTTCCTTTCTCTTGAAGTCGGCCGAAATTGCTTTAAGGGTGACGTCACAGAGACGAGCAGACGATAACCTAGGACCTCTTGCATATCAGATCCCACATCGTTTCTTTCTTGTTTATTGTTTGTACGCCCCAAAAGAGACCGCCTAAGGCTATGGTGGCTCTTTAAAGGGTCACTTTGCAAGAGTAAACTAGTTTAGACTAACAATGCATCCTTTCAGAACTCCACTATTATTTATTTAGCGGAATAAAATTACGATACTCCCTAATGCGAAATTTGGGCGCAGCTCTATAAGTGTTTTCATTTCGCGATATATTGAGGCAAAGAATTTGAGAGGAACGTGTCGGCGATCGTCGATAATCCGATCTGCTGGTCAAGTGCGCGTCGGCCTTTATCAAAAACAACCCTCAAAACACGCGAGGAGACGAAAAGCAGCAACGTCCCGATGTAGCCGTGGCGGCTGCCGATTCTGCGCAATATTAAAAAAAAAAAAAAAACAGGTGTCAAGCATCTTTGGTCTTCAATATACCCGCTAATAATGAGCCTTTCAGCGCCTATAAGAGGCGGAAATAGAGCTTTGAAAGGATAATTTGCCAGTCTAAACAGATTTTTTTTTCTGTTAAGTGCCTCCTAATCCATTCATGGCGACCTTCAAAAGATTCTCGAATAGGCATTTAACAAACAGTCCTGTATGAATCCACAACGGAGTCACGGCTATAGCTGCAGCGTCTGACTGAACCCCTAAGTAACATGCTGTATTTCGTAGTCAACCAGTGATTACCTTACGATAACCCTGCAATTATTCTGCGAGAATCTTGCGACAGCGTTGCCAAGCGCATCGATCATCACAATAGCGTCTACTAAGCCCACTTCGAGCCAGTGTGAACCAAAGTGGCCTGCTCATTTCAATTACGACCGTTGCCTGACGACATCATTTTGAATGAGGAAAGGCCCTTAGAACGTCTCATCGGTTGTGAAACACGTCGTCTTTCAATGTCAGTGTCTACAGTAGGAGCACATATGCGCGACAGCGCTAAATTGGTTATGGCACCAATAACCGTCGGACAAATGAAGTTTATTCCTATCCTATCCTACGCTTCAGCTTTCGCATGTTCTGCCTTAAAACGAGATAAATATATAGTTGTCAATCAACGCGCACAAAAAATGACGGAGTTCCTAACATGATATCGACTTTATATTCAAGCTCTTTTCACTCTCGCAGTTTAAAAAAAATATATTGCGCTCCGCCCAACTGCAGAACAAAGCTGTAATTGACCTAGCTAGCACAGTCTTCTCGAGAAGCAAACATCGCATGTTAAGAAAGACCTGTGTTGGTCGATTTTGCAGAGAGGATAAACGGATTATGCGCAGATCGTCAGCAGCCGGAAAATGGAAAAAGCGCTGCGCCGCTGTTATACCTGTTTCATTAAAGAACGTGCTCGGTTGCTTTTTTCCCACTAAGCCACAATGCGCGCCTTTTCGTGATGCCGCCCGAGTCACGATTTCCACTGTTCCGCGCATCAACCCTGCGACGTCACGCTGTTGTCGATAGCTCTAGAACCGACATAGTAAGAAATCGAAACTATGCTGTAAAACAAATTTAAATTAAATTATGTGCCGAAACCACGGTCCGATAATGTGGCACGCCTTGTAGAGAGGGCTCCGGATTAACTTTTGTTGCCTGCGGTTCTTGGACGGTATACACGAGTGTTTTTGCATTCATGCACCACCGGAACGAGCTCGCCGCGGCCAGGTATCGAACCCGCCACCTCGAGCTCAGCCGCGGATGGTTATGTTGTGAAGCGGTATATGTCATCGACTAATAATGCGCATTCGCGGATTTCGCGTTGCGATTCGGCACAAGCGATTTCTAATACGCAACATTACAAACGCATCAAACGCAGTCGGCATCAAAGGTTTACGGACCACGGTATCTGAGAAAAAAAAAAAGGCGGAATATATCGACAGCCTGGTATCCGTATTTCCAGACTGTAGTATAGCATATGCGGATAACATAGCCTTATACAGTTTTACTCGCTTACGCGGTCAAATACTATTGGGTAATTCAACGTTATCTGAGATTCAGTGGTCCGAAAGCTTTGCGCGCCGAATGTACGGTACAAATGCGATGCACTGTAATACACTTACGCCCCACACGTTGTCGGCGATGTCAAGCACTGCGACGGGAAACATGTTTGACGTCCGCTCGCCTCCGGTTGGATACAACACTTTCTTTTTTCTTCTTGACAGCAAACAGCAAGCACTGTCTTTGAGCGCCGGGAACATGAAGCGCCAGCTGCTGACCTCCATAGCGTATATACACCATACATGACACGGCCGATCACAATGCGGCACGCGATGACGCGAAACCGTGCGTCACGAGTGAGTGAGCTTGTTGCGCGTAACCCGAAGCCAGAGGTAAAGATCGTGTGACTGAGGAGGAAACGTCGTTTTCTTTTGCCACCTGACGAAAGTGTACGCCACGAGTATTCGTTTTCGTTGCTGGGAGAGAGTATCTCCAGCTCATATTTTTTTTTTAGCTCTCACGCCCTCATGTTGTAAGTCCTAACAGTAAATGAAGCGGCAGGTGCGGGTTTAACCTTTCTGTTTAGCGCAACGCCTTATACGGCACGAGCTGTCAACACCACAGTTTACCAGGGCGTGTTGTTGGGCCACTTGTTTTCCCGCGTATATAGTAAAGTATGAAGTCAGCGAAAGCGCGAGGTCGACACAAAGTCTACTGGGAAAAAGCTGGATTAACGCAGAGTAGTGCAGGCTGTCGCAACTAGCCCTGCTGCTCGCATCTGTAAGTCTCTAGGTATTCCGGTATAAGCGAATTTACCGTATACATAGAACATCTTCATTACGCTTAAGAGCTCTGTTGCTGGGAATGACACGTTGTCTGTGGGGAGAGGCTGTTTTTACGGTCCGCAGGGACGCAGCACGAACTCTAAAAGTCGTCGACATGTTTGCTTCGTCGCTTTCAAGGTCTTGCTATTGGAGGGGGCGGGGACATGGCAGTGGCAGCTCTCTTTCTTCTCTCTCTCTCTCTCTCTCTCTCTCTCTCTATATATATATATATATATATATATATATATATATGTGTGTGTGTGTGTGTGTGTGTGTGTGTGTGTGTGTGTGTGTGTGTGTTTGTGTGTGCGCGTGTTGGTGCTCTATAGCAACCGTGACTTCACGGCATACATACAACAAAAATAGTGCGCTAGAAAGGTCTGATCACAAAAAAAATCGCGCATGATTAGCACCTTAGGGCCCAGAATGTCCCCCAATGAAACTGTTAAGAAACCAACAACGTAGCATAACGGTGAAGTCTCTAGCTCTCTCACTCTCTCTCTCGTTTGCAGCGAGCTAACTTACCTTAGCGACATCCTCTTCGACCGATCTCCTCCGGAAGCAGTCATCTTCTAAAGGTCGAGCCATTGTGTCTGCAAGAGAATAGGCCCGTGTTTACGTACTTGAATTATTGAATAGAACGCAAACATAACGCATATACGTAATTTCACTGTAAGAACGAGTTTAAACAGTCCGTCGATTGTCTGTAGACTTCTCGCAGGCTAACTTATAGTTTACTAACGAATTTGACTATATAAGTTTTCTTAGAGTACAACAGCGCAAGCCCTGGCAAAGACCTGGATAAAATGCCTGATAGCGTGGCGCCTCCGTAGGGGAGCGCTGACAGAAAGACCTTGAATAATCCTATGCCGCTCCACTAATGTTTCTCGTGCATTTTGCAGCGACCGGGCAGGCATCGTAAAAAGATCTAGACTCGAGAACATTTTCATTTCTTGAACTCAATTACCGTGAAAATCAGTCTGAAACTCACAATCAGTATGCACACCATGGTCGCCCGCCTGAACATGAGAACCTCTCGACTCCTCCCCCAATGAAATTTGTTTCCCGAATTCCACGGGGAATGGCGGGGGGGGGGGGGGGGGATTTACTAGGGGATTTACCAGGGGCTTTACGAGAAAGTTTGTTTACGAAATTGCCAGCGACCTCTCTTGTGAGAGAGCGCGATGAGAGTAAAACGGACGTCCGGTGGAAGATAACACAAATGTGACGTTTTACGCACGTCCGCGTGCATCTTAATTTACTGACGTATCCTTAATCATCTTACTTTGACTACTGCAGCGAGTGTTTTAAAACGCTGACTAAATTTTGCCGTGAGTTGCTCATTGTGGGTGGCTATCACAACAGGCAGAGACAGGCAGACTCCCGTGACTACCATTCGCGAAGACAAACTAGCTATAACAACGACAAATACAAGAAACATAAAAATGACCAGCATCGCTCAAAGTGCGTATCAGTGACAGCGATAGCAGCGCGATTTAAGAGGCCTGCTGCTGCGAGTTTTCCTTTTTCTTTTGTTTAGAAGAGCGTGCTCATAAAAAAAAAAGAAGAAAAACGTGGGAAGCTTGCACTGCTGGTGCAAGGCTGGAGTAAACGGCGGAGCTGATGATCGACCTATCTTCTTCCAGGTTTTACTAGGCTTGGATAAGTTTGGCTAGGAAATGCTGAGTGCTGCTAGAAACGGTTTTCAGAATCGGCTTGCCGCCGACGCGCAGATACTCGCTTGGCCGCGCGACGCACTTCAAGATGAGCGGCTTCTTCTTCGGGTATCCGTATCTTCTTTGGTCGTCCCATGTCAAGGCTACATGTACTTGCCACAGAGTCATCGAGAGTTCTGCCGCCGTCGCGGCGGCTCCGAGCTTTATCTCCCCGGTGACGTCACGGCCAAGCTGCGCCTCCACACTTACCGGGGCGTGGCTGGTCGAAACCTGCCGAGCCGCCGCCAGAGGCGCCGGCTGCAATCACGGACACCGCCCGCGTTCGGTACGAATGCGGGGAAACGCGGACGGCGTCGGCAGCAGCTCTGCGCGTTGCCTCGTTGGTGCTCCTACAATTTCTTTCTCTCTCTCGCTCTGATTTTCTCTTTCTCTCTCCAGAACATAGCGCGCGCCGTGCCTAGCCTAGGGGGTTTTGGCCATGCGCATGCTCTCCTTCCCTCTCCTTAACGCCCCATGTCAAGGCAACATGTGTACGGCACGGAGAGAAGGCGAAGCACGCGCCGCTCCGCGAGGCGGTTGCTAGGCAACGCGCGGTGACATCATCGCCAGGCGCAATTTTATTGCAATAGCAATTATATGGACACTCCAAAGCAGATTTCTGCCGTCGGCGTCGCCGTCGCCGTGAGGTTCCGTATGACGTCAATGGAGATGAAGTCGTCGCCGCGCGCCGCCGAACGCTGTATGTGCGAGTGAAAGGGCGCGAGGGACGCGCGCTTTCACGGGGAGTGAACGCACGGCGGAGAACAAACGCGCGTTCTGTGCCGTGCTTAATTAAGGGCTGCAGAAGTGGGCGTCTCTTTCCTCCTTTACAATCACCATATATGTAGAGCAAACGCGCCTTCTTCCGACGCGCGAAAGGCCGTGGGGGGGGGGGGGGAGGGAAGGGAGGCGACGTTTAGCTGCGGCACAAAGTGCCTATTTTGTTCGCACTACGCGGCCTAACCAATAGCTTAAACAGCTCCACTGTTACAAAACGCAAGCAAAAAGAACAAATCACAATTTTGACCCTTCTATATTTGTCTTCGCTGTTCGCCGCTTAAACTTGAACAACAATCTTTGCCAAGTAACCTTTGGAAACTTTACCGCGTCCCGTTCATCCGCGAAAGTTCATGCCAGTATATGGTAAGCCTTCGTTCTTGCCTGCATTGAGCGCGCGACGCTGTCGTTGCCACATCTTCTTGACGTCACGCTCTCAAGCGTGTCGACAATGATTGCACACAACCGTCGCACACACAATTGAATCACTCTGCTTTCACGAACGAAGGCTGTGTACGACACGGACCTTGTGGCTTTATCGTCGCGTAAACGCTTACTCTGCGCATGTGTCGTAAGCCACGCGCGTTCTACGATTAAGGGACATCTGTATCAGTCAACCCATACGCATACAGTTCAACGACCCCGCCTGATCACCTTGAAGTTATATTAAAATATGTGGTTTAACGTACCGAATAGTCCTGGACGCCGACATATAGTCGAAGGCTCCGCATTAATTTTGACCAGTTCGCCAGGGTTCCTTAACGTGAATCCAGTGCACTGTACAAGATCGTTTATTGGATTCCACCCCCATCAGAATATGGCTGCCTAGGCCAGGATTCAACCCACGACCTCGTGCTCTGCAGCCCAACGACATAGAGACTAAGGTACCAAGGCGGCTTCCGTGATCCATTCTTTTTTTTTAATATCATAAAGACTATATATTACAGCTGAGTAAAGGTGTATTGCTCACCCACTGCACACCACTATGTAATCGCAGTTATTTAATGTGAGCAGTAATTGGAATGGCTGGCAGTCCTGCTTGTGATGTCTGCTGCTGCGAGGAGAACATTGACCACCTATTGTGCCACGTGTCCTCAGTTCGAAGCACAAAGACAATCTATGTACAACGCATTCAGGAAACTAGATGATCGTCTTCTGAGTGAACAGACAATACTACGACACCGACCCCGCCGATCATCAGCTCAGAAGGCAGTGAAGGCACTTTTGTGCTCGTTGAGAACGTCTGGCTTGTGCGAGCACCCTTATCTCTGTAGTGCTGTCGGTACACGTCTCTAGACACCCCCCCCCCCTCTCTCCCTCTCGCTCTCCCTCCTTTCTATTTCTCTTCTCCCTTCCCCTAGCCTAGGGTAGCCATCCGGACTCTTGACTGGCTAACATCCCTGCCTTTCATTTATCTCTCTCTTGTGATTGTTTATCTATCTCTTAATGTGAGCCGATGACGACGAGTCAAGAGTTCATAGCAGCTGTCGTAAACTAACAGTAAAGCTGAACGTCCCACTAAGCGGATTGAGTCTCATATATGTAAGCATTATTAGAGGTTACGCTCAGTAAATCTCTGCGCCGGTAACCTTTATCACAGGTTGTCATACACGCGTCACCCCGTGCAGGACAACCGTGACGCTTTAGCTTAGCAGCTGACAGAAGTAAGCCGGTCCTCGTTAAAGCCGTCTCCCGCCCCCCTCCTAGTCGTGCTAAATGCGGGTTTTCTCGGCGTGCTCGAACGAGCACGCGACGGCAAACGACGTGCCATTCGACACTACCGGCATGCTGTCGCCGGCCGAGCGGGACGTTGGCGCCGTCTTTGGCGAGTTGACGTGCGGCAATAAACAGACAAGAGACTTCGGGAATCGCGAGAGAACGATGACACCACCGTTGCGAGAGCAGTTGCCGTAGTTGTGCCGGCCGAATCGGATGAGTTGTTTGTTAGCTGCAGTTATCTTTAGAACCAAGGTCGTTGCAGAGGAGCGCTCTGAGATGTTCTCTGAGCTGAACTAGCGTACAAAATGCATTTCAGCCGAGGACACAGACTACTTGAAGTGGAAATGGCATAAATAAAATGAGGACAGCAATTCGAATAAACGCTCGAAACGTTAAGTGAGATCGCACCAGTATAGTACGAAAAAAAGAGAGAAATAAATAAGGCAGTGTTGTCGGCACAGGCAAGCAGTGGTCGTCTGTACTGCATGTCTCGCATCCCCCTTCGGCCTCCCTCCTGTCATCACGGTGTGACCTCACTGTTGGATTAAATAAGCGGCGTGCAGACCTCGCATCTGTTATTCGCTTTGTGCACTCGTAAATATGTGGCGTGCAGACCTCACATCTGTTATTCGCTTTGTGCACTCTTAGCCAGTACTTATACCGTACTAGCTACTATTACCATCAGGAGAAGAGGAACCAAGAGAAGGGAAACGAAATGATTAAAGTTAACACGTTTAACAGGCTCCACACAAACTCTAAAATCCCCACGCCCCGTCATCCTTCTCTCCCCCCCCCCCCCCCTTTTTTTTTTCGCGCTCTCCAGAGCATGACGAACGAGAAGAGGGCAGACGGCGAAGCCGAGGCGACCTTTTATCCGTCTCTTCAAACAGAACGCGTGAGCGAGCAGGTCACTCACCAAAGCTAAATTTCAGAGAACACACTCGACACACGCCGCCTCTCCTTTCCTCCCTCTTCGCAGAATCGCTCGAGCATGGCGAATAAGGGCAAAGCGGTGAGGCAACGACGCGACCCCTTCTCCTCCCGACTCTACAAAAACTGAATTGAGCGAGAGAGGTCGGTCATCACTCGCGAGTCATAACGAACTTTTTCCGAAACGACACTTAATGCGCGCCGCCGTCTCCAGCCTCGATCTGACTCTGAATCCTCCGCTCTGCGTCGCTCTCGCTGGAGCGTGGCGGATATAAAAAAATAAAAAAAAGGGAGAAAGAAAAAAATGGAGGCGCGAATAAGGGGAGGGAGCGAGCATCTTCTCTCTGACCTGCCATGGAAGAGCAGGATTCATGGGCGACGGCCCTTGCAGCAGAGGGGCCTTATTCGCGTCGCCGTCTTCGCCGTCGTAGACGCAGACCTCGTCGACCCCGGCCGCGGCAACGGATTAGTTCCGGTCGCGCCGGTCCCAGCGCGCTCTTTTGTTTCCGGCGTCGTCTCCGAGCGTCGACAGCACGGAGGGCGATCGTCGAGTCGGCATGCCCCGTCGACGGTGGTGCTGTAGACGCGCACGCGGCGCAGCCGCCGGTGCTGTCGTCGGTGTCAAAGCAGCGGTGAACTTCTCCTTTCTTCGATGATGCTCTCTTTGTCAGGGTTGGTGGTCCGCAGCCAGCCGCTCGAACGCCTGCGTACAGAAAGAGAGAGAGAGAGAGAGAGAGATACAAATTTGGTGAGGCGAAGAAGAGAGGCAGTCGGTGAATCGTTTAACTTCAATCGAGAGAATCGCGACCGAGGCAGCGCGCGTTTTGCGTCACTCTTTGCGCAGGCAACGCGGCTTTCTTTTCTTTTCTTTTTTTTTTTAACGCTTGGTGAGGTCGCGCCGCGACAGTCGAGTCGGTTGCTCGTGACAATTTGAGCGCGCAGACGGCGCCGGTGCGGACAATTCCGACAATGGAGGTCGCGGCGGTGATGCCGCTTTATAGTAGACCTTGGAAAGCTAATGCGGAAGCGTTTGTACCGCGTCGCTTAAAAAGACTAAACTTTTGTACGTGCGCGCACTTGTTGCGGCCAGCTCTTAAGACCGGCGACGACGTCCGAGTTCATCTGCGCAGCCACGGCTTCACGCGCAGCTGAAGCGAAGAGTTGCGAAAGCTTCTGAATAGCCCAGAGTTTGAGAGTGTCGGTGCGAAGGACATTTTGTCGAAATAAAACGTACCATAGACAGGCAGGAAGAGCTACTCAACAGCACGGACAAGCGTTATACCTCGCAGAACTTCGAGATACTGTGATTACAGGCACAGATGGTTTCCCTTTACCTCTAATATGTCATTCTTAGAAGCTCGATCTCCGGTAACAATGCGAGAGTTCATAACTCAAGTACCAAAGAAGAGGAAGGGTCCACAGGACATGGAGACTCGAATCGGTTCATAACGAGCGAGCAAGGGAAACCTGAGCCTCAGGCTAACGTTTCGACAAGCGACACACTCGAAACGTCGACTCGAGACTCAAGCTTCCCTTGTTCGCGATCTGTCAATTACAACGTATCCTTCCTTCGAAGAAAGGTGAGAATTATTGAAGTATGTATGTCCGAACACTTCAGCAACAATTATATGAGAAACCCGTTCTATTAGCTATATGCAGCTACATGCATTAGCTGTAGACAGTTTAAACCTTTGAAACTGCCCTGACGAAGAGAGTTCGACTCTCGAAACTGTCGGCATAAATAAAGTTGAAGTTTTCGTTTACGACAACACCCCCATTGTGCCATCATTTCTAATATACATATATACACCCTGCTTACGACAATGTAAGCTTTAACCTTCGCTTAAAAAAAAAAAAAAAGGAGACGAACCACTCTGGTCAATTTCTCCGGGTTATGGTCCGACAACGCAATTACGTATACCGTTGTTCCGCGCGTCTTGCAAAATAAACCTTTTTGTTGGTCCCTACGTGGGAGACGCCCGCTATACGCGCTAAGCGCGTCCTGCAGGACCTAAATAAAGTTTTTCCAGCCCAGTCCAGTCGCAACGTCTCATCACGTGCTAAGCGATGCAGGTTGAAGAGAGCAATTTCCGCCCACTTAATTACGTTTGAGGAGAAACGAGTTGCGACTGCTGAAACTGGTAAAGCCCAAGAGCGGCAAATTCAGAGAATGCACAATCTGCGAAAAAAAAAAGAAACAAAAGGAAGAAAGAAAGGAGGAAAAGTAAAGCGCGCACTAAGACAAAAGAGGCTGCCGCTTGTACGCCGACCGAAAACACCGTCCGACGTATAGTAATCACAGCGGCATTTCGCAACGAAAACCCTGCCATGGTGCCCGTCAAAGCCTTAATATGGGACACATCGTTTCTTCGCCCTGCTGTTCAAGTGTACGCGGGAAAGCAATCAAAGGAGGGTGTCTCTATACGACATGTTACCGGACAACCCGGTTTGCGCGTAACGCTCCCATTACGAGCCAAGCGCATCCGGGCAGTTTCCACATACACACGCTCGCAGAAGGACCGTGAAATCTCGCATATAATAAGGTTCATTATTATTATTATTATTATTGTTGTTGTTGTTGTTGTTGTTGTTGTTGTTGTTGTTGTTGTTGTTGTTGTTGTTGTTGTTGTTGTTGTTGTCGTTGTCGTTGTTGTCGTCGTCGTCGTCGTCGTTGTTGTTGTTGTTGTTGTTGTTGTTGTTGTTGTTGTTGTTGTTTTCGTGATTGTCGTCGTCGTTAATACGCAATGTGTATTGACATATTTCAAAATTCATTCGCCGTGTTCTGTTGTATGATAATCATGTAGAAATCATGTTGTATGATTAACTCGTTTTCACGCCCGCTTCCCTCGTCTTTTTTTTTCTCTCTCTTTTTTTTATCGCCGTTTTCTTTCTCCTCATCTCATTTTTTTTTTTTACAGGTCACATGTACAGTGTACAGGTAGCTATAGTTAAAATATTCACTAAACATTTCTAATTATCAATATATATGGCACCTCTTGCAAGTGTGAAATTTCAAACGGTGCAGCTAAAATATCCCGCCCGTTCAGCAGAAGTTTAACGACTTGCACCATTTCCGAGGTCTTCCTTCTTAAAATGTTCCTTCCTAAAATATTCCGTCTTAAACTGTCGTTCCATTTAACAGAGGAGGCATACACGCGCCTCCTCTGGTTAGACAAAATCTCAACTAGGACGTCAATGTACTTTTTAGCCAATTTTGACGACTCACTTTAATAGTGGTGCTAGGTCTTTGGATTTCAGCTAAGCATCTATTGAGATGCAAGATGGTCTGTCGAATGGGACGCCCGACCTGGGGCTCGGTTGCACGACGTCACAGCCACTGCGTTATCGCGATCTGTGCAATTTCAACAAGTCTTCTGAAGGGAACGATTATAAAAGTTAACTATAGGATCTATTTATCTAGCTATCTCGAAATTACGATTTCTCACGCAGGTGATTTCCACCTGGAGTCGTACTGAAAATTAGGTCAGTTGCTGTTGGTTCATCCTCGGAACATTGCTGGAAAGACAAGAAGTAAAGAAGGACAAGACAAGACAGGGCGTCATCGCAGTTTTGAGCCCATCTTCGGGCACACGAAATCCCTTAACTACATCACTACTCCCGCACGCCACTGAATTGTGATCTAATCTACCTGACCATATTGTTGACATCCGCGAACCGATGGAGTTTCGAGTAGAATTAATACAATTTTTGGGTGATATCCTTTTACTAGTACTTCAGCTGCCTCTGTCTGTCTATTTCGTTTCAGCCCTCGCTAACTATTGTATGAACGTTGTACGAGTTTCTTGCTTTTGTGTGTGTGTGTGTTCAACTGTTCACTTGCAAAAGCACGTGGTAACCATCTTGTATTAGCGACATAACCACTGCTTCTTTTGTGACAACACTTTGATTGGCCACCTCACGTAATAGTTAATTTTTTTGGATCGGTGAGGCCTGTGAATAACAAAAAAAAAATAACTAGCAAAACCTCCCGCCTTTTCAGAAACCCAAGCGATTACGCAGAACAGTGCTGTCACACGCGATGATTTTTTCAGGCAGTCGAATTGTTAAAAAAAAAAAAACATTTTTTTTAACAAGAAAAGAAAAGACGGGTACGTGTTATACACGGGATTTTACGGCACGCGATCGCACGTGCTGACAAGGACAGACGGGAAGATGGAGAGACGAACAGTGCGAACAGGAGCTGCGAGCATCCCGTTACAACCCATTTTCACCCCCGGCGCTCAGCCCGTGTCTCGCTTGGCCGAGAGGGCTTAGCGCAGAGGGGGGAGGACCTGTCCCCGAGATGCCGTATAGGCTTGGTACGCCGGATGACATCCATCTGTCTTGGACCCAACGCGTCTCCTTTTATCTCTCTCTCTCTCTCTCTCTCTCAACGCGTGGTTCTGCCCTTCCTCCCACGCGACCGGAACGGCTGAACCTTTTAGCTCTCAGCGCAGCCCCGGAAGCAAACACCTCGAGAAGCCCCGTCGACATGCCTCGAGAATCTGTGCAAGAACATCGTGCGCGTATATCTCGCGAGCGTGTAGCCAGCTAGCGCCTCATCTCCGCTTTCTTAATTGCCAAGACCACGTGGGACTTAATACGGTTGCAGAGTTTCGCGAGAGAGAAGAATTAGACTCGCGGGCGCGCAGTTAATAACCGCCGGAGTCTTTACAAGTCCCGGCCCCGGATTCATTTAGCGTACGCGAAAAACATAGTGATTTTTGTGTAAACTCCGCTTCTATAAGTGTGACCGTAGTGGCCGGAAAATACGTTTTACTCGGTAGCAGAACCCCAACACGGTTCTTTATTCCATTTCTGTAATCCCCGCGTGATATAGTCCCGGCGGTATAGTTAAAGAGACACATTTATAGAGAGATGCTCTCTTTAATCAAAAGTTGGAGATGTTTGCCTGGATGACGGCCTGGCCTAACTGCTCGATGTGTTGGGCGAAAAAATACCATACACACTGTGATAGCACAAACAAACAAACGATTAATACATTCACAGATATGCACAAATACTCGTACTGTTCATAAAATGGCATTAAGGCCCGTAATTGTCCCCCCCCCCCCCAAAAATATATAATTAGAAGCGCTTTCGCATGTGTTTCTCCACGGGCCATAAATGTCCCGCAGTGCAAAGTTCGACCAACGGTACAAATTAGTGTGTATAACTTGTGTTCGCTCACCATTCCCGTACGGATTGTGCAAGTGTCCCTACGGTTGCGGTTTATCCTTATTTCGTATGCACCGCTGTTTTCTTCAATTACTTGCTTTCTTCGGAAGAGCTATGAATTGGGCTAGTCGGTGTGCATTAATTTTTCTTGCGCTAAGTACTGTAAGACGCAACAGGGACGAAACGAACACTGGATATGAAGCGGACGCGAATTAGCGCAAGAAAAATGATTGATTTCTTTGCCTGAACACTTATGCGCGTATCATATCCGAAATGATACTTGCCGCGCCCACTACGTTGCAAATCGATTCAAGAGCGTTGAGGTTATAAGTGCTCGTCACTGCGTATGTGTGTGCGTACGCTCTCATTTCCGACATCTTCATGCCATTTCTAATGTATTCTCATTCTGCAATCGGTTGTTGCATAAAAGCCAGCGACGCGAGTCGTCAACATTTCCAATATCATCAAATAATTATTAGTAGTAGTATTATTTGATTTGAAAACACACCTACACCTGACAGGAAAGGGTAAGTGAGGAGGAGACTGGCAACTGCCACCGGAAGGGGCACAACGCCTGCCTACTCTTCAGGAAGGAGGAGATGCAGATACATAGAAATGGAAGATAGGAAGAAGGGGAGGGAAGAGGAAAGAAAAAGCACACGCACACACGCACACACACAGTACAGGCCACGCACAGTACATGACCGATCAGTGCAGGTCCCACAACTAAAGAACGTTAAAACAGAAATAACCTTCAAAGGTGTCCCCAAGTTACTTCTGGAAAAAGTAACGAGCTTAGTAAACAAATGAGTAAAATTCAATAAGTAAACCAGGCAGCGCGGCCTTCAGCGACTGAGAGAGCTTAAATGAATGTCCGTCCTTTTCTCACAACCAACTCATGCAGTATAGGTACAAGTTGCCATTCAAAGTCAACGCTTTTTCGCCTCGCGCTTGGCTATCGTCAGGTCGCTGTTGACAGCGCATACAGAAAGCACTGCTCACAAAGACGCGGAAGCCCTAAAAGCACCGCAATCGTGTCGTCATTACCTGCTGCGCGGTCTCATTATATAAGCATGCGCGAGGCGGCATACTCAAACGGCCGCGGCTGTTTGGCGCCGGAGACGAGACGTATAGGCACATGAGCACCCGGAAGTGGTAGTCGGCGAGCTGCGAATGTAACGATGTAGAGGGCGGCAGCGTATGCGAACGTGAGCTCGAGCCCACTCCGAGTGCTGGCCTACGGGTCGCCCTAATGAGGTCAGGCGGTCCCCAAAACACGGCAGCTGTGCTGAGTTGAAGGGTGTATGCGCAGCAGTGACGTCACGCAGCGAATCATTAGTGCGGCAGGCAGCCAGTCCCCAAACTTCCCTTCATCGACAGCCGTGATGTCATGAGGTCGCATATGAGGGTTTATTGGCCGGTGGTTGCCTGCTCAAATGTTCACGTGCTATATATACGTGACGTCTGCGGTTGAAAGGTTGTTCCACATCCGCCGCCACGGCCGTGAGTGGTGGCGCTAGTTAACACTCCCACGACTCGATCTATAGTGCCACGTAAACAAACAGATACCCAAAAAAGCGGACTCGGAGGACGGCGGCCGGTTTGGCTCAATAGCGAAGCATCGTATACGCGTAATGCGGGCGACGTGGATACGAAGCTTCCATCCTGCGGCAAGTTGTCTTTTCGTCCGCTTCCATTTCCCCTTTTCTTATCATTGACACATTTCAATGAAAAGAATATAAACTTTTCCCTGTGGTCTTCTTATCGTACATTGTCTGTTGACTTCATGTGGTTGTAACTAACAAGAAATGGTGCCCCATAATTTGGTTTGCCATGTTCTTATCGCTCGCTTCATTCTGCGTCCACCGAGCTATTGGAGAAGCTAAGAGAGAGAAGCTAAGAGAGAAGCAATTGGAATGCCGAGATTTCTGCCGGCGTGCGTACGACCGTTGACATGCTACTCTGCGTAGGCAGGAGGAAGCGGATTAAGCGATTCTAAAGAAGACTGCAAATTAAAAAAAAGGAAAGATAAACATAAAAATAAAATGAGCGAGTAAACCTTAATTTGATACTGACAGGTAAGACAAGGGCGAATTCCGGCTTCTCTACACCATGAAGCGATCCTATTTTAAAGTTTTCCTGTAAGGCTGATTAATAAGATTTTGGCGCACAATCTTTTTCGTACATGTTAGCTAGAAGAAGAAGCAGCGCCGGCTACTGCTTTACTGTCAAACAGGCGGTACAGTTGCGCAGGTATGTGACTTTCAGACGTTTTTCACATATTTTCGCAAGAGAATGAACAGAATAAAACTTTACGCGCACACAACCGCGTTATCCCGTAGCAGTCAAAACAATGCGAACAATCATGCACTGTACCAAAGCCTCACACGTTTGGAAACAAAAACAACGACTCAGTCTTTCCATCCCACCTACGTGAATATCCTCTCGCTGCGGTATTTCCACGTCACCGTGCGACTCCCGCGGGACCGAAGACACTACAAAACACCTCCTGTGCCTTTGCTCCCGTTATAAGATCCAGCACCGATCTCGCCGTACAGCATTAAACCGGCCAGGTTCAAGACCGTTTTATAAAACCGAAGAGCTCTGTGGCGTCGCTGGCACAGAAAGCAACGAAGGCGTTGCCACAGTATACTTGAAGTTGACAGGTGTGCCCGCAACTACTGCTCACTCTCTCTCTCTCTATTTTTGTCTTTCTTCCCCTTTTCCCAGATCAGGGTAGCAAACCGGACGTGCCGTCTGATTAACCCCTCTGCGTTCCCTTGTTTCTCTATCTTTCCCCTCGTGTCTGCAGCATCCCCTCCAACGCCGCCTCGTTATACCTTCCGATACAGCGTAGCCAAACTTTCGAAACGACGCCGTCCCCGCTCAAACGCACAAATTTGTCATTGAGCGCGCGCACTCCACAGCCAGTCCCCGACAATGACTCTCCCGACGAGAGTCTCGGGTAAAAACAGTCGCACCGAAGTCCTCGCTCTCCTCTTCCCATAACTTCGCCCCCGCCGTACCCTCGATCCTGCCGCCTCCAAATCATCCCGGCTGTGCCGGTCGCGTCGCTGCTCCCGGGATGACAGAGAAAAACGGGGCCAATCTGCGGCTCTCCCGTTCGGCGAAGAACGCTCCCGTCGCCGCCAAGTGTCGTCAGGGGAGCCCGCCGAGCGCGAGCATCGAAAATGGCATCCGCAAAAGCTCCACGAGCTTCCCATATACCCGGGACTCTTGGACGCAATTCTTTTTTATTGTTTATTTTGCTAGTTTGTTCGTTTCCTTCTATCGTCCCCTTTCGCATAGGATCTCTCAAAGTGGATTACGCGAAATCTCATCCTTGCTATATAAAGGCAGGTCGGTTTGGGTATGGTTCAGGGCGTCAGCCGAGAGGCAAGACGGTCTGCAGGAAGAGAAGAATTTCCTCCGGGAGCTTTTTTCGGATCAGCGATATGAGTCGAGTATACTATATAGGCTGCGGAAGGCCTTCGAAGGAGTGCTGGCACAGAAAAGAAAGCTAAGAGAAAGAAGAAGAAAGAAAAGCCTGGATCGTCTCGACTGGCTGCCCCGTTGGGATCAATTGGACAAGCCTGTTAACCTCGGCTGTTGCTACAGCGCGTTGTGTCGGGAGAAAAGCGCCGGCGAATCGAGTTGTGCGCTGCGAATTCCTGGGCATTTGTATAGTGGCATGCTTTAGCACGCGTTGTACATTATTTTAGCGACAACGCAAGGCGACATCTGTAATATCGCCCTGCTTCGCACTAAAGTGAAGGCGCGCGTCTCTTAAATTTTGTGCAGAAGCTGAATTCCCTGCTGGAACGCCTTGTTGCAAGCTGAAAGGACTTCTGCAACTTAACGAAAGAAAGAAAGAAAGCAACAAAGGAAGGAAGGAAAGAAGGAAGGAAGGAAGAAAGAAAGAAAGAAAGAAAGAAAGCAACAAAGGAAGGAAGGAAAGAAGGAAGGAAGGAAGAAAAGAAAGAAAGAAGCATGATAGTAGGCGTAAGCATAAAATTCTTCCAAATTCCTGACTAACTTTATTGTTTTTAACGATTGGTGTTCAAAAAATGCTTTCGGTGACAAAACCTTGGTTCAAGAAGGCAGTTAAGAAGAAGCAATAGCCGTCGTAGTTTCAGCCCGCTTCGAAGTCTATGACTGACAGACTGACTGAATAAACTTTATTGAAACAGCAAGAGGTGGTGGCTGGGCCTAGGCCTCCCACGTGGGGACGTCGAGGTGTTGCCTCTTCGCCGCCTCGCAGGCTTGGTGGGTCGCCCAGAGTTGGTCGTCGAGGTTGGAGCTACTGAGAGATATTTATTTTAATCTGCTAAGCCTATCAGTCTTTATGCTTTAACGCTCCCAATTCCCATTATATGGAACAAACTTCATGCTGATTTTCATAGCGGCTGTCTCAACAAAGGCGAGGACTGTGCGTCAAGTTTAGAACAATGGGGAATCCGACGCTCTTTATAAAGGAATATTGAAGTTACTGAAAAGGCAGAGGTGCAGACACGCACAACAAGGAATGAAAAGGGTTACACAAACGGCGCAGTAACGTGAATCCCGACCAACTGCCTAAACCTTCGTTCGTTGCAGGGAGTATTCTCGGACCGTAGCGTAATCCTGATATTGCGAGAAGAAAACTATGTGCAGTGCGGAACTTGTCTTTCGTGTTTATTTGTTGCAACCTCGCACCAAAGTATTTATACTGACATGTTACACACTTTCTAAATATATTTTACTTTTAACATCGCGTTTAAGTGTGACATTGCGTCATCTGTTGTTTGGTTCTATTTTTTTTTCCTTTTCTCCGTGTTAATTAGCATACTTTTTTCTAGTAAGTTGCCTTAATCAGAGTGTCTTAGCCCACAAATAAGTGAAATGAAGTAGAGCAGAAAGCATTTGCTACCAACCTCTGCATCCAATCTTCAAAATCCATCCAAAGCATTAAATTCAATCCATGAATCCAATTCTCAATGCAAGTCAATCCATCCATCCATCCATCCATGAATCCAATTCTCAATGCAAGTCAATCCATCCATCCATCCATCCATGAATCCAATTCTCAATGCAAGTCAATCCATCCATCCATCCATCCATGAATCCAATTCTCAATGCAAGTCCGTCCGTCCGTCCGTCCGTCCGTCCGTCCATCCATCCATCCATCCATCCATCCATTCCATTCCATTCCATTCCATTCCATTCCATCCATCCATTCCATTCCATCCATCCATCCATCCATCCATCCATCCATCCATCCATCCATCCATCCATCCATCCATCCATCCAATCCAATGAATCCAATACATTCTATCCGATCAACCTAATCCGATCAGTTCAATTCTATCTATCTATCTATCTATCTATCTATCTATCTATCTATCTATCTATCTATCTATCTATCTATCTATCTATCTATCTATCTATCTATCTATCTATCTATCTATCTATCTATCTATCTATCTATCTATCTATCTATCTATCTATCTATCTATCTATCTATCTATCTATCTATCTATCTATCTATCTATCTATCTATCTATCTATCTATCTATCTATCTATCTATCTATCTATCTAAAGGCAGTATTTTTGCGTCTCTCATGTCAATGTCATGCCTCATGTCTCGATAGAAAGGTTCGGATTATAAGAAAGTATGGAACCACCCGCACCGCGAAAACAGGCATTCGAAGATCGGGCCTATCTACGGCACGCCGTAGACACAAACAAACAAACAAACAAACAAACAAACAAACAAACAAACAAACAAACAAACGCGCACACACACAGATAGAGAGAGAGAGAAGGTGCTGCTGACTCCTGCGTGAGCTCTGTATACCAAGTGGGCCGATTTCGTAGCGCGTATAGAGTTCAAATCGCGCAGCCGAGCGAGCTCCGCGGTGCGTGCAGCTCCTCGATTCCTTTCCACCTACCATATCCACCTTCACGAGAAACGGAAACACCCACTTCTCTCGCCGCCGTCGACAAGTCGAATTTCTCCAATGTGTCCGGACATGCTGAGCGGCAATATTCCATTTTACGCCGGTCGACTCGGTGCGCGAGGAAGCTTATAAATAAGCACACCGAACGATACACACCTTACGCACATCCAATTTATTTCGCCCCGCACATCGCACCCGGCACTTGATACCCTTCATATAGAAAATTGCAAAAAAAAAAAAAAATAAGAAGAAGAAAAGTTATAAAGAAGAAATATACGCGATCAAAACGAGGATGTGCTGCCGCCAAGACCATCGACAGGCATGGCCTCGGGGTGGAGCGGTCGCTACTCCTTGTCGTATCTGGTTCACCGCGCCCGGATTATATAGATAAATATACAGGCGTACGTAAACGCGCTCACAATTTGTCTATATTATAGTTCCGGCCTTTCCGTGTTGGGTTATGGGTGTTGCTTTTACTTCTGTACATTCTTAATATATTATTATTTTTTTAAATTTTACATTTACAACGTTTACTCCGTTCTTATTGCGCTTCTTCCACTGTCTTTACGTATTTCGGTTTTGAGGCTCCCTGAGCCCTGCTGATTTGGAACTGGTCGATCGCGCTTCGCGGATAGGATTTTTATTTTATCTCACCTCCTAATACCCCCTTTTTTAATGCAGCGGGGCAGGAAAAAAGAACAGTATGAAAGTAAAACTGCGTCACTTTCATGTGATCGCGTGAGACAGCCTGCAACAAAGAGCTACATATTTCAGGCAAAGGGTAGGACGAAAGGCATTATATAGGATAGTGTGTGAGTGAGAAGGAAAGAAAAGGAGAGATAGAAAGAACAGAGGTTAACCATGTGGGATAACCATTCGGTTGGTTACTCTGCACTGAGGTGTTTGTACGGTAAGAAGCATAGTCGATCAGATAACTCAGATCAGATCAGATAGGCGCGCAAGAAAAATGTACTGAACGGAAGTTCGTATGCTTTTAGAATCCGGTAAATAAGCAACGTACTTATATATAAAAAAAAAAAAAAAACAGAATACTGCTCCATAGGCACCATTCTTCAGCCATTATAATGCATGAATACCGATTCCCCTTTCTTTCTTTCCTTCCTTCTTTTTTTTCTATTTCGCGCGGAACCTGAGCGATAGGCCGGGGCGAACAAGGCCGTATTCCGACAGATTTGCGCACCGCCCTATGTGCTGATCGAATGCGATTAAAGCCTCCCATCCCGGCTCCCCAAATACGCGATCACACATCAACATGCCAACGGTTCAGGAGAAGTAAGATTTCGTTTGAGTTTTCTACGAGAAGACGCGCACGGGTGGTCAAACGGACCCATCAGCCGGTTTAATTCTTTTTTCTTTTCTTTCTGTTTTCGGATTGATCGCCCGCTTTCACCGACGAATATATTATTCGAGTTTCGGCGTCGCTCCTTCCGTGTCCACACTATCATCGGCTGCCTAGGCAAACCACGCCTCCCAAGTGCAAACACGAGGCAAACGCATCGCCGGCGCTTGCAGAACCATCTCTTTGCGCGAAGGCCGTTGCCAAACAGCTCACGCCCGCTACGCGCGGGCAGCCGTGATACGTGCTGAAAGTTCTGTGCAGCGGCTTGGAAGTTGAGCTGGGGTTCCGTGTGCACATTCACTAAGCACCTACTCGACGTCAAATATGCTGCCACGTGGGTAAGGATTGTTGGTGCTCAAAATGAATGAATGAATGAATGAATCAATCAATCAATCAATCAATCAAACAAAATTACGTCATTTATTTCAATGTATGCGTGCAGTATGGAAATGTATGCCAGGACAAAAAGCTAGTTTATATTAAAATTCCCATCCCATAGCTTGGTTGTTAGTAACTTTGACCACCGCGGAATGCCGCGTTTTGAAAGCCCGCCAGCACACGTTGATATATAGGAACTAACAGCGCCAAGAGAGGCTACTGCTACGCCATATCGAAAGACATACAGAGACGAGTACTTCCAATCTTTGAACTCATGGCAGAAACGGATCAATAATCCTTCACTGTGTGTGAATTGTGTTGCTTTGTTTATTCCTGTTTGTAACGAGTGCAACAAGAAATGTTGCAGGTACCGTTTGCTCTATCAAGAATCAGGGGAAAATGGAAACTTCCGGGTACATGTATATAAACAAGCAACCAAAGTTCTCAATGTGGCAAAGTCGCCCAACTAGAATTAACACTGAAATGTTGAGGCCCTGAAGCATGCCTGCAAGCCTTGCTTCAGCTTATGGTTATCCAACCAGACGCTCTTCTGTCTAACACCCCTGCCTTGTCTCGTTCTTTCTTTCCTCCTTCGTGTCTCAGCGCAAGCCTACGCAAGGTTCGCACACTATAATGCGCACTTTAATAATCGCCACTTAATACACATTCATTCATCGATAGAAGCCAGACAAAAACACGGAAACATGGCGTAGACTTCACCGAACGCTCAACTCAGACCATTAATTAGTAGCGAGGAGCTGTGGGAGACTGCCCTGCGCAGCTCCGATCCCATCCTGCAGGACCGAGTCCTGAGGTAGGCTGAGGAGGTAGCGGAGGCCTACCACGACTGCTAGGCGGACTTCTGGCAGCAGAAGGAGCTAAGACTGGAGCACACAGGCCTACCCCCCCCCCCCCCCCCCCGGGCCCCTCCCCTTTCTTAAAAAGGGAAATAAAAGTTTATTCATTCATTCATGGGCTGTTCTTCCCTTAGCCAACTGTCTGCCTGTCGCATATATTGGAGAGGGAAGTTAGCTGCACTGCTGCTAATTCGACCTCGACCCACGAGTCAGCGAATATGTACGCTAGTGCTTTCTTTCTGCTTTCGAATGGAACAGTATTTAACATGGGGACTGTCTGGCTACGACGACCTAATATACCGATCTACGACATGCGTTGTAATGCGCTCTTTATACAAACCGCCGTTTCGTATTCACGAATGCACTGTTGTCTGAGATAGCGCACAGATGTGCAGACTACCAGAGGGATATCAAATGGCTGAATACACAGGGTAACGGACGAAGCTTGAGTAGACCTTTTTTGTGGTAGTTGCATAGCTTGCTTCCATTATGTAAATAAATAAATAAATAAATAAATAAATATATATATATATATATATATATATATATATATACTTGAGCTGCATTAGTAAATTATGGTTATTCTCAATTAAAACAAACTCCGGGTAGACTGTATTAGGAACGCAGCCACAGTGGGATACGCAAAGCATCTTGTTCGCGCTTCAAACTCTATGACAGTATGGGCACTATAGGGTACAGAAATGACGCAACCAAATGCACGTTACATTTATTCACGCATTAAAAAAACTTACATCCCTAACTTATGTTACAACTAGGCTCAGTCTTACGGTCTAATTTTGCAAAAAAAGGATCATTTACGGTCTAATTTTGCTATTCGTAGTGGGTCCGTTTGTTTTGCAGAGGGTGTTTGAGAACTACGGTACAGAAGTGGCACCCGAGATTGCCCTGCGCCACTCGGGCCCGCCGCGGTCGTAGATGATTTGGGGGTCCTGCGCTTGCCTAAATCTCCTGCGCATGCGCTCGCTATGGAGACGGGCACGTTCCGCTGTGGTCACAGGGGTTTGATATCCCTCTGTCTTACTACCCGAGTCTCTTCACGCCATTTCGGTACCGTATACTGTTCGAACGCAGGGAGGCCATGGTCAAGCATGCGTGAAATGAGTGTGATGCACACTCGTAGGTCTTATGACTCGCGATGAGCACCAGGATAAGTTTGATAAATTATACCTGCGATGGCACAGCGAGCCCTCTCAAACGTGACCATTCCTGCTCGGATGGACAAACGTATACTGCTGAGCTACGCCTATCTGAATTAACGCCGCACGCGAGGCTAAATTTTAGCTGCGATTGCGTCATGCGTGGCGTGAAAACGGCGCCCCCCCCCCCCCCAAAAAAAAAAAAATGGAAAGAGAAATAGTTGAAACAAAGAAGGAACAAAATACGAAAGAAATTCTTCCGTATAAGAAAAAAAAAAAAAAAAACATACGCCACACAACTCCGGTATCCTATAATCGTATATGAGTCATCATCATCATCATCAGCAGCAGCCTGCAGCCTATATTTATGTCCACTGCAGGACGAAGGCCTCTCCCTGCGATCTGCAATTACCCCTGTCTTGCGCTAGCTGATTCCAACTTGTGCCTGTAAATTTCCTAATTTCATCACCCCATCTAGCTAGCTTTCTACCATACTCGACTACGGTTCCCTTCCCTTGGTACCCATTCTGTAACTGTAATGGTCCACCAGTTATCTACCCTCGCATTCATATGAAACATATGGGGTTCCATATAAAAACCCGCGTGTTCCCATATGTCATATTGCTTACTGTACATGGAAGTTACGGGGCATCTTCATGGTTTTTTTTTAGGGGCGAAGCTCCTTATAGCGGCACCCGTTCCGTCCCCGTCGTCGTAGTAGTAGTGTGTAACCAGTAGTGTGTAACCAGTCTGAGAAAAATTAGAAAAAAAATTCCGAAGTTGTGTCCGTAGCGCGGAATCGAACCAGGACCCCTCGCTTCCGAGCGCGCGGCGTTAGCCCACTACGCCACGAAGCGGACATGGACACACGCACCACAATGGCAATAAATACCCAACATTAACGAAAGGCCGCGTTTCTAGCGCGTTTCTAACGCGTTTGTGCTAGCGCGTTACGGCCCGTGTAAGAAGCTGGTGTAAGACGCTGTGGCCTCTCCGCCTTACCTTCAACGCGTTTCGAACGCGCTGCCCAAAGCGGTGGCAAGTCAAGTTCAAGTCGAGGAGCGTTTATGAATACGGGGGGTATACTCTCTCAGCAGTCATGTGATGGCGTCGGCAAACGCGGTGCACGTTCCGGCATGTGTAAATGGCTGCGTAAGACGCTGTGGCCGCTCCCCCTTACTAGAGAGTACTGCACGTCTCTAACGCGTTTGTGCTAGCGTCCCCTTAAGCGGGAGATCCGATGATTCCCTCCGGAGCTTCGCCCACTCATCATCATTCACCCCGTGGATATGCTGTGATTTTTTTCGATACGGACTGACCTAGATTTTCACCAATAACGATGACAATTTTTCTCGCCAAGAACTACGCCTAGAGTCTCAATACAGCGAGTTACGAGTATGCAGGTAGCAGGAAGAATCTGCCGAGTCAGGGGCGTGCGCGACCCAGTTTCACTCTAAGGCTTCACCCGTAGCTTCTCACCTGCATTGAAGCAAGAAGCCATGCAGGCTGGTCAGCGAGCTGCCAGCGAAAGACGCTCGAAACAACGTACAAGTGAGCCTCTATTCCGAAAGAACCGGAGGCAAGGAAGAAAAAAAAAAAGCAGGACGGCTAAAAGGAGGTCAAGCTGGTCTAGGCGCCCTCGAACACATTGTATGTAAAAGACACCGTTGAACCAAAAAAAGTTAGAGTGCGGAACTACTATTGGGAAAAGACAGACGTCTTACAATGTGAAAGTATCGCGATCTCGGCCAAGGAGTAAGTCCGGTTGGTTACTGTTGCCGTTCACTCCGCGATTGATCCCTTGTTAGGCAAGTGGCAGCGAAGAAGAGCAAGAAGAGATAGAAGGCCAGCGCAAGTCTGACCCGAAATAGCTAGCCGGGGTTCAGACCTGGGACTTATCCCAACCCTATACTGGGGAATGGGAAAGAGAGGGACACACGAAAGAGAAAGTGGCAAAAGGAAAAGGCAGGTATAGGTCAACCCAAGATGTTTTCGGGTTTGCTACTCTATTCACACGAGAATGGAAGTATAGGGATGGAAAGAGGCGGGAAAAGATGAAGGAGGTTAATAGGATTTACACTGTAGCCCGTACGCGATCACCGTCTTTCATCTAAGCCTGTCTGTCGCCTCTAAGAAAGATAGCGGGCCTTTTAATGCCTGCTGCGTAGACGCCTCTCCAGGCCAGGAGCCTATATAGAACCGGACGGCTGTCCAACTTATCGAATGCAGTGGAAAGCGTCCGTCTCTGTTCATGAAACCGAAGACATTCACAGACGAGATGTGCGAATGTTTTATCTCAACTACACGATTCAGAAGTATGGGCCGTCTTCCGTGCCGATGCGGAACACATAGGCGTTTGTAAACGCCACGCTGAGTAAGATCCAGTTGGTACAGGAGCATCGAGGAAGGAGGGTGACGAAAAAAAATCTGTGAAAATTGAGATAGAACAGAAAGCTAATTCACACAAGCACAAGTCTGAGATTGGTCAGACAGCCGCAAACGCTGGCATATAGGTACATGTATATCAAGAAAACAGAAGAGCGTTCCTGTGGTTTCGGGCGGCGCGGACGAAAGAAGCCACGGTCTCGACATATTTCCAACCGTGAATTAATAGTATATCTGTATATCATCTAACCCGATACGGAGCAGTTCAAAGAGTAAGTACGCTTTTGATCACTGAATATATATATGGGCGGTCACACATCAGCTGCGTCACCACCTATGCCAACTAAAGCACTACATTTGATCGTAATGTGTTAGCTGTCACGCAAGCAACTCAAATTAAAGGCTATCTATATACCATAGACATAACTATAAAATACTGACCGTGGATTTCTCTGCCAGCATCTCTATACTTACTCCGTAACACGTACCCAGATCGGTTTTTTGTTTCTTTTTTTTTTCTTTTTTTCATTTCTTGCGTTGCATGACCGCTTTTTTCGTGAAACCTCAGCGGCATCGACTTCCACTTTCTTTGTTGTACTTGCGTAAATTCGTGTACTGTACCTGTGTTGCATGCGAGGCATGCATTTTCTTTCCCTTTAAGTAGAATTGTATTCCTGAGCAAGATGACTGCTTTCGTATTTCGTTTTAGTTGATCATATGATGCCCATTTCGTAAGTGTCATTTACTAGTTATATTTTAATCAATTCAATGCGTGTGCGGATTTACCTTGGTTGCGGGTTCGGCTCCCGCCGTATATGGTGCTCCCCGTTTGCAGACGTTCATATTTTGCAGTTTTTTTTTTTTTTTTTTTGCTTGGTGGCCGAGCGTGACCGTGCACGTGCGGTCGCGACTCAGGTCAATTAAGTGATCCGTATGCGCTTATGAGAAGAGCAGTGTTTGTGTGGGTGCGTGCGCGTATGTTCGTGCGTGTGTGTTTGTGCGTGTGCTTGTGTGTGTGTGTGTGTGTGCTTGTGTGTTCGTGTGCATGTGTGTGCGCGTGGGTGCGTGTGTGTGTCTCTGTGTGTAGTATGTAGACGCGTGCACTCTTCAAACTTACAGGGCATTTCGCGTTGTACAAGCCCCCCTCCCCATAGCAGTCCCCTCTATACGACTGCTTCACTCCGCATATTTATTTATGCGAATACTGCGTTCATCGCGGCCCGTTTTCTACTTAATATATTTTTTTTCCAGCGCACGCCCTCAGCGACGCGACATAGCGACTTGGTTTTCTATTTTTTTTTTCAGCCCTGTTCGCCGCGTCGCTCGAATCACGGTGCGGTGTAGCGCTTAGCGCTTATACGTAGCTTCCTCGCAGGCCGCGCGCGTGCCTTCACCCTTGACGGCGGCGTTGACGCGACCGCAGAAGCCGAACCGCTTCAGGTGACGACGACAAGAGACGTGCCTGCCGTGTCCTTCCGTTCCACCTTCTACAGAACGAGCGCGGCAATTCTCCCGTTTCCTCAAGATAGTCCGCCACCCCGGCAGCCCGCCTCGCACAACCTCGGTGACAGCCGAGCCACGATGACAACACGCTCCCGAAAAGCATCGGCGTGCGCTTCTTCAGCGCCCAGAAGAAGCGCAAGAAAAAAACAACAATAAGAATAAGAACAAGAAGAGATCGCGGCGGCTGACAGCCGGGCAAATGCGAAAGATAAAGACAGGAGAAGAGCTACATGACGCGCGGAGATATACATATACGGAGCGAAACGCCTGTGTGACTGAGAAGAAACGCGCCCCGCAAGAAAAAAAAAAAATGGCTAGGAAAAGGGAGAAGTCGATGCGTAACACCAGTGTAATATATAGTGTGTGATGAGAAAAACGAAGTGGGTGAAAAGACACACAGAAAGAAAAGAAGAGAGAGGGGGGGGGGGGGGGGGGGCTTGCGTGTTCAGACATCGGAACCGAAATGCAAACAAGAGGGCGAGTAAGGAAGGAAGAAAGAGCTTGCATGCTAAGGGAGGAAGGAAAAATGCCTCGGAGAAAGCAGCAACGCAGACGCGATGCAAAGGAAGCGGCAGCGAGTGACGACAGAATATCAGAGCCGCGGGCACGGAGAGTGCGTGCTCGTGTATGTGTCTGTATATATGTGTGCATATGAGATTCCGCAGATGGCTTGGGACGGAAGGAAGGATGGGGACACTGATAGAGATAAGAGTAGGGAGAGAATAATAATAACAACGATAACAATAAAAAGAAAACCGGCGGAGGCTGAAGAAGAGGATTTATGCACAGACGCGGTGATGGCACTGATATACGATGACGTTCCAAGCGCTGCCCGAGACTGGCTTCCACAACACTCTTGGCGCAACTCGAAAAGGATGGAAAGCGGGAGACTCACGCACGACTAGCGAGAGTCTCGGAAGAAGCTTCTCCGCCTTTATCCCTTTCTATCGAACAACAAATGCACGTGCGCGCACATGCCCAGGGTTCAGAGCGAATGCGATCGACTTGACGCCTGCCTGAAATGAACTCAAGGGAGGGAGACAGCCTTTATCGTTTAGTTCTATAGGCTCTAAGCGTTGCGACGGGGTGACAGGCGACGACGGAAATGAACGAGGTCTCCTAATATAAATGTCCGTCGGGCCAGATTCCAGATTTAGCATTGTTCGATTGCGTGCGCAGTCGGCTGGAGCCACGCGTGAGCACCGGAGAAAGACGTGCGTCGACAGGCAGGCAGAGAGAAGCAACGCCGGCGGGGGAATGCAATCTGTATAAAGTGCCGACGGCGGCCGATTCCTTTAGCTATATAAATAAGGTACTACACTTGATGCAAGTTTAAAAGCGCCGCCGTCTAAAGAGACGTCACTAGAAGCCTGACGTCAAGCGCGATAAACGTTCTCTTCTACGAGTCAAACGGCTTCCTCAGAGACTCATTTATCTTGTCACTCCAATTCTTTCTTTCTTCTTTTTTTGCATGTTTGCTAGATGCTGTCAATTTATATTAAACGGACACTTAAAGGCAACACAATATCAGTTTATACTGACAAATTATTCTTTCAAATTATGTTTCCGTTTATTCGGCAGAAATAGAATGATTACTATAGAGCAAAAAGAAAGAAGAAAGAAGTTGAAACTTCGCTTCCTTGAACTTTCGCCCGAAACTGCAGCACCGGAACGTCACTCTGACGTCACGAATTTTAATGTACTTGCTCACGCTTAAGCCAGTTATCGTCCTTAAAGAGTTGCTCGAAAATTCCCAGTTATTCAAGCCTTTGCTGCCATCACGATGCGAGAAACTCCTTCTCTATATAAGTAAGCAATTAGCTAGACCCGATTAGACACTGATAATCTTACATGACGTCACCATCCATGACGTCACCCACAGCTGGAACTTCAAGGTGGCATCGCCCCCCGTATTTTGCTCTAACATCTTTCTGGCTAACCAAGCCTCCACTGTAGATAAGATTGTCCATTTCAGTATTATAGAGAAATGTAATTCGCCAGTCAGGCTTAAGGTTTCTGAAGGACAAGCCCCTTGATAACCCCTTTAAAATCTCGACCATAACTACACCGTTCCTACCCTCCATTTGCGACCTGCTGTGTAGACAAGCTGTGTAGTCTAAAAATGGAACCTCTTTGTTAAAAGCTCGATCGATGTGTGAGCAAGCTGACGCCGAGCCACGTGTAATGGCGCGTTTATTGTAGGTGGCCCAAGAAGTCGGAATTCTTGAAAGTGATTAACTTTCGTGCCCGAATTGTACGTATTTGCATGGAACGCTGGTGACGATATCGGATACGCACTACGCTGCTCGCAATTGAGTTTCACAGGCGCTGTGTGGGCTCTGTAGGCATATCACGAGAACTGTTTCGTGCAGTGCGTGAGTGGCATACCGGGGGTGTTTCATCGAACACTTTCATATATTTTTAAAAATTGCCTCTGGCAGATAGCACAATTCTACTCCATGACCTGCTCTACTCGAAGAGGCGCACATTACTTGCACAAAAAAGTGAAATGCTTAATCGACTAATTAACACAAATTCACTAATTAGGTTTTTAACGAATTACCTTATGGCACATATTGCAATTTACAAATTCCAGCCGGGAGTTCGCAAGGCGATTCCACTTGGAATCAATTCTCAGGATGACACCAGTTTCGAGGCATTAATTCCCGAACTTTCCGGAGAAATGCATCGGCGTTCCAGCTATTTTTTGCCTTCAAAGCATAAAACGACGTTTTGTTAAGAAAGTAAGTGGAAGGAGAGTGCATCTTTACCGCAAGTTTGACGGCGCATATCTCGTAAATGGCGTCATCCACACAATTATTTTCGAGTAGATATGCCTTGCAGTCTCACCCGCTATAGAATCAGCTTACTAACAACGAAGTACTACAGCAATATCTGACATCATTCACCAGAAGCCTCAGTGTACATTAATATCTAATTTGCTGTTGTATTCATTCCCGGCTGCCCATATAGTTACGAATTTCTCATTGTTATCAACTTGATCCCCTTACATTTTGTATTAATTTATTCACTCAAGATTTGATGTGGTCTTGATTAATTAAGATTTGCCAATCACCTTACTGTACTGCTATGTCTACTGCTATGCTGCACTGCCATCCGTGATTTTTTTTGTTGTCTCTAGTGCTGATGCGCTTTGTTTGTTTACTAATCATTTGCGGCCTTTATTTTTTCTCGCTTTTTTTGTGAATATTTGATCCATGCCTGTATCTGTACGCCCACCCTGCGAAAATGCCTTCCTGGGATTGCAGTATCAATAAACAGATAAATAAAAAATGCAATGTGCCATAAGGTAATTAGTTAAAAACTAAATTAGTGAATGCTTGTTAATTAGTCGATTATGCATCTCAATTTTTTGTGCAAGCGATGCCCGCCTATTTGTGTAGACCAGCTCATGGAGTAGAATTGTGCTATCTGCCGCAGGCAATTAAAAAAAATTGAATATGTTCGTTAACACACCCTGTGCTTATAGCCTTAAGTGCGTATACTATCATGGCACGCCCCGCCAGGTGGTGATATCATGCATTGACTTAGGATAACCACGAACTCGAAGCTCGACGGTATGATAAAGAGGACGACTGGTGCGTGGTACCATCTGGTGTGGGAGCCTCTTTACGCCTCTTGTAAGCAGCGCGCAAACATGACGCTCGATCCATTTTTCGGCTCCGTAACAATAGACACCTTTATAAACCGCAGAGATGCGAATGGCTTAGCGCTCCGGGGTATAGTAGGGTCAATTGCACTGCGTCTTCCAGAGAACCCGCACGACGCTCTTGGCTTGATTCGTACACAGGACTGTCAGCGCCAGCTAAATTTCGGTACGCTATTGCGGGGAATTCCAAATACTTGTCAAACTGTCGTATGCACTTTATAGACCACAATATTTTACTCTGGAACCTTCGTTTAGAGCAAGCGCAAGGGGCTATGGGCCACGCATGCGACAAGAACGTGTGAAACATGGCTGATTCTGGTCTATAGACCAGAATCTTGCAGCTCTTGTAGAGGGGGCAGCCATCTTGTTCTGGGGACTGCGGGAACAGACGAACCAGCGAGAAGGAGGCGCGACGGTATGATAAGGAGGACGCCAATGACATGCGCAGCGAGCCTCCTTCTTTGCTGGTTCGCCTGTTCCCGCAGTGTCGAAAACAATATGGCTGCCCCCCCCCCCCCCCCCCTACAAGAGCTGCAAGAGAGAAGGGAAAGGATGCATAGAAAGGCAGGGAGGTTAACCAGAGGTTGAATTGAATTCTGGGGTTTTACGTGCCAATACCACGATTTGATTATGAGGCACGCCGTAGTTGGGGACTCCGGATTAATTTTGACCACCAGGGGCATCTTTAACGTGCCCCCAATGCAGCCGCGACCGGGATTTGATCCCGCGACCTCGTGCTTAGCAGCGCAACACCATACCCACGAAGCCACCGCGGCGGGTTTAACCAGAGGTAGTTCCGGTTGATTATACCTTGCACGGGGGGAAGGAGTAGGTTGATAAAAAAAGGAAGAGAGTGGAATGAGGAGAAAGTGAGACGAGCAAATCCTAGCCTATATGCACTCCTGTCTACGGCGATTTGAGTTCGACTGGATCGAGCTCCGAAAGCCGCCGCCGTCTTCCATGCAAAAAAAAAAAAAAGAGAGACATTTTCCGATGCCAGCACACACAGTGGTTGCTGAGTGGCTAAGGCGTTACGTTGCTAATATATATATATATATATATATATATATATATATATATATATATTGTTAGAATGCCCAACCAACATGGCGCAAAGGTAAAGTGTGAAGTTGTTCAGTACCGAGAGTTTGCTAAGTTTCTTTAGGAAACACGGATCCGGTGAGGAATGAAACATGATATAGAACACGTGCATGTTTCCTTCGGGTGGGCAACGGTATACACGGCACCACTGCGAAATATCGCAGCGACTCAAGCACTACATACAGCCATCATGCCTGAAACGATCGCACTGATGCCACGTTCGCAGGTTCTCTCTAACATTAGTGACCTATTATGTTAGGCGCACGAATCAACAAACACGTAAAGTTGGCACCTGACTATATTTGATGCAAGCGGTAAACGGTTCCTCTATGTTAAAACAGCCAACTGGCTCGCAAGCCACCCCCACTGTTATTGCGCGGGTAAAGCTTAAAACACGATTGGCGCGATTATAGAAGCGGTCTTCCGATAAGCAGAGCGCGAATACAACTTGATAAAAAAATGTATCGAAAACGTAACATTCGTACCAGAAGCGCCGTTTTACAATGCTGAGTGCACGCACGTTACGTCATCCTTCGTGCACGTGCACTATACGTACTTGCCACGGAAGCACTCGCCGTCTGTGAACTGTCGAACGCGCACTCAGCTCCAGCAGCTGCTGCTATGGCGTAAGAATAGTAGCTCATTGCAGTTCGTCAAAGTTACAACCTGGCCAGCTGGTGGAGCGCTGTATCTGCTGCCAAGCGTAAGCAAGACTAAACAGAGGGGAAGAATATATATATATATATATATATATATATATATATATATATATATATATATATATATATATATCCACAGTGTGTACACTTCGAGCACAATGATGAAGCTTGTGTTGTTGCTTCCGACTGCGATACCTCGTCAGCTGCGTACAGTATGCGAGCTTGATTGGCTCACTGTTTCTATCATCCCGAAACCACACCTGTAGGGCTCCAGAACCTTCGCATTGCAAAGGGTTGCCGGTCAATTTTGACAGGTGAAAGAACTCACAGAAGCGTTAAGTTAGTTGACTTGGACTTTTTAGTGCATGTGGGTTGGCTCCTACAGTCATGACTCGATTCCTTTCGCATTATCCACCCTTTGCGGCTAGCCGAATTTCGGGAATAACGTGGGCCAGGCGCCGCTTGCGAACCACTGGCATAGCGCGAAAGGAAATAGCATTAGAATAGAATAGTTAGTTTATCCCGGCTTATAGGTTACTCTGGTGCCGGACGGCGATTACCGACAGAAGCAAGTTGGCGCACCCGCTTCGTGTCCGGCACAAATAATGAAACGCGGAGGCCGATACAAGTGGGTGCTAAACTCTAAAGTATAATTCGTTCCAAAAGTACAGCACGAAGAAACGCAACAAGGTTGGTAACGCATAGTCACGATGCTACGGGCGGAGCGCTGGCTTTTACGCCTCACCAAATGCCGGTAGCGAAATAAGTCAGTCTTTTCAGCTACCACTTGCCAAATGGCCAATGGCCGTCAACAACTGTATAAAGAGATGTAAAATCTAGGAAGCGTCATACAGCTGCGTCTAGCTCTCCCCTATAAGCTTGTTTTGTGGCTTTGGTTCGCTTTTGCGTATTGGGACGTTTTGTGGCTTCTCGTTCCGAGGTCCCTTTACATGTATTGTCATGAGAATAAATAAACATAATTGCTGTTTGTATGAGCGACATTTCTTTCATGTTGTTGAAGGTGTGGCATTCCTGATCGCGAGAGGATCAAAAACTACTGAAAAATGTCCATGCTAATACTAATCGCAATTAAGAACCCCAGGTGGTCAAAATTAATCCGGAGCCCTTCACTACGGCGTGCCTCATAATCAGGACTTGTTTTAGCACGTAAAACCCCAGACAGAAGAAGAAGCAAATGTTTCTATAATTTTCACTTAGATATAACACAATTTTTTTTAAATGCATTTATATGCCTACCTAGCGCGGGAACCCGTCGGGTAGAACCCGTCCGTCCGTCATGTAAGACGATAGCTTTCAAGATAAGGCCCGCAGCAGCGCGCGAATTGACCTTCGTACTGCCTCTCGCTGCAATGCGAACTAAGCGGCGAGAACGCAGAGCACACGAAGCGATCAGCACTCGCCGCCCTCTGTCCCCATCTCAGATTGCTGTCAAGACAGGGGCCCGCGCGGTCGCGCCACACGCAGCCGCCGCAGTAGCACGGTGAGGGTTGGTCACTATTGATAATGGTTCGACGCGGATGGGTAAGGCGCTAAAGAGCGATAACGGCTTATAGTGATCGGAACGCCATCAGCGCACCCGGCGCCGCCACCAGCAGTAGTTTGCTTGCGTCATCAATTCCCCTTGCGCCGCCATCCTCAGCAGTTCGTGACGCCGCAGCACTGTCCTTTATATTCGTCGGATCAAGTTTTATAACTTTGATAATGACACCGGGCTGCGTGGAGATGAGCAAATGGATATGAGCAATGCTTAGATATACTCAGACAACTCCCAGAGGAGTTCCTGCGTGAATTTTCCCCCTTTTTTTCTTTCTTTTTTTTGTGCGAAGACTGTGCGTGATGTGTCATGTCAGCCGCCGTCAGACGTTGCATGAACAATAAAAACACACCTATAGCGGCTAAGCGTTACCGAACACGGGCTGTATAAGGAGCAAATCTGGAATGCCGTGAAAAAAAGAAACCGCATTAGGGTGATAATAAATTAGCTACGCAACAACTATGTCCACATAAGGTACTCTAATGCATAGAGACACATCGTATCCCCGATGAGAAAGCTTATATAGGCCGACGGGTGACGTCAAATGCAGCGTATAAACGCGAGAAACTTACAGGCGAATGCGCACGGAGGAGACCTTCGTCTCCCAGCGTTTCTGTCGGCGCTTACAGAAAATCCAATTATGTAACGCACATCGTAAACGGATTAGTGAAACGGCAGTTAACGTTTCGCCTCTTTCTACGAGGCAAACACTTAACGCAACAGCGTTGGCTTACTTTTGTTTTCTTTGTTCCATCGCACGCTCTTACGAGACGAAGACAAATAGACCTCGGCGGGAGTTGTCGTCGCCACGCCAACTGTGGGCGCTGCCGTCATTTGCAGACTGTATTCCTTTTTTTTTTCTCTCTTCTTTTAGGGACGACGATTTCAGTGTAAGCGGCCGTTACCAAAGCGAACCGCACCGGCCTGTTCCAAGAATGCCGGCGGACAATGCCAGTTAGCTCTAAACGGGTGTTCTGCATGCCCCTGTGTTTGTCTTTCTTGCCGTTTATCGTTCTTGTGCGTAAGTATTATCTTAGTGACAGCGATCGATATTAAGTATGTTGTCGCGACGAAAAAACAAAGAACAACAACAACAAAAAAACAACAACATGCAGCGTCGTGAACGCTATGTATACAGCTCGCAGCAGCCGGAGAGGAGAAAATAGTGCACTGTGTCATGCACAGTGCTCGGCGTCCTCCTCCTCTTGCGCGAACATTGTCCTCTGTGCTACTGACAGCACTTAACCGATGCACGCGGAGTGACGTTAATGCATACAGTGAAGAGAAACACCGAGCAACTTTCCCCCCTCGCAAAATACTTTTCCCATACCTCTATCTAAATGTTTTTTCGGTTGTGAAATCCTAGGTGCTGGTGCAGCGGAGGAAGCTGAAACTTTCGTTTAAGGCACTTCGCGTGCAGGCTTTCGTGTCGTAGACGTCGTTGCGATTGTGACCGAGTTCTATGGCGCTGCCACAAGAACGCGTCGGCCAAGTTGGTGACACAGGTGTAGTAGACAGATGTCGTAATTTAGGGCTCACGGGATTATTTGTTAATCACATTGTTGAGTTCTTTAAGATCACGCAAACACAAACACACGAGAGAATGCATTCGTTTCTCTCTCTATAGAATCGAACCTGAAACTTTGTGCTCAGCAGCGGAACGCCACTGCCACTCAGAAACAACAGCGGGTGAGAAGAGCCGGGTTGACGATTGAACGGCGATTGACTCGGGTTGCAAGCGGAGACTATCGAAACCAGGGACAGTGGCGCACCCAGTATAGCGCCAAGACCCCCGCACAACTTCAACGTGACGAAGGCATAATATATAGGCCTTCGCTCCACGCTCAAGAAAGGGAGCGGAGAGAAAGTGGAGCACAGCGGGCAACACACCCTCTCGGTGTTTTCGCAAGGAGCCTCTTCGCACGCTTGTCAGAACAACAGCGCTCGTTCGTTCGCGCGCTGAGTTCGCACGCTGAATCGGCTGCGCCGACTCGTTTCCGGGAGAAATTGCGTGAGCGTTGCCTAAGTCCCATGTATAGTGCTTCGTCGTCGACCGTCACTGTGCAGCGAACAGGACACTACTTAGCGCACGAAGCCGCGTGATTTCCGTGCACAAGCAGCGCGCACGAGTGCAAGGACAACACGAAGCGAGGGATAAGCAAACAGTGGAGGAAGGAATTCTCGCGAATGTCAAGGACGTGCGCGAACTGCGTGGCGCTTGTCTCGAAGGCGCTCTACATAACGTTGTCGAGGAGCGTAACTATATAGCGCGGTTTATACGGACTCACTCACTCACTCACGGCCGGGTCTTGGGATTTTATGGCTGATCGAGTTTAGCTTGCCATCAAACTGCACGCGCCATCGTCTCCGAGGCACGCAGTTATGAAACACCGAAGATCGGATAACAAAGCTGATAAACCACTTGGAGTGTCGCGGCGTTTCGCAAGGGAGAATGTCGAACACTTTATCGCTTCATACCCTTTCAGGAACAACCGTGCAAGTCGTAGCGTAATCAAGACATCAACAAAAGTGTCCTATCGAGAAACGGCGGAAGTTTGCAACGTGAAGGAGCTATCAGCTAGTTTTGCGTACCTATAACTTGCGAGCCGTCAAGTAATCGCAGACGAATTATAATTGAATGGAAGTTGAAAGGTAAGGCGCCCTAATGTAAGATATATATATATATATATATATATATATATATATATATATATATATATATCGAGGACCTGACTCACAAAGCATTCCGTTCCTAAGTGCTGTTGGCCATTGGCTCACCGCTTTAGCTAATGATATTTCCAGCGTAAGGATTGGCTCCGAATTTTCTCTTACGAACAATTATAACGTAAGATGTTTATTTTTAATACTGGCCCGGAGGATTAACTCGGAAATATGTTAAACATTTTGATTGCCCAACGTTTCTGCAGACGAGCTGACACTAAAACAGCACGAAAAAAAAAAAACACGAAAGAACGAAGAAGAACGATGATTATAAAATACGGAGACCCATAAATGAAGAAATATCTTGGCCCGTATTCACAAAGAAAAAGTTATTTTACTGAAACTGCACGTAAGAGCAAAGGCCAGCCAAACGTGATGCAGGTCATATGAATAGTAAAGACGGTCGGCCAATGGCAAAAGGGAATTTACGGAGGGACAGCTTAATTTGCGAATTCGGCGCCTAGCAGTGCAGCGCTAAATTATAAAATTTAAAACATTCGCGTCATCGCCGCACTGCAGCCGTTATCGCGCCAGGAGATATATGTGCATAACTTTAGATTATCCACGAACTGACTCATTCTCTCAGCAGCCGATCTTGCTCTCTTCTTCTTCTTTGCGGGGTTTTACGTGCCAAAACCAGTTCTGCTTATGAGGCACGCCGTAGTGGAGGGCTCCGGATTAATTGCTCTCCAGCTACAATTGCGTCGTGCCAGGCGCATGAGCGCGAAACGCTGGCTATTCGTGTCCGCCTCATTGTTGAACCTGCGCCAGAAACGTGCAGCACACGGAAAGACACTTGCAGTGCGCATGGACTAAGGAAAGCAGCGAGAGAAGTATATTCACAATGGCAAGGATGCACAAGCCATTTGGTCATTGGATACGGATGCTGTTACGCCCACGTGGAGATCGTTTACAACCGCGCGATTACACGGTAAAGAACGATAAAAAAAGGGCTACAACTCACCCGGACGACATCGAAATTCCTGCCTCTCTGAATACGCCCTTCATCGCCAGCAACATGGGAAACCATAGGGCTAAACAGCAAATGCCACGGTTGAAAACGTACAACCGCCGTTTACTCCATAAAACCGGATGCGATTGCGCGCCTAGCTCGGCATCTTAAACGCACGTTACGCCCCTTCACGAGTAGTCTCTCGGCCTTTGTGTTCGCTGTGCGCTATAAGGAAAAGAGAAGTAACACACTCTAAGGTATGTAGCATCGCGTGTGTTCGAACTGTTCTCGATTTATTCCCTCTTAGCAAAAGGGCAATGAAAAGTTAGTAATCGCAGCTGTTATAGTATACCTCTAACAGGAGGCTTCTATCGTTTTACTACCTATTTTTGCTGACTTAAGTGATCCATGCTGTTGCATTGATGCTAACTTAGTAGAGACCGCTACCTCGTCTCGGCTGTTGTCTACTATGCCTCGTTGGGACACTCTTATGCAAAATAATACATAAGCTATAGTTTTTTTCATTGTGTTGGATTACGAGTTACGTGCTACGTCGTCGCGCACAGGTGGTCAGCCGAATGGGAAAGAGCAATTACGAACGAAACGCTTTGTGAATTAGGCCCCAAAATCGAGCGAGAGTATCCCTTACCGGCAATAGCCACACGGGCGCCTCCGGCATTAAAGGGGCGCTAAAGAGAGAGAGAGAAAAAAAATAGGTGTGACTTTGCTATCACAAACCCCAATTACCGGCGGATCTGAGGGGAAGCCTCAGCAAAGTTGTGCAAAGCTAGGCGAAGAAGCCACAGCCGACGCCACAGTTGAAGCCACAGCCGAGCCGCAACCGACGCCCCAGCCGGCACCACAGTCACATCAAAAGATACAGTGCACCGCGGTAGAGTCCACAATGCCTACTCCCGATAAAGTGCCCGAAAAAGACCGGCAAGTGGTTGTGATGCTTCGGTCCCTTATAAATACCCTTCGTATACTCTTAAAAGCAAGCTGCACTACTCCGTCAGCGCGAAGTGCAGTGCAAGTACTGGATGCTCTTAAACCAGTGCTTGCAAGTCAAGAGTAAGCCCCATGGCTCATCCACAGCCTCCTATTCACGCAACGGCCACTGGCACTTGGTTCATGTCAGATGTCTTCAACCCGCATCACCAGCTATGGGACTTGACTTTGGTGTCATGGGGCTTCGCTGCAAACACAATTCTCACTCTCTTCCTCTTTTGCTCTTTTTATTCCCCTTTCCCTTACCCCTTGTGTAGGGCAGCAAACCGGATGTTCGTCCGGTTGACCTCCCTGCCTTTCCTCTCTTCGCTTTCTCTCTCTCTAGGCGAAGAAGAGCGTTGTTTAGCAAAGCAGGATCACAGCTAAGCAATGTTTAATGGAGTTCCTCTCGATGAGCTTCGCGATACCTCGATGCCGATGGTCGTTCATTGGCGAGAAACTCGGGATCTTCCTTTCTTCGCCGACGCTTGGGCTTCGCTTCTCTTGCTCGAACACCGGCATCTTCGGCGACGATTGGCTTCAACTTCACGTGCCCGTGGCTCGGGATCGGCCCTCCGTTTCCTAGCACGCTCACGAGCCGCTTCTCTACGGCGTTCCAATCCAGCGGCTTCTTCTTCGGGAGCTCTAGCGGTGGGTTTCGCCATTGCTCATTGCGAGAAAGTGCAGGGCGAGGAAGAGGCCCGCCGTTATGATAGCGCGCCTGTTACTAGGGAGCGTAGACGTCATTACTAACGTCATACCACGTGCGCTCGACGCGGCTGTGCATTGGCTCCGCTCCCGCTCCACTCCACTCTGCCACGTGTGCCGCCGGTCCTCCTCTCCACTCACCTCCCTCTTTCTCCCTCGCCACACTCTCTTCCCTCTCGAGAGTTATCCCTCTCGCTATACACTTGCCCCTCTCCTGACTTGCCTATGCTGCGAACATCGCTGCACGGACCAAGCTCGACTTTGACAGCGCCGCCGGAAAAAAAAAAAAAAAAAAAGAAAATCACACGATCTCTTATCTTATCCCTACGACGACCTGAAGGCGAAAGCCCAAGTGCCGATGCCTTAAAGACTGGCCCACTTAATTCGCTTAGTCACCCCCCTTACTCAGCCTCTTAATTTGCATACTCATCCTCTTAATTAACGTACTCATCCTCTTAATTCGTTTATTCATAAAAGACGATAACAACAGTGAATCACACACCATCACAATTGTTGCGTAAGTGTTTGCGTACAGGTAAGACACGATGCCGGGTTGGTGCAGTAAGTCGCTGAGAAATCTGACATCAATCCGAGCATTTCTTGACGTGTTCTTGCTGTTTGCGCCGTCGGCCATTTTTGTACCTTTCGTGTCGTCGACGCGTTTTCGTTCAAGGACCTTGAAGGTCGACTGAACGATGAGACATATAAGGCTTTTGTCTTAGTAATTTTAGCTGTATTACTAGATTACCCTTCTACAATGCTCCAAAAAAAGTCACTCTTATCCTGAGAGGAGGCTTGGTAAGCCAGAAAAGACGCAAGAACGAAAGCAGTGTGGCGACGCCATCTTGACATTCCCACACCAGCTCGTCGTGACGTCATATTTTTTGCAGGTGTCCGCTAGAGACCACGTCCTTTTATTTTATTTTTTTAGCGCTATAAAGGGAGACTACAGTGCATTCTAAGTGAGCCGAGGACTGAACTAAGCAAGTTTGAATAATCTTTAACTGAGCCACAGCGGCTCAAATGCGAAAACGACGGTTTGAAATCTGTCACGTCACATTGACGTAGAGACGCTTGGGTTTCGGCACAAAATTAAAAAAAATAGAACTTCCATATAGTCTTCTAACACTGAAATCAATAATTGGACGACATCTCGTCTGGTCGGAAAGTAGATTGATATTGGAAAGACGACAAATTAAATGCCCACAAAAATGGTGTTGTCGAAGGGAGCATATAGACGTTTCGGCTTCCGCACGGTTGCCGCAACCTCTTACCCTCTTCGACAACACTATCTTTATCTGCGTTCTATTCATTCTGCTTCCAATGTGACTCATCCAATACTCGATTTATTACCGCGAAGTTTACTAAATTATAGTTTCTAAAAAATACCTTGTAAGTCTAAACCAATTGAGCGTTTCTCCGTAGCCAGGCTTCATATTAGCACGTCAACTCCGAGCAATGACGTGAGACATTCAGAAAGTTACGTCGATAGCCGAGCTAGATCCCAGCACCCAGAAACTAAAGAGAGTCCGCAAAGGAATTGGTATCTGCGCAGCGTTTTAAACGCAGTTGCAACATTTCCGAAGTCAGCCGGCGATCGCCTTGTTCAGACGCTTGCGAATACTACAAGTATGCCAAGAGGCAGTATTCACAAGTAATTACTTTCATTCAGGAATCCTTCACGAGTGTCATCTCATAGGTTATCAAAGGACTATGCTTTCACTTTCACCTGATGTATAGCGGCTGGCGCGACGCCCATCAGCAGATACTATATGCCGCTGCCGTAATCAGCATCCGTTGAATGGATCGATATCTACGAATGTTATGTACATGCAGAATACGGCTGTCCTCCGCAAATCATGCACATCAACCTGAGCAATCGAGGTTTGTCACATTCTGCGTGGCAGCAAGGTCTATGCGCGACTCGGGAAGATCGTGACTCGCAGGCATGTTTGTCGTCATCCTAAAGCAATCACCCGAGTGAAAAACAAACAAACAATAAAAACAAAAACAAACTGGTAACCACAATTCCAGTTGCGCGCTACTAATGAAAAGCATTGTTGCTTAGTATAGAGGGTGTTTCAGCTAAGTCGGGCCCAAAGTTTTAAAAGTTCTCGCACGAGTTGCAAGAACGCAACCAACTCAGTAATTTTCGCTGTCCTCCTGAGCAACTCAAAGTATTTTTCACTATGAGCTCAGGTACTTAATCAACAACAGTTAGTTAACCAACTTTTAAAGCATTGATTTAAACGCGAAATCTTCAATGTAGAAGTTGTAGAGCCTATTGAGAAATATCCAAATAATTTCTTTCCGTGACGATAGCTGCTGTGAAAGAACCTAAGGGTACGCCTCGAAAACGAGAGCGGATGTGTCAAGCGATCAGCGATTGCACATTGTTTCATCGGCGCTTTGGCTACCGGACCTGAAGGTCACATTGAGCGCTATCCTGGCATTTTTAACAGTTGTGCGATACAAATGCAGCCCCAGGCCACCGTTTGAGAAGCTGTATTAGACTGCAATGCCTCCGGGATCGACCCACGAAAACGGTCAGATACCCGACAGGACAAAAAAAAAAAAAAAAAAAAGAGCCACTCTGCATTTGACAGGAATGCGTCGCATGAAAAGTGGTCCAGTAACACCAACACAGCAGCTCGCAGAATGTATCGAAGGCAGCATGCTCTGACATTATGTCTACACGCGCGTTTGAGTTGTCGTATACATACGAGGGGGGGGGGGGGGGGGCGACATTTGGTGCACGCACTGTTTGACGTCGCGTGCAAACCGGCAGGCGAGCACGGCATTCTGAGCTGCGTGCGGCGTTCGCGCCGTTAGTTCGACGCCGGAGTTGCGGCTGCCTGATCGCGTGTGGCGCAGGATGGACGACATCCTGTGCAAGCTGAGGAGGCGCCCCCTCCCCCCCCCCCCTCCCCTCCCCAGCGCACTCAGTATAACGGCACGCCGACGCGGAAACACCGCCGCTAAAGCGAGAGCGTTTTCCAGAGTTCTATCCCACCCTTCCATCCTCCACTTGCTCCTCCTTTCTCTCGACCTCCCCCGTCACACGCACTATGTCGTGCCGCGCTGTTCCAATTCCCACCCGTTTCAGATTTCCACATTTGTTTTGCGCTCTAACTGTTCACCGTCCCGCGGCGCGACCGTTTGCGTGCTGCTGGTCGTCGCCTCCTGGACGTTTGCAGTGATTTGAGCGTCAAAAGCATCATTCGAGACCGCTCGTGGCGTGAGTAAAGAAAGACCATCTGACAGAAAAACAAGCCTGAACACTTAGTTCTCTAGCGACTCGGAAGGTTTTCAAGATGCAGCCGTGTCATTTTTTTCTTTTTTTTTTTCTTGAGTCTTTCAGCAAGTTCGATTGACATCGGCCAGAGCAATTTACTGCGCTCTCGCAATTGTCTGCTAAGCATTTCTTTTCTCGCTTTTTCACTTATATTTCAGTTACTTTGAAACACCTGTCCACGAGAAGTGTATAAGTGAACTGGACGCGCGTCTGATTCACTTTCTCGAAAAAAAAAAAAGAAAGAAAGCCGAGCGTAGGCGACAAGCGAGAGTGGTTAAATAAAAAGTTGACAAGAGGACGGGCTTCGCAGAGCAATGTTGACGATCGGGACAAACCGTCGTCAACCTCATCTGGCTGACCGGAGCTATACTTTATGTGAATATGAATCAGCTTTCCGAATAGACAAGATGGCATCCAAAACTTTGCTTTGTCACGCTTTCTTTTACTCCTGCACCCCGCTGTCGTCAGCGCAGATAGTCGATCAAGCATCGCTCGAGTTCCTGAAGTCACAAACTCTTGGTGACTTTTCATACGAAATATTCTTTTCCCGTATCCTAGAACGTTACTCCACTCAACACTCCACTTAGACTCGAGAAGGTGCACAGCAGCGCCTCCACATGGCATAAGTAGTCACTACGCTTCATACACATCTCGATAAGGCAATTCTAGAAAAGCGTAGCGTCTTTTCCAGTCGAAAGGAGGCGCTGTGCTCATCTAAGTGGCGTGGAAGAAGAGCTTCGAGACGAGGACTGTTTGAGAATACACGGGTTAGCCTCAACCATCCACTGTCTGCTTATCTCGTCTAAGCTTTCGCTCTGCGCTGTGTTACCAGATGGCGCGATGTGCTCGCGTAAGTCGACCAATCGCGTGTGTCAGGCGGACGTGTGTGTGACGACGACGACATGACCGCAACGACGATGGAGATGAAGCATGATGAAGACGTCTATGACGAAGGAAGAAAGGAAAGAGTGGAGAAGGAAAGACAGGGAGGTTAACCAGTTCAGCACAACCGGTTTGCTACCCCACACATGGGAGCGGGATGAGGGGGAATGAAAGATGGGAAGGAGAGAATGACGTATACTACACTTCGAGTAGCCTGCCAAGTTTTTTTATAGCTATAAGCTAATCTCTTAGGTAAACATCACTATGGCTTCTTTTTCAGAATCTCTATGCACCGGACTCAGCGACAAATTGTGACTCTGCACTGTGTTACGTAGGATGGAACGTTGACACTATGCAACACGAGAACGCCTTCGCAGACTGCATGACAGTGTCCACAGAAACAGTTCTGTTTTGTATGTGTGTGGTTTTCTTTTCTTTCCTTCCTTTTTTATTTTTATTTTTACTTATTTTTTCTCTCCCTCTCCTTTCGCATCCCTTTACCCCTCCCCCGGTACAGGGTAGCCGACCGGAGGTAACATCTGGTTAACCTCCCTGTCTTTCCTTTACCTTTTCTCTCTCTCTCTCTCTCTCTCTCTATGCATTTATTTGATCATTTCTTCCAAACCTCCTCATTACCTCCCACTGTGCGGGGTAGTAGACCGATCGTTTATTGCTGACTTTTCTCCATTCTTCGTTTTCTTTCTTTACGTTCCGTTTCATGCAAGCCTCCTAGTATCGCGCATCATTCACAATTTCCCCACATTGACACCGAAACTTCCTGTATCGCAAAAAAAAATCATGCGCACACAAACTATTTTTTAAAATTTTATGTCGTGTCGTGTCTGTTCCCTGTTCTACGCACGCACACGCAAACATGAACAAATCTCACTCGATGACCGCGGACACTCGATGTCAGAATGCTGGCATGATGAAGAGCGGCAGCAGCGGCGAGCGAATTCCCCTTCGTGCCGCCTCTCCCATCAACGCGAACTATAGGTGCGGGAGAACACAGCGCACACGAAGCCATCAGCTATCTCCGGTCGGCTAGCCTTCGAACCCAGCACAGGTGGCCTCAAAGATCCGACGCGCGCGGCCGCGCTCATGCAGCCGTCGCCGCCGGAGTAGAAGAGGAGATGCTCAGTAAACTGTCCCCTCCTCTACCCCCTCTCCTAGTGCGCGCACATCTCCCTACCACCCTCCCTTTGTGCGCGTGAGAAAACGGCGAGCACCCTCCCCGCCTTCCTCCCTTGTGGGCGCGAGAAGACACCGCCGCATCAAAGCACCATCCTTCTCGGCTCACCACCCGTAAGTTTTCGCTCACACCTACAGCACACCGCGCGCGGCCGCGAAGTTATCGCACTTGGACTTTATATGGAACATCAAAGCGACGACGACGAAAATTCGCCTGGAGTGTCTATATAATTGATATCGCAATAACAGCTTCGTGGTTAGGGGGTCCGTCTCCGAACTGCACATTGCCGCCCGGGCAGGTGTTCGATGCCGAACAGCTGGTGGCCGGCAAATTTACCTTTTTATTCACTCCGTAAATGTTTGCTTCCACAGGTGGCGAAAAATTTCAGGTTTTACACTCTCGAAAATAGCCCGCTAAATTTAGAGGGTAACGAAGACTAGTTGGTGGCAATAGCCTGCAAATGTTATGCCCTCCCACCAGCTGGCACCATTAAAACTTTGTTTGAAAAATCGCTTTTACCTGTACATGGGAAAGAAAGCTGCGTAGACGTGTGTCGACGCATGAGGCCTCTCTTATACCTGAAAACATCAAGAACACGTACTAACTATAGTTAAGTACGCGACAAAACACTTTGCATTTTCGGTAAACCAGGGCGTCCAAAAAAAATAAAAAAAACGGGCGACCGGAAGTTTTCTGGGGACGCGAACGGAGGTTGAAAAAAAATATTTTTTTTCAACCTCCTTGGAACACACTGCCACAACAGCGCGGGTTGTGGTGAAACCGAGTATCAGGGGATGGCCTGTCTACAGGACGGCGTGATGTAAATAACGAACGTACGGACACTGCAAACTGAATTTCTTGCTTTTAACTGATTGTCCCAGAGCAAAAGAAAATATAAGATGAAAGGAACTTTTGAAATTACGCGACAGCGCCGTGGTCTTCAGGCACTAGCTACTTATGGGAAGACGTTTCGCGTCTAGAGACTTGTGCGTAACGAGATCAAGTTTGAAGGCCTCTTGATGTTTAGCGAAACAACACGGAATTTTATACCTGCAACAGAGCAATATTGCAGACTAACAGGATAACGCAGGTTAATGTAACTGAACAGCTCCTGAATTGTGAAGCATGATCACATGGTACTGTTAGGCTCTATGAACACCGTACTGAAGCGGCCGGCACCCCCATTATTATAAAGCGTCACAGGTTTCGTTGAGCAAACTATTATTAGCTTTATTACTCTTGCGGTGAAAACAGCATCAGTGTTTGATGACTCGTAAATATTTGCGGTAAGCAGCCGCAAGATATGGAGATGGAGATATGCGCCATCAAACTCGCCGTAAAAATGCATTGTTGTTCCACTTAGATTTTTTCACAAAATGCTGTTTTATCCATTGAAGCACAAAAGTAACTGGAACTCCCATGTATTTTGTCCCACATTTTGGGAAATAATATCTAGCAACTTGTGTCATCCTGGAAATTCATTTCACGTGGATGCGTCTTGCAAACTCACCGGCTACAATTCGTGAATTGCAATATGTGTCGTAAAGTAATTAGCTAACAAGTTCATTAGTTAATTTTTGTTAATTAGTTGAATATGTGTTTCGATTTCTCGTCCTAATAATGTCCGCCTTTTCGAATTAACCCAGCTCAACGATAAGAATTATGCTACCTGCCACATGCGATTTTTAAAAATTCTGTAAAGCGTAATTTTGAACCATACAGTTTCACACTATGAAACCTAGAGGGAAATGTGGCGCTGCTGCGCTGTGGTATGCATGGGAATGCCGGTATATTGTGGATTCGGATTGGCATCGTTCTTGGAGAGCCCGAACGCCTTGAAGACGCGCCTGGCTAGCACCGTTCCGTCTGTCACAATGATTCATTTCCTGCTAAAACAGCACGTAAAAAACTGCTTTAGCTTTATTATTACACAAAAACATGTTTTGTTTAATTTTGAGGACATACTATTGAATGCACAATTCTATGAAACGTAAAAAGTATCAGCTGGCCGCTAAAGTTTGAGCGCAGACGACAAGATTCTCGCTCGCTTTGGAACAACTTGTCGTCTGTTCTTGCTTTTCTTCGCTTGATGCTGCATTGTAGGTGAGCAAACTTTATTGAGAAATGTAATATGGGTGAATGAAAGCTTTTTATGTAGATTTTATTTTAAGAACGCGTTATTTGTGTAGCCATATCCACGTTTTAGACAAAGCCTCGTACAACACCAGACAACACAAGCCTCGCAGACACATATCCCGTCATTCCCATGAGAGCACGGCAGCCCTTTAAGAAACTCGCATAGACGGTGGCGCCAGTGTGTTATAGTGAGAAACTATGTTTTGAACACCCGGTATATCCCTTGTTTCCCAGTGCGGGCCTGTTAGGAATATTCTGTTGGGATAGCCCTTCCACTATTGCCAGACTTTCCTTACTTTACAAATTATTATAGCCAGGAGTTCGTGTTCCAACCGCCGAGTTCTCGCGGTGTCGCCATTTTTGAGACTGTAATAAAGGAAAACTAACGAGTCCAAAGAAAGTGGCGGAGCGGGCGCCACGGCTTCTTTCGGGCAACCGAAAGGAAAGACGAGACCACCGGTATGTTTGTAGTAATCTTATATAAGTGTGAAACAGAACGCTGGCGATGGCACCCGCTCGCTGCTATAGCATGCACAAGACGGGCGATCGATAACTCCTCAGGCTGCGACATGCGTGAACTCAGCAGTACACGAAGTTTGTTTCGCTTGCGTAGTAGACTCAAGGGTCAACACATCATCGCGCCAAGCAGCGCGTTGACATGGAAACGTTTGCGGACAATCTTGCGGTATAAAACTGAGCGGTGGTGAGACGAGGCCACCACAAGTACCTGGGCCGAAAAAACGGGAGAGCCGAAAGAGTAGGTTCCGTAGCCGAAAGACAACGTCAGCGCGATGCGGCAGACAACGCCCGGCATCAGCGTACGGCAACAAGGCCCGCGCAAACGCCTCGAACGCTTCGCGTTATGACGGTTCCGACACAAGCGTCGGGCCAGCGAAGTTCTCCCTCCCCCACGCCCCACATTTGGGTTGTCACGCCTTTCGGATGAAATCAAATGTAAATGCGAACGCTCGTTTCATGTAGATATACAAGAAGTTCGGCAGGCGAAACAAGGCGAAAGCCTGCTGCATATCCGGTAATACATGAAGTTATGCGATCGGGGTTAGACTTCATTGTAAGACATATCAAAACCTCATCAACGCGCTCATTTTATACACTCATGACGTGGCTCCACCTCCTCCGCACCGTCACGCACGCACTAGGCACACCTTAGTGCGTCCGTGACTATAGGGTGTGCCACGGAGCAGCCCTGGAGCCCTGAAGGGCTGAAGGAGCAGCCCCGAAGCCACGGAACAGCCGTGGCTTCAGGGAAGCGAGCTCGTATCGTACCCCGGAGGTCCGGGTTCGATTCCCACCCAGACCGTAATCTTCCAAATTTTATTTTCAAAGCCACTAATTTACTTTATTTGCGGGTACGTCCCTGAGAAATGTGACGTCAATCCGAGCATTTTTTGCGGCGTCGGCCATTTTTCGTCATGGCGCGGTTTCGCCAAGGGCACCGCCTACATAGACACCTATATGAGGCTTTCGCCGTAAAAAAAGTGACTTATAGAACATGTTGTCCATGATTCATATTTCGTTTTTAAACGAAGAAGCTTTCTTAGTAAACCCTCACGGACTTTCCCGACCGTAGTTGCTGCCAGTCTTGCCGAATGGTCACGTGTCTCGTGTCGTTCATCGCATACGTGTCGTTCAGCGCATACCCCAGGAGGTTCCACGTTCCCTACGAGAGCATGTGACCGCACCAGCTTCCTATAGCACATTGACGCAGGATCGAAACTTAAAGAAAAAAATATAGTCGACCATACCTCTCTCTTTCGAGTCATACTTCTCTCAGGATACATATTTCCTGACCTTTCTTCACTCGAAAAACCCCACCTTCGTCCTCGTGACGTCACTGCATCGGTGCGCCACTGTGCCTTCTTGTGTCCGTGTTACGTTTCGCTCTGCATCAAAATTGTTCCTCACAGTGTGCTTTCGCATGGACTGCTGTTTGCATTTCGGCTTAGATTCCGAACGGTATGGCGCATAAACGTAACCGTGCCATTATATTAAAGTTGTGACCGATACGGTGCGTAAGCACAAGCTTTGCACGAGATGACACGTTGCGTCGATGACACTAATTTTCACAGTTTCGCGCATAGCACTTAGTTTTATAGTATTTAAGTAACAACTTCACGAAAGCTCCGATTCTCAGAGGTTCCAACACATGTGTTCAATCTGCATACTTTTCATCTCTGAAAAGAGTTTAGTCATCATTAGGTAAGAAGAGACACGCTTAAGAACGAATGTCTTAGGAGTGCTACTTGATCTTTACAAGGGCATCTAGTCCTGAAGAAAAGGTTCAGTGAAAGTAAGAATAATATTTAGAGCCAGCAAGGTGGTTGCTCCTTATGGCTTGCAGGCAGTGAAGCATAGTACCAGTCGGCTCCAAAGTAGGCAATAGGGCGCTGGTCTGTTTGAAGGTAAGAGCGTCATGACTATATATACGCTCCAACAATCAGGTGGCATCGCATGCGACCGGTGCGTGTGCTAGTACAAATAGCGATATTCCATAAAGCTTTCCTTGCCTATGCATTCAGGGTTTGTCATGGATGCTGCTAGCAGCTGCTGCGGCGTTGTTCGGCACCTCTTCAAAATATTTGCAGTGGCTTAGCTCGGCTATGCCAGGATATACGCATCGTTCAGAACCGGTAGACCTGGTGGCATGGGCGGGTAACGATACCCATTGGTAACGCTAAATAGTGGGATCTTCTGCTTAACGAGAAAGTTCTTGCACGTTGTACAAACCCGCGCCACGGTTTCACCCCACTCAGGCGGCGCCGCTAAACTCAACGTTTCACGCATGGCACTACTTACCGGCGTCACGTCTTTCATGTGCCACAGTCTTTCACACACGTCGAACACATATCCAAACGGATTGTTTACGAAGTCCGTCTCGAAGGTCCGAGTCGCACTGGCGCTTTCGCTAAGTTTAACCGTATAGTAAGTGAATCGGCGAACCTTGACGTCATCGACGGCGTCTTGTTGTTGCTGCTGCTGAGATGGTCGCGCACGTCGCTCAGCCTCCTGGCGACGCCGCTTTCCTAGACGTTCCTCCCTTTGCTCCGGTGTCTCCGCAGCACGTTTAGCCTTCTTCTGTTCGTTCTTCCTACGCTCAACCGCTAACTGCCAGGCAACTACTTCGGGATCCGATGAGTTAAGCTTCTCCGCTCTTCCGCGCCGCTGAGCAGCAATTTCGCTCTCCTTCTCCATGGCTATACCACACTGGCAAACGGCCAGCGCAAACGCCGGGCGAACGCCCGGCGCGCCAGCTATATGCGCCGTGTGACGTCACTGCACCTCGCGCATGCGCAGCACGGCTCTCCAGGAGCCACGCGAAACTGCTCAACCTCGGCCAGTGTATACCTCAAGCTACAATATATTTGTGCATGTATGAACGTATGCTATACGTGCGCCGAATGCAAGTGCCGGCGTACATTTGTGTATAATCCCCAAAGAAATTCGTACCCATAAAATGAACATAGAAGGTCGGTTCATATATGTATCTCTAAAACCAACCGACCTCTTAATGGAGTGGCGCATTATATTAGACGTATTCCTTGATTTACTTGATTTAGCCACTCGGTGCGTGTCGATGCGTGTGTGCACAATTTTGGGTGTGTGCAAGTCAGCAATGACGCGCTTGAAAGTGCATATTTGTTGCGGTGAGGACATTTACGTATGGCGTCTGTTTTATTGTGTAATTCTGTAGAGGACAGAGCTGTTAACGCGTACATCTGGAGCCTTCTCAAGCAGAAGCTGCAAGGAAAGAAGGCGGCGGGAGAGGAGGATGGTTTTTGAAAAGCTACCCTGAGCACACGTATTTTCAGGAATACAGACGCAGTTTCGGAACGAGGATTTAACTTTACACGCTGTATACCGAGCAGCAATAAATTTAAAACAGCTAGGAATGACTAGCAACAAACTGTTTCTATAGGTCACCGTGACGTTTTCAGCGATTTAGCTGTAGCCAATTTCAACTGCTTCAAGAAGTTTCCTCTATGAACTTGCTATGAACTTTGGCCGTCAGAAAACTTGAAATGGAAGGTAAAGAGGACGACGTGCTAAAATTTTCTCATACAAAACTACTACTTCGTAAACCTTGACGCAACATACGCAAAATCGTAAAATAGGCCAACATTCGTAGTTGGCAGGTTTGTATATACCCTGTACAAGTACGTACGTGTAGCAAGACTTTGGTGCGCTATGAGACATCTGAATGCTCAAGCATTTCCCTATACCGGCGTCCTTAAGAGGAAGCTATAGCTCGAGCACAACGCCTATGCCGCCTATTCAAATAGATGTAAAACGCAGAAACACTTTCGTGAGATAACCACTTTAAAGATTTTAATGAGATCTGTTGAATTTGAGAGAAAAAAGTTACATTCTAGTGACTGTTGCAAGCGGAATATTGATAACAACCAAAGCGGAACAAATTTGCCTGTATCAATTTACATCTTACGTGAATTTCTTACATTGTTTACAAGGGTGATGCAGAAGTCATACTCACATATTGGTTGTATATTTAGAAGACATGTATACTAATCAATTTCGTCCGATACAGATACACTATTAGGTGCAATTGACAGAATTGTGATATCATTTTTCATTGATGATTTACAGATTTTAAACTTGATAGTACCGTATTCTGAAAATTTGCCATTTTCAACAATATTTATTGAAAAATTGCCGCCCTAAATAGAAACCTCTCTACAAACTGTCACGAGATTTTAACTTTTACTTTGAAATGCAACAAACTTCATGAGATTTGGTGCAGTGGTTGCCGATAAAGACGATTCCTCCTTTCCCATGTATTTAGATAGAAGCCCCCGAACTAAAGCTTCCTGGCACACGTGTGGCCAGGAGACGTAAAACGTAAATAAATAAATAAATAAATAAATAAATAAATAAATAAATAAATAAATAAATAAATAAATATCGTACATGACACGTCAATGGATACGAGTCACGTCAAAAGAACTGTTTCCCTATCTATCTATCTATCTATCTATCTATCTATCTATCTATCTATCTATCTATCTATCTATCTATCTATCTATCTATCTATCTATCTATCTATCTATCTATCTATCTATCTATCTATCTATCTATCTATCTATCTATCTATCTATCTATCTATCTATCTATCTATCTATCTAATGCAACTTTCAGTCTCTGACTCGCCACGAAGTCTACAGAGTATAATATATCATAATGTATAATGAAGTATAGAGCATAATGGAGCAGCCGAGATACGCGATTCTGACACCGCACTGAGTATCTTATTAGGAACAGTCGGCGCCTTTGGCTTCAAAGGTGGCCGACGCGCCTCACCGCATGATCTGCATTCGCTGCTTATATCGCAGCTATACAGGCAAACGCCAGGAAACGGCGTTGCTCAAGAAAGCGGCATCGCGGAAGCGTTTGCGCAAGAATCTGTACGGCGTGGAACACTCGACAGAAATTTTCCATACTGCGCTCATTATGCAGCTCGCGCGAGCATATGCGCTCGCGGTATTCCGAAGACGCCAAACACGCCGCTGCTTCGGTCGCGTAAGACTGAACTAAGCGAGACACCGCCTATTTGCCAGTGTCATCGGTTTTCCCAAAAAACTGCTTGCGAAGTCTATATACAACTACATCCGCATTACAGTATATATATATATATGTATGAGAATGGTTGTGTTTTGTCGCTTGTGTTCAACTTCTACATGAGTCGCGCCTGCTATGGAGGTGTCCTGTAATAGGCAATCTTCGATTGAAGGCTTTTTTTATTTTTTATTTTTTTGTATATACAGGTTTGCGTTGTTAGTTGCCTTGAGGATGTACATATGTGAAACAGCAGCGTTTTGAACTGCGCGACAAAGGACGAAGAGGCATAGGTCAGCGCGCTGCTCTGTACCTCTTTCCTTCGTCCTATGTCGCGCTGTTCAAAATTGTGCATGCTGTTTGGCAAGATGTACCAATTAGCCTAAATGAGCACGTGGGTATATATTTGCTATCCTTTTTTCTTTAAATAAATCTTCATTGCGAGTAGGCGCGTGTGGTGCAGTTTCTCTGCTTTCGTCTCTATGTCGCTTCGGCGCTATATAAACCTACAACTAGCATGAATGTGTAAAAAGGTAACCAGCTCTGTCTTTTTTTAGCCTGGATGTGTGAGCGGCCTTTGAAACCCTTAAAACACTTCGTATCAGACTTCGCAACAAGAAGTGAAAGAACAATTACGAGAAATAATTTACACGGAAGAACAGAGACGAGTGGACAGAACGTGAAAGTGCGTGCTTCGTAAGGGAAATACAGGATTGGTGGCACTGGGAAGGGATGGGCAGGACATCTACCTGTGTTTTCTAAAGACTGTAACAGATGCCCTTCTAGAGACTACCTCGTGAAATGCACAGATTAGGAGTGAGGTACACGGTATAGCACTGAGGATTAAGTGAAAACTATAGCTGGTCATAATAGCGTCAACGCTGCAACTCGTACACGAACATGGGGCAGAATTGACAAACCTTTTCGTTCGTAACTATAGCTGACTGCAAGTCGCTGGCGGCATTCGGTAATAACATTTCCAACGTCACGATTGGTTGACGTCGGCTCTTACGAACAGTTCTTACGATCGGTCAACTCTTACGAACAGTGAGCGAGTCCTAAAGCCTCCCGCAGGCTTCAGCGCGGAGGGATGTCAACTCGCCATCACGCTTCCCGTAAACAATTGAGAACCCCGCATGCCTCGCCCGAGCATGTGGTCCAGACGCCTCTCTCGCCCATTCAACGTTCCGTGGGAACGACGAACGCCGCCCGACCCCCCCTACTGATCAAAGCGGAAGCCAGAGGAGGCAGTGGCCGCTGCACTGCGTCATCGAAGGCTCCCTTTCCATCCACCAACGCTTTCTCTCGCACCTTTTCACCCACGAACTTCCTTCCGCGGTGTCGGGGCGCCTGCCAATCGGCGTCCAATATCCTGCACCCGCCCACGCCCGCATAGGCCGCGTGCCTTCAGCACCTATGCTCGCCAACTGCGTGCAGCGTAACGAAAGCTCTACGCCGGCCGCATTAGGACAGCCGGGGACTTGGACCGAGAGAAAAAAATTATCCTTAGTGCGCCGTTAATGCCCTCCTGCACGCAGACAGATGAATGCAAGGATAACGGGAGGATCCGCTGATTCATACGATTGAACGTCCTCAACACACGGGCTCCGGGAGGTCGTGCAGTCCAGCACACCGAATTAATTGGGACAACTCGGTATTCTATAACCTCCCCTTAGAGCTCGACACACAAGAGTCTTCGCCTTCCTCTTCCATCGGAACGGGAGCCAGGAGTACCGAAGTCGGCAACCGAACCTGTGGGCATGGTGTTCAGCAGTAGAACGGCATACGCGTTGTAGTTGCTGGCGTCGTCCCTCTTAAAAAGGATTGGCGACCCACGCTGCGCAAAATCCTCCTCCTTCCCTATAATGGCAAGAGGCAGTCGGTTACTCGTTTCTGTTGTGCCGACTGGACCGGCCCGTATCCTTCCCCGCATTGCACGGAATTGTTGAGACGGAGAACATACAGAGGCGGAACGTCGGTCCTTTGTTGTTGCTATCAGCAACGACGTTCCCCAAGGGGAGAAGAGCAGCCGAGTTTGTTGCTGAGCGTGTGTTTCCACTGTCACTGTTATGCACTAGCTTTCGCTGATTTCTCGCGGGGCCAAGCCAGATCTACTTCGCGCTTCCCCCCCCCCCCCCTTCCCCCTCCCATCTTCTCTTTCTGCTGCCCCGTCCTCCAACAACGGAAGCTGTCAAGGGCCCCGTTGTCTTGGAGCTGGGGTGCCTAATTAGACTTAGTGAGGAGGCGAACAGCCGCTTCGACTCATTTGTCGGGAGGCTAACGGGCAAACCCAACGGACGTGCTCAGGAAGACGCGTTCCTCGTAGTCTTTAGCCTGACAGGTGCGACGAGGACCGGCGTCCCAATCTCGTCAGAAAAGGGGTAATCCGGGGCTAGTCACTCGCAGATGGAAGCATGCCGTCAAAGGGACACTAAGTAATCGATAATCTTTTTATTTGTTTCAAAATTAAAAACACAGTTGATATATAATACAGTATAATATGCTCACTGTATACAGCAGAGGGTCCCGAAACCAGAGATTGCACCACGGCCCTCAACAGGAATTGCGAAGAATTAATGCGTTATGAGCAGCATAACGGGTATTAATGAATATAGCTAAACAACAAGCTCAATCCAGAAAGTAGCATTCAAAAGCATAAGTGGTAATTTTCTAAAAAACACAGACGAAAAGTTCACACACATTTGTGCAATTATTACACGTATTACACTGCACAATTGAATATAAAGAAAGGAATGTGACATAATTTCTCTTAAAAGAAATGTTCTGACGGGTGATTTAAAATATGCTAATGATGGTGATGATGACCATAGTTACGTCAATTATTTTCGTTGTGTTATTGCTGTGTATTCTGAAAAATCAGTATATACTGATTAAGTATTATTTCTTTAAGAACTCGATTTTCGTTAATGTCGGGGGTAATATCTTGATTTTTTTAAAGGAAACGAAGGTCACCGTTCAATTTCTTTTTCAAATTTCGCGCGGAAATCCTACCGCCATCACGTCAATGTGATGCCACAGATTTCAAAGCATTCAAAGCTTAGTAAATATTATTGAAACTTGCCAGGTTCAGTGTTTGTCTCATTAAAAAAACTGTGTAATCAATCTTTATCGATAAAGAATAATATAGGCTCGAGCAGACGCCGTCAAAATTCATGACGTCACGGAGAACTGGTTCGAGACCCTCAAGAAGGCGTCGCTACTTGTCTTTCCTTCGTGTGGCTTTTCTGGCTCATGAAACCCATTTTTCACGACAAAAGTGGCTTTTTTTTTTTAGTAATATAGAACCGCGAACTTACTAATACAGCTCCCATTTTGCTTCTTAGTATTCTAAAGAAAGAAATGCGGACCCTACGCAGAAAGCGCCTGTATTCGCATTCATTTTGAAGCAATCAGCCGATATTCGTTCGCCACTACTTTTCTGATAGGGCGTTTTTTTTTTTGTTTGTTACTAAACACTGTCTTTATGACTCTGCCGCTCAGTTGAGCATACAAAAGCATGCGGAAAAGTCGCTGTGAATGATGTCGATGCTACGGCGACGCAGATGGTATACATTCTCGAAAGCTGTGGATATCTCTTCAGCGCAAAATACACGGGGAATTTCTGTTTTCGAGCGCGCTCATTCACAACGTTTCCAAACCTCACGCTGACGCTATATGCGCTCTGTTGTCATCGCTCGGGCGAGGGAATGTGAGCTTGGGTGCTGATATACGTAGAATCTTGGAAACACAATCTATTAAAAGAACTTGTTGCTTAGGGAGTCGGTTCATACACATCCCCGTCTAAACAAGCGCACGACCGAAACGTGCTTGTCCCGCGTCATTCGCTATAGTCTTGTTGCAAAATGTGCGCTCGCCTAAAACCCGCGGGCAATATCCTTTGTCAAATCGTCGCTGGCATCGGTAGAGCAATGTTACAAAGAAAACGAACACCGCGAAGTAAAACAGCGAGTCGGCCAACGACGAGCATTTCGTAAGTTGGGAAATGATGGAGTTTTCTTCTTCTTTCTTTCTTTCTTTCTTTCTTTCTTTCTTTCTTTCTTTCTTCTTTCTTCTTTCTTTCTTCTTTCTTTCTTTCTTTCTTTCTTTTTCATTATTCATACCGCGGGCGAAGTAATATGGGGCCGTATTCGTAAAGCTTTTCATTCGTAACGTTCTTTGCCATTCGCCGGCTGCCTTCACAAATGATATGTCCAGCGCCAGTATTGATAAAATTTTTCTCTTACGAACAATTTTTGCGTAAGAGCTTTTCTTACGAATATTCACTCCGAGACTGAAAAGGCGAAAGCAATGGAGCTCACATCCAATCGTAACTCAAGGAGAAGAGAAAGAAAGACCGGAAGGGTTAACTAGGCTTTGTCGAGGTTGCTACCCTACACTTGGGGAGGGGATGGAGGAGTGAGAGGGAGAGAATACCAGATTTCGGGTCAGTCACGCACGCTGAACACGACGCAGCGTGTCCACAGCCGGACATTCAGGTCTGTCGGCTTCAAGTATACTGTAGAAAAGCTCATGCGGCTGTCTGGGCTGACAAGCTGCGAATCCAGGCTGCCAGGACCTTCGGTAAACGGCCGTTCGTCCAGTCTACTCACGGCACACGCAACTAAGAAATTAATTGGCGTAGTGACACTAATTTCTTACTCTGGGATTTTTACCGTTTCCACACTGTACACCATGCGCAATCGATTAATGTAGTATATTGATCTTTCCGGACTCTCTAAACTTGGTGTCGACTGCGGTTCAAGAATTACGATAAATGAGAAAGCTTAACCTTATGAGCACGCGAGAAGGTAGAGACAAAATGTGTGTGCGTAAGCGTTCTTGAGATGAGAAAAGAGATAAACGGTAGACTGGCTAAGCAGAATAACTTTTCGGTTGGCTACCCTGCATTGAGGGAAGGGGAAAGCGTAGAAATGTTTAGGAAAGAAGAAGGTATAATACATGAAAAGTATCTGTCCATACAAACACGATCAAGGTGCCTGTGAAGAATTAGATTTTTGATACAGACCCGATGCTACAAAAATATATACCAGCGCTATTAAAGTAACACGGGCTGACGTCGGCTGGGTCAAACGCCCAAAGAGTCTACTTTCTGTAAGGGGATGGTTGTCGAGCCTATCGAGCACGACGCAGAGAGCCGTTTATACGCGAGCGTATGTTGACCCAATGTGTTTCAGCAGACCCAAAACTCAGCTTTCCGCATGGCTTACTACGCAACTTTCCTGCGCTGTCTATATGGAATGGAGTTAACATTCACAAATGGTTACTCGTTCCTCGTCTAAACGACCGGAAGGCCGGTTTCCGAGAAGTGACATGTAGAGGCTTGCCGCAGTTAGAATATGAACTGGTTCAGCTCGAACAGGGCTAAACATTTTGCATGCATTAGGAGGTAACAAATTTATATGTGTTGCCGCTGCTTATAGCAATCGACCAGGCCTTTTGCCCCTGAGGCGCGCAACGGTACTGAAGCTGAGCTGCTGATGTTTCTATCAGCTCTGGGGAGAGTGCAGTGACGAAATGTACCCCCAAGTCACAAATACGTCACCGAAGCTTGCTTCGCAAGCTATTAGAGCAAATAAGTAAACTCTAGCCATTCAAAAACACAGTTCGATAGCGGTTCCGACGAAGTTAGCATTTAGGGGCCGAATTCACAAAGATTTTTATTCGTATCGCGGAATTTTACTGGTCTGCCACCATCGCAAATATATGTCCAAGGATAGGATTGGCTTGCATCTGCTCTTGAGAGAGAGATGGATATAACAAATTGCAAGGGGCCGTATTCACAAAAGCTCTTCGCTATAGAAATGTCAGTAACGGGAATCCTCAGCTGGACATGCTATTAGCGAAGGCATCCGGCCAACGATGGGAAAGAGTACTTACCAACAAAAAGCTTCGTGAATTCGGCCACAAGTTATTTCGACATCCCTCTTATACAAGTGACGGCGACATCGAGGACACAGACAAAACAGGTCATGAAAATGCCTCTGTACCCGACATGCTAAAATGTCGCAGATGACTCTGTATAGCATGCAGCGAGTTTCAATGCGTGCTAAACGCGTGCGTACACACGCATACTAGCTCCCCCCCCCCCTCCTCCCCGCCCATCCCCCATTCTTTCGAACCCCCATACACGCTCACTTTTTAAGGAAAAAGACAATTCATAGAAGCTCCTGTGCGCTCATGCTGTAACCGTACTTCACAACACATGTTTCTGCGATACGACAGAATCAGATACGAAGAGCTTAACAATGGACACACTTCAGAAAGCAGCAAAGAAGAAAAAAATGAAAGCACGAGTCGCATAAGGTCACGTCTGCCAGCAAAAAAAAAAAAAAGAGAGAGAGAGAGAGAGAGAGAAAAGTCAACATCATTCCAACGAACACTCGAGCGCTGAATTCGCTTCGCTCAGTTTATTTCGCACGAAGTGGAATAGACATCGGCGCCACGCGCAGTTTGATTTCACGCGAAGTGAAACAAACTGCGTGTGGTGTCGGAAAGTAAACTGCAAGCTGGCGAAACTTCCCATCTTATATACAACTTCTTCTTCTTCTTTTTTTTTTTTTTTCAGTCGACATTTTGACACACAGTCCAAGTGGCTGCCTGCACTCAGGCAACGCAACAAAAACTCAGCGAAAGCTTCGCACGGCAAATATTAAGCAATGCAGACTACACAAAGTAAACTGAAAGAAAGTCGAAACTGCGAATGCCGCTTTGCGTGACGAACGTTCGAAGAGGAATAGAACCATAACCTAAAGCAAACGATAAAGAAGCCTAGTGAACGTTTAGACAACGAAAGCATGTAGAACCCGAATCGAAAGACTAACGGGAGTCAAATGCTTTTGTAGAGAAAGAGTACGAAGAAGAAAAAAATAAACAATAAGAACGGAGGGGGAGAACGTTCTAACGAAGGACTGTCGAAAAACAGTCGAAATTCAGATTTTCTATTTATGGAAAACATGTTATGGCAAACGACGCTTCTTCCTATGGAACTTCTAAGAAAAGCGAAACTATAAACTTTACATAAATTCAGCGACTGATTTGTACATACGAGTGCGCAATCAAGAAAACGGGTTCTCAGCTCCGCTTCGGTTTTCTTCTTTGTTTATTTATTTTTGCTTGCCTTCATTTTTTTCTTCGGATATGGTTGCATTTTGGCAGTAGAGCGCGCCGTATCATGCTCCGCAGCGCGACGCGTCATGGAACAAGGGCGTTATGTGCAAATGCATGCATGCGTAAGCCCTGACTTCCGAGATTGCACGGGCGTGCCGTCGCGATCTCGGAAGCCAAGCGTAAGCCCATAGAGCTTCCTAGAAAAAATCCTAGAGGAAGCTGCGGCGCAGCGATAGTTCAGAAACCCCGAGAATGATTGGTAGCGCATATCTCCAAACTGGTGTCATTCTGGAAATTCATTCCAAGTGGATACGTCTGACAAGCTCGCCGGCTATACAATTCGTGAATTGCAATATGTGTCGTAAAGTAATTAACTACGAAGTTAATTAGTGTATTTTCGGTAATTAGTTGAATGTGTGCTTCGATTTCTCGTGCTACGAATGTCCGCCTCTTCGAATAGCCCAGCTCAACGATAACAATTAAGCTACCTGCCACAGACGATTTTAAAATTTTCGTAAAGCTTAATTTTGAACACCCGGTGTAATATATATAACCTCTACCACGTGACCGGTCGACCACACTCCACAAATGTACGCTTTGCTCCACTTTGACACTCCTATTGCAAGCGCATAAATAAAAAGGCAAGAAAATACGTTACCATGGTATGTACCGGTGAGACAGGAGGTGGCGCTTATTCAAAGAAGCTAGAGCTTGTCAACTAAGCCATGTCCTGAAGGAATGATAAAATAAATTTCAAAACTTCCTACACCTGTAGTGCCATAGTGTTCCTTGGGAAGCGGAGCCCACTGTACAGAAACAGCGAGTCTTTTCATCTCCGTATAAGCTGTACATTCCAACAAAATGTGCTTCACGTTCCCAATGATGAGTCCCATGACAGTTGAATGACTGCAGAACAATAGCAATGCCTTCCGTTGATCGAAACTTCATAGCGTCTCACGCCGCGTGGTTGTCACACTTTTCCGGTTATTTTAGTCTCTCTCACTGTAACACGCGCTCAGAAACAACGTCCCTTCGGCGTCGGTTGCGCAACCAGCGCGTTACGTTTCGCTAAACAAAACTCTCGGCCGTCGTCACAATATAACAACATAAAGCACAGCTCGCGAGTGATCGGCGAGAAAGTATTTGCGACCATTCCATGTACTTCACGAGGTTCTGACGCATAGTACGTTATGCAACTGTCCGTTATAGCGCACCGGTCAGAGATGACGTTGGAAATTGACTTCCCCGTCCGCTGCCACGCTCTTCTTTCTGCGATGTTTCTTTCTCATTTTTTTTTCTGGGCGCTGTTTCCAAATTGGGCAGCACGTGGCGGACGAGAGAGTGAGTGCTGAGGTGGCGGAAGACGTCGGTGACCAGTTCACAAGCCCACGTGTGCCTCGAGGCTGTTTAATAACGCCGGCTTGCAGGCGAACGGCGCAGCCGGCGTATTACTTCATGACTTGGTTATTATAGGCAACCGCGTCGTCTCGCATCGCGGTTCGATGCGTTATCTTCCGGTAAGACGTGGGCTGCGCGGTGTGCGTAACGCTGTCGCGTTGCCGTATACATATGTTTAGCCTCCAAACGACTGTAAAATTTACGTCACTTATTGCGGGCCGTCCGCAGACAGCATGGGCCCGGATAATGTAACGATTCTATTCCAATGGCCATTCTAAAGCGAACAGCTTTCTTTGGTTCTTTCGCCCGCTTTCCTGGTCGGTGGTGGTTAGACTTTCATCGCCGATGCAAAATGTCGCGCGCTCTAGCTCAGCCAAGTTGCGGTGCACGTTCTTCACCGAACTGCCAACTTATTATAGCTCCGTGAGGCGCACGTACTGTCGCTCGAGAGCTTTGGTAGCGTGTCTGAAGGTTTAGAGAGCCTGGTGGGAGCGCACGGGAAGGACAGATCTCCTCCTCTCCCGTCACCCTCTCCCCCTGTGGCGGCTGCGGGAGAGGAGGACGACAGCCGCTCTCCCCGCCGGCGCTCACGCAGCTGGAGATAACATACACATCACGATTCGACCTATACGTATGTATAGCCGCCTATAATACTACGGCTGCGGATTTGTTGCGCCAGGCGCTAGACAGCGTCAAAACTCAGCGACAAACTTCAGTGCCAATTAGCGTCAGTCGGCTAAATAAACACTAAACAAGGTTTCGTTTAAATTGATTCCCACAGTGCGTGGGATTCGCACATTTTCTTTCTGTCTGCTTAGCCAGCGACGCTCCGAAAATAGTTATCACATGGATCGGCAGGAAGTTAACGGTGGACGATAAGAAGTAAATAAACTCGAAAGAAAGCAATTCTTAAGTTATATACCGGCTCACAACAAGAGCTCCCCCAAGCCAAGGTAAGCTTGCGACCGTCAGCCACTGGCAGATCTCTCTAAGTGTGGGCTCTCACAATTTTACAGTGAAATTAAACAACGCTTTTCGAGGAAGTTTGACGCACGAAAGCGTTTGCGATGTCAACGAGGACTTTTTCAAGAATGGAGAGGCCACAGCTAAGATCCGAAAATGCTTTCATGCTTTTAAGGGTTGAGCGAGCACAGCAGTGTTCGAACTTTCTATATGCATTTTTTTTCCTACGGTATATTGTTTATGCTTGTTTATGTATCGAATTTGTGTCAAACAATACAAGGGGATATAAGGACGAAACGAAGGAGAAAGAAAGAGAGAGAAACAGCGCTAGAGCACACGGGTGGTGATGCGCAGAAGGTCTATAGAACGGCCGCAAAGACCTGTCGATTTGAGGCACTGCAGTGATGCTGTCACTGCTTTCCATAGCAGCGACGCGCACTGCGGGCACGGTCTAAGGATCTTCGTTTCAAAAAAAAAATCTCGAGTCCAGCGGGTTTTAGAGAGAGAGAAAAGGTAAAAGAATGAGGCTATAGAGAATAGTAAAATGTGTCCATGGCAGGAAGATAAACATAATTTGCAGCCAGACTGCAAGTGCCTAAGTTCATGCACCAATCAAATCCTCATGTTTCCCGGTACCACTAAAACATTAAATGCGATCTTTAAGCCAATGCTATCTTGTAACAACGTTAACAAAACATGACGGAAAGCCGAACAAGCTTAAATTACCAGAATTCGCTTAAGGAATAAGGAATATTGGATGTGAATGGTCGCTCTACTGAACACTCTCGTTTTTCTGGTTTGGGCGGGGCAAATTCAATGCTCCTGTAAGTGTCCGGTTGATACAAAGCCAATTTGTTACACATAGATAACAGCAGGGGTCACATAGTGACGAAAAAGCGGCGGGGCCCGAGGCAAGCTGCGCTTTCCGTAATCCGTTGCAAATACAGCAGATGGCTGGCTTCAGAACCAACGAAGCCAATTACGTCGAGGAATGGTGGATGCTGAAAGGATATTTAATGAAAAAAAGGAGAAAAAGAAAGAGAGAGAGAGAAAGACAAAACAAAAATTGAAACCTACATCCATGAAGGACACTCTCTTAACTCCCGACCACCCTCATAAGAGACTGCAGTTTCGGCACCTCTTAATTTATCTGAACTTATCACGATCCCCTGAGAACTCAACAGAAAAAAAACAAAACAATAATAACGGCAGCGTAGGTACACCACACAAAAAATGTAAAGAAAAATAATCATCACAAGGAATGTCCCCCTCGTCTTTTACAAACTCAAGATTGCGTATCAACTGAACGTATCGTTCAAAGCGTTGTCAGCGCACGAAAAAGTACAAGAATACGCCTTCAGATCCACTAGTTTTGTGAACTCCTTCTTTTCGAAAACAATTATAGAATGGAACCAACTCCCTGAAGACATAGTAAACATAACCGATAATAGTTGCTTGTTTTCATCGTTGTGACTTGTGACATGTGCATTATAGCGTTTCATCGGCTTACCATGTGCATATTGCACTAAATGCGTAGTGTTATGCCATTATTGTTATATTCTGCATTCTGTTTATGTATTCTTCTCTATCACTGTGTTTAAACTATGTCGACTTTGTATATGCAACCCCCCCCCCCCCCCCCCCCCCCCCCCTCATTCTTGCAGTAATGCTATTGTAACGTTGCAGGAATTTTGTAAAATAAAAGTAACTCAAGCGACTACAGAAGGAATCATTAGCTTATGGTAACATCGTCGACCTTGCGAAAATAATGGTGGATACGTACTGCCCTATGCATGAAAGAACCAAGCATAATATATTTTTCAGGCAAGAAAGGTGAACCAGAACTGTTAAATAAGAAGGAAGTTTCTTTGCAAAAAGATACAAGTAAAAAAAAAAACATAGTTAGGTTTCAGGAGGAGGAGGAGGAGGAATGAACGTTTATTGCTAGAAACAGCGAGAAAGTGTTCTTTCTTCGCCCTAGGTGGGCGGCTCTCTCAGTCCAGAAAGCCGTTGGCTAATGCCGCAGCCCGGGCCCGGTCCACCAGACTTCGCTGATCCTCCAGGCTCTGTGCCGTTAACATTGCCTCCCACGTTTCTTCGGTGGCTTGTATCGTTTCTGAGGCATCGTCTTGACTGTTTTTCTCGCGGTGTGGGCACACCAACACCGTGTGTTGTAGGGTGTCTGGTACATCACAATATCGGCATAGGTATGAGAATTTAGTGGGATGCATCCGGTGCATGATAATTCCATGGACTTATGTATTCGTTTGCAGTCTGCGGATTTCTGTATTTGTAAAAGCTAAATCTCCCAGTCATAATTTAATTATCATAAACGTCGTTCTCCGTAAATGGCACACTGCAACGCAGCGATATATCATGACATCTGTTTATAAAATAAAAAAAAAAGTTGTCGTGAATATCATTCCCATCAACTACGCCGTAATACTGCAGCATTACCGACTCGAAAGAAGAGAGTATCCTTTACCACATTCAAAATTAAGCAAGGAAGAAGCCACCGCCCTCCGCATACTACAAACAAATACGTATGTCCATGGAATTGTCATGCACCGGATGCATCCCACTAAATTCTCATACCTATGCCGATATTGTGATGTACCAGACACCCTACAACACATGGTGTTGGTGTGCCCACACCGCGAGAAAACCAGTCAAGACGATGCCTCAGAAACGATACAAGCCACCGAAGAAACGTGGGAGGCAATGTTAACGGCACAGAGCCTGGAGGATCAGCGAAGTCTGGTGGACCGGGCCCGGGCTGCGGCATTAGCCAACGGCTTTCTGGACTGAGAGAGCCGCCCACCTAGGGCGAAGAAAGAACACTTTCTCGCTGTTTCTAGCAATAAACGTTCATTCCACCTCCTCCTCCTGTCGTGAATATATAGAGAAATTAAATGAATATATAAGGTATAATAAAATGTAAAACATGTAGAGGGATAATAGGTGGCAATCGTGAAGTAATATGACGGAAACTAGACTCGGAACACACGACAAAGCACCTTGTTTTCTGTGCATCACAATGTACACAAATCAACAACATTATAAGCAAGCAACGCGATCACCGAGTGTACAGCTGGAAGTATAGCTCACGGAAGAACAACATTGATCTGAATAGATCCCCAAAGTAAAGAAAGAAAAGAAACACTATAGAAATAGTAGTTGTTTACTCTGTGTTAGAATTTTTTTTGTGTGTGTCACTCGCCAAAATTGCTTCGTAAGCGAAATATAAGGATTATAAACAGGGATAAGGTGCCTCAGAAAGGCTGGCCAACGTTTCGATAGGAGGACCTATCTTCATCAAAGGCGGCCTCGTCATCCTCGGCGGGTTAGTGACACTGCCTGAATTTTGACTGCCTGAATATGACACTGCCTGAATTTTGCGTACATAATCCTAAAGTAACATGATGCCTAACGTAACTATGATTTCCCGGAGGGGGAAAAGTGGGGGGGGCAAAGTGGATGATGGGTGTTGAAGTGACCTTGAGGATCCATGGTAGATTTGGGTGTTGTGATCTCGACAACACGAGCGCCAATCGCGTGATTCTTTGCTCTCTTTTTCTTTTTTTTTTCTTCTTATTTTTTTTGTATACATTGGGGCAAGAAATGGTGCACGCCGCTTGGATAAACTTTTCGCTAAAGTCATCTCCAAACCATTAGCGATGACTTTTTCTCGATAATGAGACATTGGAAAGTCACCGACGCAGCCTTAAAAATAAGCAAAGGCGTTTCTCACTAAAAAGGTGCAGTTTACGAACGGATTTCGCAGATACTAGTGATGTTTCATGCACATAATAAAGACAGGGGGAATTAGTGAGAATCCTTGCGTTCGCGTAAAGTGTGTCTAGCTTCACAGTAGTTACTTTGAAAGCAGCCGAGTCAGTCAACTTACCTTTGGCTTCAGCTTTGTACTATCTGGACTCGTGGCGAGCGAACTATGGCATGTAATCTGTGGCGTCAAAGACGGCGCAAATTCACATTGTATTACATAAATTGCAACTTTAAACTTATAGCCTGTAGCAGGGAAAGAAGATGGCATTTCAGATTTAGCAAATGTTGATGCTGTTTTAGAAGCAGACGGAGCCATTAATATTTCTGAAAGATGAACAAGGACGGCTTGTGCTGAACCATACATACGGCGATCTTTCTTACGCATGTGCACGTGACGCGGAGATCTTGGGCTGGCTAAGGGTGGACGAAAAAAATCAAACCCACGCACATAATTCACGTGACAGATCACGTGAATTATTTGTACAACTCGAAGAGCATTGCACTCCGCTTGACTAAATGGCAAATGCGCATTGAACCATGCATGGCACGTAACAAAAGCCGACTTAGCGTGCTGTTTACAGCTGCAGTGACCGCTCACTGAGAAGGTCACGGTATTCATTAGCGACCGCCGTGTTACTGGCACAATAAGCCATGCTGCTGAACTCAATAATTTTCCGTCCTCGAGGACATCGTCTTTTCTGCTCGCCGTGTATCCTGGCGTGCGTGTTTTTAGATTTATCTAGCTTTAGTAACGAGCTGACCTAACCGCCAAATTGGAAAGCGTCAATAGAAACAGTGATTGGATCCCCAGAGCCCTCTTCGACCACGGACACGACTGGCATGGTGGACTTCCGAAGTGTCTCTGCCGAGGTGGCCGCACCAATCCTATATCCACATATTGCACACAACGCGACTCATGAGTCATCACAACCTGCTAGTGGGTGCGCGAGCTGGAAAAAAAGTAGTTGTTTGAAGAATCGCGTAATCCATTGAACCCCCGTTGTTGTGCTATATGCTTAAACCATTTCGTCCCGAACCGGTAACTCCTATTATATTTTTTCCGATTCAGTTTCGGTTTCGGTTTAGGCACGTTCTAAAAATATCGATTCGGTTTCGGGCTCAGTTCCATACGCTGGTTTGTAGGTAGCTTCCGGACCAAAAAGAAAATGGCACAAGTTATCGACTCTATACGAATCTTAATGCGCCCAAAATATGCGAAAATGCCAGAAAAAAGAACCCAGCTCGAGGCGAGAAACATGGAGTCATTGAGGAAAGGATATGACCTCCCGCACCGCTCCCTAGTTCCGCGGAAAATTAAACGAACAGCACTGACCACTCTTCAAATAATGCTTTCATTCAACGCTGCTTTGGTGCTTTCTCTATACAATGTCTGCTCCTTTCCAAATCCAACCACGCAAACCTCTCAAGCCAACGACTATATTTCCTTACCACTGACGCCCAGTTCCGTTATTGTATAGTAGCTCACCGTCTACTCCATCTTTTCTATGCACCAATACACGCACCACCGAATCCACTTCTTTCTCTTCATATCAATCAAACTGTCAGCCACCCTTGTGTACCCACGTTTTCTCCGGTAAATTCGAACTGTCCATTTTCCTTTATCTTAATGCTGTGCCCATCATCTTTCTCGTTGCATAGCCAGTCGCATGGTCCTTATCTTAAAGTTGCTCCGTTGCGTCCGAATCTTTTCTTTTAATTTCTTTTATTTTCCCGCCTGCGGCGCACTTTGCCTCTGATACGACATCACGAACAACAAACTATAATGCACGTAGTATCATTGTCATCCGAGTCGAGTCGCAAACTTAAATTCCCCTAAGAGTCACATCGAGATTTTGTTGAGTGGGGCTTTTTAGTGTGAATCATTCTCTTTGTTATTGCTGTCAAGCTCGACGTACGCATCGAAACACAGCCTCCGGATATTTGCTTCCCTCCGGGAGCCTCAAATACGAGGCACGTTCATTGTCGACAAAGTAGAAAAAAAAATATTCTCACCGTTTCGTCGAAGTAGATACGGACACCCGGCTTCTGGCGAGGCGACGACGGCGGGTCTGTTCTCTTAGAGAGCTGGCAGAGAACTCGCGAAGGAAGCCTCCGAGGAAAAATAGCTGACGACGAGATTTTGAGCAGACGAGAAAAGAAAGCAAAAAATAAATAAAAATAGATCGAGGAAGTGTGCACGAAACAGAGGGTCAGAAAACGGCCATTGCTCTCGAGGAGCGTCTTAGAGCCCGGAGTGGAGACCTCGTTTAGAATCGCCAAATCATCGATCTTTCAGATGCGGAGCACGAGCGAAGACAAAAGAAAGCAGGAAAAAAATGAAGCTGAGCGCACATAACGTGCGAGGAAGAAAAAGAGAAAGCCATGACTTTGAGATTAGGGGGAAATGTATAGCACAAAATATTTGTTGAAAGTTCAATTTGAAGGCTGCCGAAGAAGAAACAAACAATAAATCCTGTGTGAGTTGGAACATAAGCAGGCTCCGAGGGAGAACAGACGTCGTCCAGTATTATTGCGTAGTGTTCCGCCAATTCTTCCCCTCTCCTCTTCCCCTTCATCATTTTTTTAGAAACGTGAGAGTAAAAGGAACATGCGAAGTTGGAGAACACTGGATGCGAAGCTAAAGTAAGAGAAGAGATTATACAAGTCCCACAAAAACCGAAAGGTCTAGACAGAATGATGACAACCAAGTAAGAAAGAATAAAATGTATACAGATATTAACACTGAAGGACTGTGCTATACTAACTTGGCAAGCAAAAGGCAAGAACGCACACGCACGCACAAAAAAGAAGAAGGGTGCTCAGAACGTGGGACATTCGGAACTTGTGCAGCATAGATTCGTTGTTTTTAACTTTCGGCGAATGAAATGAGAAACGTCGGCAACTGCACTTCGTCGCCGGATTCCTCAATAATGATACGCGTATTGCTGAATCAATAAAAAAGTGATAACGTCCAGTGAAATTAACGCATTACAACAACAAAACAGTTCAGCAAACGCGCGTAAGCATTCGACGCGGGCACGCACATACACACACAAACAAACACATCGAATTCTCTGTCATCGCATTCACACAGTGAATTAAGTGATACGATGAAATGAGAACACTTGCAGGCGTAAGAAAGATTCAGCTTACGCAAGAAAGGCTCTATTGGAGCTCGGTGGGAGAGGCCTTAGTTCTGTAGCGGGGGTAAATGATGATGATGACGATGATGACTTCAAACATCCCGAACAGAAGTTCGATACCGTAAACAGCATACGGATTAAAATGCAGTTTCGGTGATTCAACAAGCCCCTTCTCTTGCGACTCCTCCCCCGACACACACACACACACAATACACACACACTCGTACACACACAGAATATTATGTCGTCAAAGAGGGTATAAAGCAAGAAACAGTCAGTCGTCGAATACTAGAAAATGAGAAATAAGCAAAACAAAGTGCAGCGACTCGAAAGAGAATCGTAAAAGTTTTAAAGCCAGCAGGTGGCGACCATTCAACACAAAACCCATAGGCGTCAATCACAAACTTTTCCAGAGTCAAGATGCACGCGTATAATGCTTCAGTCAGCAGCTAAGAAGGAAGCGCAGAGTGCAAGGACCTGAATGCTTTGAGTGAACGCAGCTCGAACACGTGTAGTTGAGTACTGATGCAGGCGTCACTAGCCACAGCGATTGAAATTCAGGAAGTATACCTCGTCCATCAGTCAAAGGAGGATGAATGAACCCACTTGGCGATAAGGAAGACGAGATTAAATCGAAGAAAAAGAAAGGAAGAAAGAAAGCGCGAGCAACCAAGTACATTGAAAGCGCGGTGACTGAGTAATTAGACCAATTTCGAATACAAACTGCACAGACTAGAGGCTGTAGAGAGTGGAACGACAGAAAGGGACGAGAGTGAAGAGGTAGGTGCCTAGAGTGAAAAGAAGTTTCGTGTCGACAAACGCGTCCTGCATCATTCATCATGCATGGGCACGAAATGAATTCGTCGGGCGGCGACGCCAGCGAAGTGAAAGTATAAGGGGCTTTCCGCCAAAGCAGACTGAACGCTCATGCTTGCGGACATAACGAAGAAAAGAGAACAGAAGGCTGCGTCGACAAACACACGCCGCACATCATTCGTCATTCATGAGCGCGCAACGAGAAACCATGCAGCTTAAAATGTTAGCTCGTTGTTCTGACAGTGCACTCGGGGCGCAATGTTCCTCTCGTTTATTGCTTACATATTTGTATTTGCCAGCCACGGCGTATGAATACAAGTATACGCGACCGTCTCTGCCAGTCCAAGCGAACGTTAATGAAATCTCTCGCTCGAAGGATCGCAGGTCCCGGCAAAAATCTTCGCGCGCCGAATAGTATCCACTTGCGTTTGTTCGTTCATGACATCATTGTTTTTAAACTAAGGCATGCGTGCAGCGGTCCATTCCTGGCATGTGTGTACACGGGCAAGTCCGTGCTACTGTTTGTGCCGTTTGAAGATAAGGGGCCGAATCCACAAAGCTCCTCGTTCGTAAGTTGCTCTTTGCCGTTATAGCCGACCGCTTTCGCTAATTATATGTCCAGCGTTAGGATTGGCTGGAATTTTCTCTTACGAACAACTCTAGCACAAAAGGTTCTTTTGTGAATAAGGGCCAAGGACTCAGCGAGGCCCACGAAGACACATACGGGTGCGCACTAGCAACTGACATTTACTGAAATTTCACGTGTTCAAATTTAAGTATACATGATTTCAAAGCCCCGTGACACAGACTGTATATGTTTCTGCTGAGTTTAAGAAGCGCGTTTCTTTTCGTGATAACACGAAGAGAGGCAGAAGAAATGGACGCTTTCTCGTGTACATTGATCTATAGCGGAAAACAACAGCATTGCAATCACTGTGGTGATTTTCCGCTTAATCGCGGTTGCAGATTAATTTCGATCACCTGGAGTTGCGAGAGCGCCTCAACAAGCTGTGACACATCGATATGCGCTCGGCGTAGAGAAATACCCATAATGCAAGCGAACACCAAAACCATTTTAATAAAAGTGAGCCTATATTAGGCATAATTATTCGCACGGTTCGGGCAACGATAGAACGTGAATATCTCCCGGTCCAGTTGTCTAGAGATTTACCATTAACTTCCACCTGGAAATGTCAGGGTTGTACGTTTGAATGCAACACTCCCTTCCGCCCATATCTAATGTCGTCAATTTATTTGCAGAGAAATTAACGTCTCGACAGTTACGAGCGATGTGTCTATTAAGTCTGTGCAGTAATGTATCGTCTTGTGTGCGTGCAGCGGTTGATTATTGTCAGCGCCAGTAAATACACGTGCAGGGATGAAGACCGACACGACGAACTTTTAAACTTTGTCAACACTGCGTTCATACTTTGGTGTGAAGATACGCGCATGAACGCCGGGCGCAGCAGTTGAGCTGGAAGACCTTGCCTAAAAGCGAAGCACGTAAGCATAATTGCGATATGAATTATATGGACGCTTGAGGCGCCTTCGCGCAGTCGGCGCCGCGTGCGTGGTTCGCGCGTGGAGGTTAGAAGGCCTCTATGCGTTCGCCAGCAAAAGCGACAAAGCCAAGAGGACACACCCTCCCCACCCCCACTCTGCTCTTCTCAATCGACTCTGCAGAGAACTGATGAGCTCGAAGCTAATGGAGGTGCTCCGTCGCACCCGCCATAAAGCCAGTCTGGAGATTAAGTAGACTGGCTTTAAGAAATGCTACGCATCCAACGCGCTCGACGGCAGCTAGGACCACGTCATTTGGGGTGCTGAGGACGCCTGCCAGGTATCCGACGAAGATGACATCTCTGGCAGTTCCGACGATGACGCAGCTTGTGGCATCAAGTAGCGATATTTAGTTGTCCAGCTTACGGTGACTGGTTTGTCATGTTCAAAGTTATCCATTTTACCAAAAAGACATGCGTCGACCAATATTCGAATTATGACTTTTTTTTTTATTTCTCACCGAGTCCCATATATAGGGGTCGACATATATTCGTGTGCTACCTATCTCCGCGAGTAAATACGGTACCTAATTTTTGTATAGACTCCGTTATCCACGCTGTGACCCCAGATAACTTCCGGTCACGCTTTTTTTTCGAGACCAACTGTGCGAAAAAAAAATACTTTGTCCCGTAGTCAAATATATATGTACACGTTCTTGATGCGTTCATTAAAAATTTTAAGAAGAAAAAATACGCCTCATGTTGTCGATATCATCTGTGCAGCTTTCATCTGCATTTCTTTGCAAACCTCGTTCATTTAAAAGTGTTAATAAACAGCGAAATTGCTGCCAGCTCGAGTGTCCTGTACACATTTTTACACTATTACTAGGCGCACTTCATTCGTTACTCGCTAAAAAAATGAATATTGCTCTTTTACTATTTGTCTAAGGAGTAATATATGTTACTGAGATCGTGTGTACAAGGACTCTTCTGTAAAAAACGCTTAACATTGCACTCGGCCGCGCAACGCTTGAAACAGCGAAGCTGGGCGATCGTAGCCCAGCATTTTCCGGAAGTACGCGCGAAGTTTTCGTCTTATTACTCATGGTGATGATAATTTCTTTTCGCGCGTCTCGGATTTACGGCCGTCACTGCACGCTGCATAGCGCAGCTTGCAACACCGACACCGCGTTGCAATGCTGACCAACGCGTTCCAGCAGACCCGCTCCGTGAATGCGTCTCTCTCTCTCTCTCTCTGTCGCTTTCATTTTCTTTACCTCTCCCCCGAGCATAGCGCGCGAAACCTCTTCTTCACCTCGCAGAGCACGAGCGTGCGAACGCGCCAGCTGTGGGCGAAGACGACGACGCTCGAACGCAATCGTATGGTTCGCATAAATGCATGTTCTGCAAGCGTGGCTCACGCTTGCAGTATAGCAAGAAAGTCTATTGTCTTTTATTTCATGATAGTTTCTCGATACGAAGCACAAACCACAAATTACGGCTGGCTTATACAGCTTCGCTGTTAAGAACGTGCGGTGTATATAGTGCTCACTTCTTTGTATACGTTACCATCCTGGTGGTATTGTGTGCCGTCGTCGCGACTCACAATGTTCGTGTCGTCATTTGCGGGAAAAGTTTTTCTAAACACAGATGGAAGTGGTGAAGTATTTTGGGAGTTGCGTGTGTAAACATTACAGGGGTCAATTTCCGCGGCATATATACTGAAGATAAAGCGAAAGAAAGCTGAAGCGCCGCCAGGTTCACAAAGCGGGCCGGTTTACTTCAACAGGATTTGTCGTCATAATGGGCACGGGCTAATCTTGGAGGAAACGGGACAAAAGAAGACAGCCGGGAGGCACCCATCCCGGTTGTCTATAGTCTTCTACGTGCCCGATTTCTTTCGAGCGTTTCTTCCTTGCTAGCGACCATAATGAGCCCATCGACTAACGTGGGAGCTGTCGATCCATAATATAGGCGCGATAGCTGAGAGATGGAAAGGAATTGTTCATTTATAGCAGAAAACAAAAAAAAAAGACAGATAAATTAGAACGAAAAATGAAACGGGATTTTTTCTCGTTTTGTGGCTTCTGTCTACCGTATGCGTGTACATTGAACTCTTGCCAGTCTCAGAGCCTGACAGTGATTACAAAGTAAAGAAAGAGACATTCGCTCGTTACTTGAACGTTGTCTGTGCATGTTAGATTTTTTTTTCTTTTTGGGAGGGACAACACAGATAAGGACTAACGTTGACCTATGTGGCTTGCTACGTCTGTGATACACACAGGAAAAGTAATTTCGTTTCCTTTTACTTTTTAAGGCTTGTCTTTTTTCTGTAACAGGAAAAAAAAAAAACGACCAAGCAAGTGCTATTGAATCGGAGACTAAACGCGTGCGAAACCGTGACAGAAAGTAAAACAGCGCTGTCCAGAAAAATACAAAAAATAGAGACGTGAGCAAGGATAGGACACGCACCTACTCACGGGTGTAATAAAAATGGGATGGGAGGGGGGGGGGGGGGGATTGATGCTGGCTAGAACAGCGCAAAGAAACAAAGCAACGTCACACGATGGAACGCACGTGGAACAAAACACAAAACAAAACATCAACGAGTAGAAGCAGGTAAGAGGCAATCTCGCGCTAAAGAGGCGGGGCCGACAGGCAGGAGATGGAGCTTTCGTTAAACGCGCCTCGGCGCACCCCCGTCTCGTGGCGCAGCACAGCAGATACCGCGCTCAGGAATCGAAGGTGCGGCCAGCACGCCATCGCAAAAAAGGGGATGATCCGGCCTGATCCCCGCCGAGGAAAGAACTCTCCCGCGGTGGCAGCAAAAAAAAAACCTGGTTCACCTCTCACGCGCTGTTCTAGCTTTTATTATTTATTAGTGTTGTTCATGATCCGCGTTATGCATATTACAGGATGGAGTCCGAGAAGCTGCAGTTTGAAGGGCGTTGCTTTCCTTTCTGTGTTTTCTTTTTTTTTTCGCTTTATCGGTTGCTTTGTTGTACCGGGTATATAAGTATTGCGAGGTCAGTTTTCTCCGCGCGCCGCCTTCTCTTTAGCGTATCGTTACGCAGAGAAAGGAACCTCGCTGTCTACTGATCGTCCGTCAGAATAAATACGGAACAAAAACTTAACGGTAATAAAGTGACGAACAAATGAAAGTCAGTAAGGTATAACAGAAGACAGATTGAAAAGTTCAAAGACACAACTGAATAAAATAAGGCAAAAGAATCCGATAGGAGAAGACGTTGCTGGCTGAGAAATTGCAAGGCGTGACCCATTGATTGGGTGTGCTGCTGGGCCGGCGGAGCCGATGGAAGCAGCGGCCCGTGCCGTCTAACACAAGAGCTGGAAGGGTTGTCTGACGTCGTCCGTCTTGAGGCTAGACAGAAACTAGCGACGCCAGGCGGTGAAAGCGGGAAACGCCGGCACTGTCTATTCGGACAAGCGACGAAGGTGGTGGGGGCTGGGGCTTCCTGCATAGGTGCACCGACGAGGCGTGCCGCGAAAAGATGGCGATAGGACTGCGTACATACAATAAAGAAGGCACGAGAGATTGAAGACCGGCTGGCGGACACGTGGGACGAGCCGATACTCGTGCGGTTCGGGAGACGCGCGGGCGCGCATGATGGAGGACGGGAACAGGCACTGCCCCCAAAAGGAGGCAGGTTGGGTCGCCACGCCGCGGAAGGTGCGATCGAAGGAGATAGGCAGCCAGAGGTGTTGATAGACTCACGGATAGGCCTAGCTGGGCGCGGACGCGTCAAAGCGTGGCAAATTCTTCACCCCCCCCCCCCCCCCCCCCAGGCGTGCTATTTTTTATCCAAGAACAGGTCTCAAAACCAATTGCGTGCCAAAAAGAAAGAAAGAAAGAAAGAAGAAAGAAGGCGCAGCTGAACTCCCAAATGTGTGTTCAAGAGGTCATAGAAATTCCACCTGTTTTTCGAAAATAAATAAAGGTGTTCCGTGATACCAAATTTTCAGCTGGAACAAAAACTGGTCGTCCAACTGGTTCAGCACGACGGAAAGCGACTGCCTAGTGCACATTGGCATGTCAGATTCCAAATCAGATGTTATGAGGAATCCTTGCCTGAAAACAACTTCGACCTTCCTTATATCACAGCTAGGTCGCTGATGTCGCATACTTTGATCAGCAAACAAAGGCCTATCGAAAATGATGTTAAATGTTGCCTTCCAAACAGTGACTCACATTTGCAGTTTTTCTTATCGTGACTGACCCACCCGCTGACCTTTTTGCTGTCGCCGTTTCTTCTCTTTTAGGTGTTAGCCTGTGTGAGGCGGTAAGAACAGGTAGCCGCCGTAGCCACGGTTTATTTAGACCTGCCAGCCATGCTGCTGCGGGATCTCGGGAGCGGCAAATACCGTTGTATTTCATGATATTTTCCTTTGTGTGTATGTTGTAACAGAGATACTTTTTTTGTGACTTCGTGTCCTACCAAACGTGCTGCGACAATGTGCAATAAAGAATGGGAACGGCGCTGTCCACCGGAATGTTGTGCGAAGACGCAACGGAAAGAATTTGCCTTCATGTGCACCTTCAGGTTGATGCCAGCTTTCGCTTTCATAAGTCTATCTCCACCTCGCGCATTTCGCCTGAACTAATTTAGCCGACCTGCAATGAAACTTACATTATCTGTGACATACATTCGAATTGACCTTGTTGCACTAGGATCATCTCGAGACAGTTGTAAAGCGGTACTCAAGAACATACGTGCTTTTTTCCTCTACCTCTCACTCCTTTTTTCAGTGCAACGTGGCAAACTGGAGAGAGAGAGAGAGAGACAGAGAGAGCGAAAGAGGAAATGCAGGGAGGTTAACCAGAAGCGAGTTTCCGGTTTGCTACCCTACATTGGGGTGGGGGATATATGGGTTGGCAAGAGAGCAAAGAGAGAGAGAGAGAGAGAGAGATAGCAAAAAAAAAAACACACACACACACAGGCATAGGTAACAGAAAAAGCGTTCCGATCAAAGACGCTCATACAGGCCCGTCGATTTCAAGAAGCGCAGGAGCGCTTGCACGGCCTTCTGATGCGATGTGCAGTCGCGTCGATGTTGCAGAATTCTTTCTTCCGATAAAGGTTGGTCGTCCAACTGGTTCAGCACGACGGAAAGCGATTGTCTCTGCACACTGTATTGTGGGCACTAAAAAAGAACATGACGAATAGTTTCCGCGTCCCCAAAATCGCCACATGCTGCGCTGTCGGCCATCCCTATGCGGAACACGTAGACATTAGTAAACGCGACGCCCAACTATAGCCTACAAAGAAGGGTCGCGTGTCTTCCGGGAAGTCTGGGTGGAAGTCGAAGGTTGGATCTAAGGTGTATAACCGGACATGCATAAAATGTGGTTTATTCCACTCTGAAGTGCATTGGCGTGCAAGTAGGCGGAACATCTTTGCAGCATCTGTCCTAGACAGCGGGATCGATAGGCGGTTGTCTTCATGAGCTGAACGAGCAACTTGATCGGAACGTTCATTGCCAATGATTCTACAGTTACTTGGTAGCCACTGAAAGATGATTTCATGTCCTTTCTCAGTCAGGTGGTGTATGACCTCTGTGATTTCGAAAACCAACTGTTCCTGCGGACCGCGCCGTAATGCTACTCTACTTACATAACTTTCGTGCACCGCAACACTGACACGTAACTTCAGGCATAAAACAGACTCTCTGCTAGCGACTTTGAATGCACAGTGAACGCTGTTGTATGTGCGTACGCGCATTATCTCTTTGCCCATTTTCCTTATTCATTTTATTACGGTTTCTCCCTCCCCTAGTGTAGGGTAGTAAACCAGCTGCAATATATAGTTAACCTCCCTACCTTTCCTTCTCTCTCTCTCTCTCTCTCTCGATGTGTCAGTGCACATCGTGCATCGTTTACTTCAGGGTACGCACCTGCGGCCAAGCCAGTGCTTCCTCCGTGGTGTTTGAGCCGTCCACAAGTACATATAACGATTCCAGGACTACAGAAGAAATCAGATGTACCGGCCCCTGCTCTAAAACAACTGAGCTTACTCCTCTTGCATGAAAAGTACAGCAACCACGTGCACATCTATACCGATGGATCGACTACGTCGTCCAGTTCTGGTGGTGCGGTGGTTATACCAACGCGAGGAATAACACTGCGGTTCAAGACATCGCATGTCACGACCTCAACGGCAGCAGAACTAACGGCTCTGCGTCGTGCACTAGAATTCATTGACTCTGAAAGACCTACAAAATGGGCTGTGTTTTCAGACTCAAAACCGGCATTACAGTGCGTGCAGTCAGTTCTCCGACGCGGCTGTCATGAACAGTTGACATACGAAACAGTGAAACTTCACCATCACGTCCAACAAAAAGGCCACGAGGTTGTATTTCAATGGGTACCTGGTCATTGTGGAATCAGTGGCAATGACTCCGCAGACAACGCTGCTCGCACATCACACCAAGAAGAGCTCCGCGTTCCAATTCCACTTTCGAGGACAGACGCTGCAAGGCAGCTTCGACACCTGGCACGCAGTCTCTCACTGGCCGAGTGGAACTCGCCAAACTTACGATTAACACGACTGCATCAATTAAACCCGTCACTGCAACTCCGACCTCCATTCGGACTTCCTCGACGTGAAGCTTCGCTTCTATGTCGCATTTGGTTAGGAGTTGCCTTCACAAAGGCATACTCTACATTAATTGGAGTGACCGACAGTGCAGCATGCGAGGTCTGCGGCACCGACGAAACTATTGACCACCTGCTGTGCCACTGTCCACGGTATGCTCAAGAAAGACAAGATCTTGCTAACGCGCTAAAATAACTGGACGATCGGACGCTTTCCGTGCAGGTGCTGCTGGAACACCGCCCCCATCGCTCGTCGGCCCATAAAGCGGTGAAGGCACTTTTGTGCTTCTTGAGGACGACGGGCTTGTGTCAACGTCTGTGACTATTAGTGCACTAACACACGCGTCAGCGAACTAACCGCTCATTTCTCTTCTTTCCTTCCCTCCTCTCTCTCCCTGTCATCTTTGTGTTCCCTCTTCCCATTCCCCCGGTGTAGGGTAGCCAACCGGACGTTATCCTGGTTAACCTCCCTGCCTTCTGCCTTTCTCTTATTTCCTCCCTCTCTCTCTCTCTCTCTCTCTCTCTCTCAAATTTGCAGTTGTAAGCTTATTAAGACATCATTGCGCTTAAATAAAAATTAGCATGTGCGGAGCAACCAAGAAAAATATAATTCATTTTTTTCTTCTCTATTTTCTGCGCGTAAAGCTGAAGTTTAGTGAACGCGACAGTCACTCAAAGGGCGAGCTCAGCAGAGGCTACGGCGCTGCGCGCGGACAAGGCAAGGCGGGCGCTTTGTGTCGACGAAAAAACGAGGCTGCGCCACGGGCAAGGCAGCGCGACGGGCGCCCCAAGAGAGCATGATGCCTTTGAGAGCCGTTCTCCTCCTCTTGTGCACGCCCCTTCTGCTCCCGAAAAGCGCCGGGCCCGCACGGGGGGGTCTCTGGCCGGGCGGTCGACTTCAGTTCGACGCACTCAAGATGGCCGTCGCGACAAAAGAGCTGCGGTAGCCGAGGCAGAGGGTGGTGCTCAGAGAGGAAGGAAGGAAGGCGCTGCTGTAGACGGCCGCTGTACACAGGTCGATAGGGGAACGAAAAAGAAGGCGAACAAGTGCGGAAAGTACGAAAGACGACGCAGAGGGGAAGCGGAGAGGGGGGTAAAACAGGGCGAGAGGGAAGATAGGGAGGGCGAAGTGAACGGGAAAGGCGCGAGGGAATAGGAGAGGACAAAGCGTCGGGACACACAGAGGGGTGACAGGGGAAGAGTGAGGGAATGCGTAAGAATGAAGTAATGGGACGCTGAATAGGCAATAGGGAAAGGGCGATGGTATGACGAAATAGTAGAGGTGGAAGGGGCAGGAGGGAACGGGGCCAAGATCGAGAGAATGGGAAGAGGTGAGCGAAGTCGGCTATGAAAGGGTTGAAGGCGAAAGAAGCAATGGGAGGCGAAGGGGGTTCTTAACCCCTTCTCTCTACTTTCCTCTGACAAACTCCCGGGCGGGCCACGGGAGCGTGCAAGGAAGCACGTTCAGGTCCTAATCAAATTGTCGCTGCGATTGACGACAGAGACATTGTGAGGAGGAGAAGAAGGGCCAGAGATCCCCTCCTGCCCTTATAAACACACGACAACGGCTTGAAGCACCGTATATATAAAACGAGACGAGGCAGGCCACGCAATAGGGGGCCCGTGGTGCCACACTTCGTTCTCCGAGCACGTATAGAGCGGCGCGACCGGGTCCCTCCGGCAGAAACTGGCGATATAGAGAAGGAGGGGTCGAAGCGCAACAACCTGATGAGTGCCGTTACACGCCCGCTGTGTCTGGGGTTTGTGACGACTGTGATGATATACGTGCTTTGGTGGCTAACGAAATGACGTCCTGCGCTCGAACGGCTTATTACAGGCTCCGTCTGGCGCGCCGCTGAAGTGTTAACGCTCGCGAAGACCAAACCAAGAACATCACAGAGGCGGCGGTTTTGAGAGTGATGGAGGAGGCAACGGTCAAAGAAAAAAAAAAAAAGTGGTGGCATACGACGCAGCCACTCATCCCTGGAAAAAGAAAAAAAGAAAGAAAGAAAGAAAGAAGGAAGGAAGGAAAGAAAGAAAGAAAGAAAGAAAGAAAGAAAGAAAGAAAGAAAGAAAGAAAGAAAGAAAGAAAAACGGACCGCAGCGAAACGGAGCGACTTCGCTCGCGGTCGGTGGCGGTAGTTCATTTTTAATGTGGTGAAAACTGCGCCAAACACCGGAAGGGCAAGGAAGTGAGGACGCGGCTTGAGAACCGAAACAAAGCACCACGGTCAGAGCAAGCTGGTTTGCACTGAATATGTTAGGAACCCAGCAACAACGCTCATAAAAATTTCAAAAAGAAAGAAAATGGGGATGCGATGCTGCAAGCAAAACCAACGCTGAAGAAAGAAATAACTATACACGTTTCCCATTGCGGGACAAATCTATGCGGCGGCAGAAATGTCATTACAGGCTCAGTTCGTTAACATTAATTTCACGTAGAGCGACACACCTCCGAAAAATAACCAAAAAACAATGAATAAAAGATAGATCAAAACGAGCACAAATAGTGGTTGTGTTCCCTCTACACTTAGTCGTTTCATCGTTCGGCGCTGATTTTTCCTTACCCGAAACATTAATCGTAATGAACAAGTCTGAACCGCAGTTTCTCTAAAAAAAAAAGAAAAAAAAAAGAAAAAAAGGCGCGGAAGCAGACTCCGTGAACAAGTAGAGCAAATGGAAATTACCCACGGCGTGACGGAATAGAAGTGACGGCGAAGTCACCACGGACGAAACAAAAAGTCCCGCACGGTTGCTTAAAAAGGTGGGTTCTAAGGTCATCCCCGTGAAAGCCGCAGCTGCGGCTCCGAGAGATACGAGAAGCACGGGCGGTTCTCGAGTGTTGGCGCAGAATCGAACAAACAAATCGGAAAGCGAAACTTGTTCGAACGAGAGAGCTGGGCTTCGTATCTCGCCAATTTCTCGTTTGATCTAGGCGAGCTGCGTGGCAGCTGGCGCACTCGGTTTCGTCGGCTTCGCCGCAGCAACGACTCGAAATTTCGTCTCGTTAGAGATTCCGCGGTTTCGGGAGCGACCGACTCACCCCTCACTTTCCGCGCTTATGTGCGAGAGATCGAAAGAGAGATCGAGGGATTCGATGTTTTGTACCGAACAGCCAGAAAAAGTTTGCAGTTCCCACACTGGCCAAGAGCAGGGAAACGAACCTACGCATAGGCTGGCTTTTTCTTTTTTTTTTTTCGGAAGTAGAGCATTGTGCTTAACTAATGAAAAAAAATAATCTGAGTATCTCCAAGCGACGACAAACAACATTACCTTGGTTCTGTCCAGCTACGTGCCATTCGCATATTTTTAAATCTTGGTGCATGATTATTGGGACACCCTGCATAGGAACGTACGTGTTTCATATATGGGACCCAGTGTGTTCATGTGGGAGTCACATGAGACTTGCCTCCATGTGGTATATGGGAACATACGGGAGTACACGTGCGCAGATGCCCAATGAAGTAAGCGGAGGGACAGCCGCGCCTTAAGCTCGATTAGTAGGCGCTAGCACGCGACATGCGCATGTCGTGGGTTTCGCCTCCATCAGCGGGAAAAGTCGTTTCTTCCACCTCAAGACATTACGAATCTTATTGTACATTTACCCTCTTATTTGTAGTTATTTCTACGTCTCACCCTAAAAAGACCACTAATTTCCCTTATACATGCCCTTGGGCTTTCTTTCTCTTTTGTTCTTTTTCTCTTGGCTTCTTGTATAGTTCTCATATGAATCGAGCCCCTCGGTTTCCTTGCTCAATACAGTGATAAGAAGTACATTACTTGCAAGCCTACCCTTCAAAGGGACACTAAAAGAAAACATTAGACTGAGTTAGATCGATATATTACTCGCCTGGAAGCGTATCATTGTTTTTTGTGTGTCAGTATATGCCTTTGTTACGTATAGGAAATCGTTATCGAACGCCTCGCTGCTGCTCCTCAATTTGCACCGCGCGCGCCAAAAGGGACGAGTTTACGTAATCCCCAATCAACCAGTGCTGAGCAATAACATACTCCTAAATAAGTGGCGCCACTCCGTTTTTTTTTTTTTTTCATTTTCTCGCTTATACGAAAACATCGTTCTCGCTACAAATGACGAATTCGTCATATTCCAGAAAGCCTAATCTTTCAACCTAGCTCGACTTAATACTTTCCTTTGCTGTTATACGTATAAGTCTTAAGACTCCGCTTATAGGTAATATGAAGTTCTTATACTACTAACCATGCTTTGCACGAAACTGAGGTACTTGTGCATTGCCCGCCGCCCACATTTGAACGTATATACGTAACGTTACGGCATTTTATAAGGGACGTGCGGGCCAGCACGTTATCAGCGATGGTTCTCGCAGATTTAGTGAGGGAGCTCGCTAGCGGTTCCCATTTCCGTACTTCGCGAGCCCAGTAATGACGGAAGGTCGCGTTACGTAAATCGCGCCGACATGCAGGTCGGTAATGAAACACGAGTACATCGGGCACCGCCCTGACTCAGTGCCGTTTCCGTGCGCTCGTTTCGTAAGGAGCCTGCAAGGCCTGAACAGCGTCGTCAAGACCGAATTTAAGTTGAGAGCTATATTCATGGCTTTGTTAAAGGAAGGATTGAAGTATTTCGTTACGGTGTTCGCAGTAAGTAAACTTGGGATATTCTATACGCAGCTTACCCGATCACACTCTTTTCATGATTGTTAAGTGACTCATTAGCGGCGACGCGTGGAAATGGTCATTAAAAGCCTCTGGCGGCCTCGTGTCGTTGCTTTGACACCCCTCTGCACGTATACTGCGCGACAGTCACGCGGTGTTCGATTACGCAACAGTTCTAATAAACCGCCGGATTATTAAAATGAAACATTTTGAGGACGCTTAAGCTTCGCCTGTAAGAGTGGAACGCGATAGCGTTATCGGGCTCCGTTCGCATCCCATTTTTCTTTATGAGTAGGCTTCACTGCAATACAGAACATGGGAAAGCCAGCTTACAAAGACCAAGCTTACACTGATCCCCTTAATGTCGGCTTCACTTTGAAACACAAATGCATAGCTGGGAAGACATTCTTACAGGAGCAATTTAAGCCGTTTTATATCAATATGTAGAGGCCCTAGGAGCTTTTTTTATTATTTTATTAATTGGTTGCTGTTGCCTCGAGGCGCATGCATGTCCAAAATTCAGAAAGGCTCGGTTTTCAGCATTCCCCCCAATGTTGCCTATAACCAAAGTACAGCGACACACCGTCAGAATTGGAGGACGCTTAAGCTTCTCCTTTAATAGTGGAACGCGATAGCATTCAAAGATCCCTGGCTGCTTATCAGGCTTTTTTCTCGTATATTCAAATTACAATCCGACGCTATCACGCCTGTAGATTGCGGTTAAGTCGTACTTCACGATTTTTCTGGCGAATTTTACTTTGAGAAATTCAATTTTTGTTCACTAACGCCTTCAGCCATGCACGCGGAGGGTACGTGTGGTCGGGGTGGTTCGGGATTATGTGGTTCGGCGTGATTATTTCCGCCAAACGCCGATGCTTAACGCCGACGCTGAAGCCGACACCGGATTTTCTGCGACGCGGGGCTCTTAACGCTTTCGCGTTAAAACGCCCCGTTAACTTGCGGCACGCGAAACCTTAGTTTCTGGTTTCCGGCAGAGTCAGCTCTTTGGACACATGCTAAGCGCACCTTTTAGCAAGACATCGTCGGCTGTTGTCGCGCGACGGAAGTTAGTCAACGTAATGTCACGGAAATATATCTCTTTCTCAATGAAATGAAAGAAAGCAAAAAAAAAAAAAAAACGATAACACAGAAATGCCCTGCTTTTAAACTAGCCTGATAGGCAGAAAACATCGTGGACGACAAGATTATACATTGTTAGACTTGCCGATATCTCGTTGGTTATACAGTTGACTCCGAATAGAAGAAACCCGGATAAAGCGAATGATTCGCTATATCTAACTCGCGAAACTTACTGACCGATGCTCACGTAAAATAATCCGCCCATGACGAACTGGATACTGCATATATCGCATTCGAGGCATCCTCTGCCACAGCCATAAATCCGCTTGCATGCAGGGGAGTTATCTTACTTCATTTAATTTTTGTCATGCTGTTTGACATGCGCGCGAGAATTCTTGGAAGCTTGCCAGGACGGCGTATCGGAATCACATCGTAACGAGGTCATAAATCTAGTCGCCATTCTTAACGATGCTGATAAACTGTTCAAGGCACAGGCAAAAATTACTAGTTTTGTTTTACCAGTAGTTTTACTTTCAGAAATCGATTACATCCTTGAATCTTTTCTCCAATGATGGAGATAACAAAACCACATTTAACGAACGCATCGCAAATGCTTAATTTTGTTATAGGTGAGCTTGGGTGTATCAAATTACGTTATACACCCAAGATTTTTAGCGCATAAGCCTGTTCGTTATAACCGGGTTCGATTGTAGAGGGAAGGCACGACAGGTTATTCAAATAAAGGGAGCGCCGAATGTGCAAGGATAAACGAGGATACAGACAGTGCCGGTACTGCGCTTTGCCTCACGCCTCTTACTTGGCGCACAAAGAATGGCGGATGTTGAGCTATAGGAGCTGGCATTCTCTACACCCTCTTGTCCATCTTCGACGTTTTCACGTGACCCTCAGCTTCGACAGGGCTCTAAGCGTGAGGTCGGCCATCTTGTGAACGACTTATAAATCGGTAACAACCTAAAAATGCAGTGGCAAATACACCGCAGTCCCAATTAAAGAAATTGGATAGATGTACCACCTCATTACGTTTGCTAATTTCGGGTCGGTGACGGTGGAGGTGAACTTCTTTCGATATCGACGTCTCTCGCTAACTATATTTCGGAACGCGGACCCACACTGGCCAGGTGTAATGCAGTTTTGCGGAGGCAAGATGTACTGAATTCTCAGGTTGTCTTAATGTTGTTTCACATAAGTGCCACTAAGTAAATGGAAAAACATATGAAAAAGTCACGAGTGTACGAACGTTCGCGTAAGGCTGACGTGTCGTGTTGTGGTCATCGCCTCCTTCGTGCATGCGTGGTAATCAACTTCTGACACCACTGGCGAATCACGCGCATTCGTAAGCGTTGGCGACGAAGCTGCACAATCAATAACACGCGACAGCACATTTCATCAGGGCGAGCGCTCAGGGCTCAGTCGATCGCGTCGAGTGGCTCCATTACAGCGGCGAAATTAGCATCATCACACAAAGCGCGCGCAGACTCACTTCGTCACATGTCAAAAGCATTAAGTATTTCTGAATGTACACTCACGAATTGAGAAATGAGGGCTGGTCACGACTGCTTCGGGAATGCAATCATATCACGTGTGCCAGTCACATGGGAGTCCCGTCCTGGCTGGAAGGGAAAGAGAAAAACGATTACACTCTGTCATCTGCCCTCTTCGTCTTGTATACATATATGGTGCTGCTATACGTGCTGCTGTTACTGCCAATGAACTATAGGGACCAAATACTTATTGAACTTACTGAAACGACTCGCCGAACACATTGCAAAGAGCGGCTCTGCAAAGTCACCTACAAGTGGAAGCGTGACAAACGAAAGTAGCCGGTAAATTCAATTCAAAAATTAATTGTGAGCGCACATCAGCGACGGGCCGAAAGAACGGGCCTGTCCGCAGACGCGGTAATTGAGCTGTCAATTCTCTGCATTCCGCTGCCATAACTGTGGAATGTGATGTGCGCATTTAACAGGCGCAATTATTTGTACGGTATATGTTGCTTTCAGACGATACGAAGCGAAAACAAACGTTCGAATAAACGCACACTCACACACACTCGCACGCACAAGCAATAGCTGCTACTAGTTAAATGCCTAAAGCATGCTGTAAAAGTAATTTTCTTTTATATCGACCATTATGTTGGCAACTCGAAGTCGTTGTAAAAATGTCGTTGTAACAGCGGGTGCAAAAGTTACAACTCAGCAAAATGTTCACGGACGCGCAGTTGCACAGCTGTAATAAACGTACATGGTGTACGTAGTAAAAAACAAAAGAATATGGCAGTTTAGGTGTAACACATTATGTTCAGCATGCAACATAATACGGACTACATTATTTTTCAGAGATGGCTACACATTGCCACTCTGTTATTTTAGTTCCTGCAGAGTTGCCACAAGGGAACAACAGATTTGATCATGTGAATGATTTTAAGTTCCCGACAGCTTAAACATTTTCAGTCAATGAATGAATGAATGAATGAATGAATGAATCAATCAATCAATCAATCAATCAATCAATCAATCCAGAAGACATCACAGAAATGCCTGAACACATCAGCGTTCAGTGAAGGAGCATTCACTGCAGCGAAATCATTCCGTCAAAAAAAAAAAATAAAAAATAAAAGACAAGGGAAGAAAAAAAAAATGAACTGATTTCGGAGTCATTCTGATCCTGGGATGGCACTCGACCCGGATGCAGCCGCCTCTATAGCGCCAGACATCAAATCGAAGAGTATGCCAAGTTCAAAACCGGCCGGGCTGGCTTTAAGGAACCGAACACGACAAATACAGACCGCCCCACATTGATTGTTCATGAAAGTGTAGATACAAACACTGATAACGATTTCCTTTTCTTAATTTTTCTCGTCACGAAAAACGCCCCTGCCCACTCCGAGGACAGCGTGTTCTTATAACTCTGGCACTGTTTATTTTTTTGGAGATTCCTGAAAACGAGGGACATCATGAAAAAAAAAAAAAAAGAAGGCTTGCAATGTTAATGTCGATGCCATCATGCTGGACTAGGGACGAACCGGAAACAATCTTCACGAAATACGTGAGAGCCGCATCTGCCGTCTTATAGATTTCGTAAAACTGGAGTCGATTATTTATTGATCTACTAGAGGATCAATGGGGTTCAGATATAAATTAAATTGAACTGCAACGCAAATTACTTCGGCAATATTAATCACACATTTACGACATGCCCTCCCAGAAGTCAACATGAAACACAGCATATACACATTTACGCCTATAATGGGATTGGGTCGAAACTTATAAGATCTTTCGCATTAGACTGCAGTTTTAATGAGTTCACCTTTGTATAAAAGAACTGGCCTATTTCTGCTTGTCACTGAGTGTACTTTTTAACGGTGATGACTCCGCGTCTCTCTAGAAATAATGGTCCGAAGTCCTAATGAAAAGAAAGTTCTTCGGTTTGTCCCCTAACGTACCAGACTATATCCTACCCCCACACGAAAGGAAAGAAGATCAAATATGAAAACAAAAAAGCTTGTTGAAGGTTATTACATCAATGTCCTCCAGTAGTGCAAAAGCAGTATGCGCTATCGCCAAAAAGTGAGGGATCTTATTAGATCCAAGTTGCCCGTATATGAAAGCGTTCACCTCGTGCACGATTTTCTTTCGCAGCTCGACTGATCACCATAAGTGTATTACGCTGGCACAATGTCGTACACCTGCAGGTAATTAAAATGACATAAATGTAACTGCAAACGTTTACATTATTACAGCAGCAGGCGCTCTGGGATACCATGCTAATTTGATAGAGGAAAAAAAAAAGAAACGTGAAGTAAAAGACAAGATGCGAGAGAGTGTGAAAGAACAAAAAAATAGGAAGCCGGTGAAATCCGCGGCGCTCAGTGCATCTCGTTAGTAGACGTTTCGCCCAGATTCAATCTATTCTACGCTACGAATTACGTCCTGAATAATTGCTTCATTAATAACCACGCAGCAGCACGAATTATTTCCGCTTCCGCCCACTCTCTTATACATAAAGCGAAGCGAAGAGAAGCGTGGTATTCTCTCTCAAACCCAAATTATTTACGTCGGACATGCTTCACTTTTGTTTTTTGTTCTAAATACTCTTCGGCAGAGCCCACTTAACCTCTCGAGGTTCGTCTCCGCCATTTAGATTACGCGCTTTTTCTTGAGCACCCACGTCCGCGCGACTTTGGAAGTTCTTTTGAGTTGATGACTTTTCTATCTACCTCATCCTATGCAGCCATTCCCTTTCGTTTGCAAATTTTTGTTCCCGGTCTTAGCCTAGGTTCCTGATGTCAGCCGATGTCTTCTGCAATTAGGGTGCCCTGATAGAGCGTGCCTTTACAAGCAAGGCAGTGGTACTGCAGGCATCGCGAAGTGCCTCAGCTGTAATTAACGCCTTTTGGGAAGCCACAAAAACATACCAATAATCTTTGCTCACAAAGAGCTCTTTGACGCGTGTAATGGGCGAATATATACGCGCCCATATATATTTTATTAGTTCGGGAAGAAGTGCACGAAGAAAAAAAAAAGTTAATAAAAACGGAGAAAGCAACGCGTATAGTCATATCTACGCCACCATTTCTTTATTTTTTAAAGCCTATTTTTACACGGCGCCCCCTTGATTGGATCTGAATTACACAATGAAGGCTGGAATGCGCGGCCTTAATGAGGATGAGGAATTAACGGCTGATACCGAAGTCGCTCAAGCCAAACGCCAGTCGTGGTGGCCGAGATGCTTTGGTCTACAGCTTATCGGTATATACATGTACATACGGAAAGCGTATGTGTAATTGACGGCTGCTGCGTCACGCAGGCGAGTACCTGGACGCCTTAATCTCGAAAACACGCTACATTTACCCAGCGCGCTTTTATCTCCTTCCCTTTATTTTCAGTTGCTAAGCTTCCTTCTCGGAGCAAGAATGTTTCGGGGGAAAATAAAAGAGAAGCAAACGGGCAATCCGAAAAAAAAGTAAATGCTGATGGTCAAGCCATCAGCATTTCACAATAAGCAAGACAACCAGCATACCACCGAAAAAAAAAATTAGGGGTAATTTGAGGCGATTGAGCTGTCACATGTGTCCCACGTGATAAAAATTGCCGATTGCTGACATTTAGTTTTTATTCTGCTTTCAACAGGGACTATTCAGGTACGTCGTTAACGTCCGTGCAGAAGTTAAAAAACACGCACAAAAAAAAAGTTACGGCGGTCAAAGCTTTTCTTGGGTAGCGCCTTGTAGACTGTTCGAGCACTATTATGTATACGTATATAAAAAAAGAAAAAAAAATCGAAAGAAAGGAAGCAGAAGGAAACAGCAGGCTATAACGCTTCGTGTTCGGAGCCACAATTTCGATCGTGCGAACCACTTTTTTACACCCTAGAGCGATTACAGAAAAAAAAAAAGCCTCTGCTGCTGCCGCTGGCATGAGAAAGCGAACGACGGGATTTATTTCTCGGAAGGTTGGTTAAACGCTTGAGGCTGAAGGCCAACACTGAGGAATATCTTCGTTAACTTCTTAACTGCTTAGTCGATCCCGCTTCTGAAACACTGATTATCGGTCGTCAGCCGAGGCAGGAAGAGCGCATCAAACACTGTTTAAGGGGATTTTAATTAGAGCCTTTCTTTGCCGCCCTCTGGGGCTAGCAATTTTTCTAGCTGTGCCGCCTAAACAAGTTTTCTATATAATCTGCGAATACCAACGTAATGGTGCAGATGAGTGCAGTCGTGTAACCAGCGCTAGGGGTCGAGACAGCGGAAATTTTTATAGAGTTAACAGGTTTCTATGAGGAAGCCCACAAGTGTAGCCGAGAGAGGATAGCTGGAACTAAGTAGTTCTCATTCTCGACTATCTGGGATTCCTTAAAGTGCATCGAAATCTGGAAGCATAAGCAATTTTGCATTCCGTTCAAATGGGAATGTGGCTTGTGTAGCCGCCATTCGAACCCGTGACTTCGCACTCGGCGAAAGAGTGGTACAGCTAGTGAGCTGTGGGTAAGGTGCACCAGTGCAGACCAGGAGGTGCTGCGGCAGCTTCAGTGAGCAACTAAAGTATGTCGTCATCATCTTAGTAGAGAGAAGCCACGAAAATGACGCGACATCTTCAACGATCGTACATCGACGTTTGCGTCCAAACAAGTACTGTCCATGGAAGCGAAGAAGGAACTATGAGGGAGCGTTAGGTCACCCAGCCACCCTTCGCAGGTGAAAGCTCCGCAAAGCCATCGCGTTCGCCTTTTCTGTCTCAAAATGCAGGATAATAATCAACACGTGACCCTGCGTTCGGCGGACTGAGCCCACGGCGTTTTTGTCGCCGGTATGTTTTAAATGGAAGTTTTGTTTGCGAACCCTCTCGGGCTTTTCTTGCCGTGGCTGCGTGGCTGCTTGCCATACATAGCTCATACTTAAAAAAAAAAAAAGGAACTGCGTGCCCGATGGTGAGGTCGAACCTCGGTTCCTCAGCGCAGCAGCCCGAAAAAGAAAGTACAAAAGTAAGAAAAGAATTCTTTTATTACTTTCGTACTTTCTTTTTCGTTTTTTGTAATCACAATCGTACTTTTCGCCAACGCCAACTATCTCTTCGAGATGATCGCCGCCTGTGTGACATTGAGTAGCACGGGGGCGAGAAAGCGCATGCGCGTACGGAGAGAGAGAGAGAACGAGGAGAAGAAAGGTAGGGAAGGTCAACCAGACGCGCGTCCGATTTGCTACCCTACACTGGAGGTAAGAGAAAGGGGGAATAGAAAGAGGGAGAGAGGGAGCATTAAGTGCACGTGGGAGGATGCACAGGAAGTTTCCAATTACGCAGAAATGAAACGGCCAAATTTAGAACATTTCATTAAGCGCTTCACGATAGCTTCGCTTCCCATACATCCCAATGTGTGCGTTATATCTGCATAATGTTTAATCGACGGAGCACTTGTTCGGTTTCATTGCCAACCGCTGCTGTGTACATTTTCTTTCTGTAAGCTTGGACAGTCTCTGTTGATGACTTCAACGTATTCATTTATCGTCTTCGTTGCAACGCACGAGCGCGGCAGTCACTGGTTGCTGTCGCAACCACTGTCTTTTCGGAGGAGCGAGCGCTGAGCGCGAATGGCGCAGTGGAAGTCACTGTGACTTAACCACGACATGATCACGTGTTGGGCGGACTTCGCGTGGCTTCAATTTTGTTACGCAGTGCTTCCTCCTAGCTATTTCCTGCCTCCACGGCCCATGACCACGCGCTCCTATTGTTCTGACACGCCGCGGTGCCGATTCACGTCAGACGCTGGACACATGTGTATGCACCAAGACGAGCGGTGATTTTGCTGACGCCGAATCACGGCATGTGTTTCTGAAAAGTGTTTCCTCCGTTCGACGGGCTGTATTACGGCGCCGCTGTTGACATGCGAAGTTGCAGCGCTGGGTGCCTACATTAAAAAAATATAAAAAATTATGAAAAAATAGCAAGCAAGTAAGTCTATCTAACAAAAAGAAATCTCAGACTTCCTCCTCACCCGAAACTGAAGCTGTCGTCAGATATATCAAAGCTGGAGCTCATGAAAAGTACATATTTCAAGACGTCTGTGCGTCCCATGACACATATTAGCGCAGAACATGAAGCCGAAGCAGGAGAACATGCTGACGAATAAAAAAAAGGAAGTGAGAGATTCCGGTAGAGACACGTGTTTCTCTGAAGCTGAGAAAGAGTTTCTACATAGGGGCGACATTTACATATTTTTTTTGCAACTTCTAACGTTTCCGCCTCCCGAAACAACCGCTGGCTAAAAGTCTAGCTCAAATGTGTCGCATAGCGCGAAGACCATTCCAATACCCTCTCTGTTTCCTTTTTTTTTCGAAAATGAAGCGTAGTACATCTACGAAATTGAGTTTTAACGACCAGACCCGGTCGGTTCTCCGAAAAGCCCCCTCGCCGCTTCAACCGACTTCCGCGTTTTCGGATTCCCTTCGGGAGCGCCTGTCCTGCGCGAAAGCCTCCAGGTTGAATGATGACAGAGGCATAGCTCTTCCCAACGAAGTCCACGCCAGGCTTCAATTTGCTGCTTCATTTTGAATCGCTGCTTTTATGATATGCGCCAATGTACCGTTAAAGAAAGAAAAAAAAATGTAAACGAACTAGTTTTGATTGGTAAAGTAGAGGATGTGAAGAGGATTTCCGGGTGGTGCCTGCGCTCCAGTCTTTGGTTACTTTCTGCCATCTTTTTTTTTTTTCAGTTAACACTAAACTGTATAGACGGCGCATGTGCTCCGTCTCGTTTACTCGCCTTGTCTCTAGCTCTGAGCGCATTTTTCAAACATGAACCAATCACCAATTCACCCAGGTTGCTGCTAGTAACCAAAACATTCTTCCATTACAGACGATACCGAAACTTTGAGGGCGGCAAATAAGCTTGAAAGGAAACCGATGATTGAGTTACAAGCGAGAAACTGTACGCGCAGTGTTGAGAGGTGCGATGACTGCAGCATGAATTTCAAAGTGAACGTGTGTAGCCGGTGTTATGATTGCGATTAAGAGAAAGTGTAGTTGGGCACGTGACGTATGCGACGTGGAGATGAGGGCAGCGGAGAATCGAATCGATTGATGACATTCAGAAACTCTTTATGGCGCAGGATGGTTTCGGCCGAGGCACGACAGGGATAACAGAGACTTGGTTCTGCAGTGGCCTTGAACATGTTGATGATGTTAATGATGACGACGACGTATGACGAAAGCAACATGTTGAAATTAAGGCGGCACAGTCTTGTTTCTGTTTCTCTTCGTCAGCTCTCAAGCACTGAAGTCGTTGTCAGAGGTCCCTGTGATTCGCAGTTCTATTGACACCTTACCTTGGTAGCACATGTATCAAACTTTGTTTTAGGCGATTTGCAGTTGCCTCGACAGTGCGGTTGAGCACGTGTCCTGATACACATGGCTCGACGAATTTGGCCAAAGTGTATCTCTCGTGAGCGTAGCCGGTAGGCCCTGTGGTGAGTTCTTAATACGGTGGTATTGTCATTCTGTACCTCTCTCTGTATTTCTTTTGATCACTACAGAGTTCCGACTGAAAGGCAATGATTACAATCCGTGCCACAGCCCCCGGCTTATAGGAAAGCCGAACGAACGAGCGAGCGGCATAAATAAACAGGTAAATGTATAAACAAACACGCGGACCCGGAGTGGTGTAACGCGTTACTTTGCAAAGTAAACATGATTGAGCGCCACCATCGCTTACGCAACGCGCAGGCATTCTGCGGCATCCTGCAACCGTGGCCCCCGAAAAGAGCAAGAGCGCACAAAATGGAAATGAGAAGAAGAAGAAGACATAAGCTAGCAATACATAAGGTAACGGAACCACGAAAAAAAACAACCTGCGCTAAAAAAAAAAAAAAAAAGGCATGAAGATACGGTTGCAGAACCGAGTACGGACGAGCAAGAATTCCGGATGTCCGGCTTCCGGAATTCGGATGAGAGCGACATCGACGACAACGGACACGGTTGCCCCAACGCTACCGGACGGAGGTTGTCAGCCGAAAGCTGAGAGAGAGAGGGGGGGGAAAATAAAAGAAGGAAAAAGGATAGAAGATGAGAAAGCTTGCGAAAAGCAACGGCACCGGTGCAAGCCGATGTGCAATAAGAAAAGGCATCTCGGGCGATAGGTTGGCGCATTGTGGAGAAGCCGCGGAACGCAAGCACTTTCATATACACTTACAAGAAATACATGCAATAAAGAGATACAAGATAGAAAGAAAGACCTAGTTTGCGCGTCGTACGTAAAACGTTGGACGTTTTTTTTTGTCCGCACAATGTTGGCGAGCGTATATGTCAATGCTGCCACATACGGGAGATGAAGAGCTTCCCAAAGGAGTGACTCAATATGTTGGTGCCGGAAGATACGTAAGGACCAAGGCACACAAACACACACAAAAAAAGAAGAATTAAGGAAATGAGGAAAAGCCGATGTTTGTCTCCAGTCGTCGAGGGCAAATTGGAGAAGCGCGGGAGGCCATATAACCTGCTTCCGGTGCGCACGTAGCTGCTGGCGAAGGCAAAGCAGCGCAGTTTGGAAATCAGGGAAGGCAATAAAGACTGATTGGACTCCGCAATAACTTGTGCGCCGGTGAGGACTACATATATACTTCCGGGAGAGGCTGCGCTTATTTGCTCCTCTGTTTTTTTACTTTCTATTTGTCGGTGTTGCGCCAGAATTTATACAGCGAGTCGAGATCTTAACCGGCATGGCTTAATAAAAGCGTTCGCCTCAGACGGAATTCCAAGAAAGTAACATGTATGCGTTACTGTGTAGTTGTGTTCGAAAGCTTCTCGCTCGATTTGGAAGTCGGAGAAGAAGGGCAGCATCAACGAAATTGTTCGGGGTAAAAAAAAAAAAGAAATATTAGTATGAGGCTGTTACCGACTGCCAAGTTAAGCAATCCTGCGAACGCGCTTAACATAACCGATATTGCGCTAACATCTGACAGTCCGCCAGAAGTTCGTTAATCATGTTTCTCGCAGAGCATCTCTACCTTTATCATTTTTAGAACAGGAAAATGTGCCCTTTCTTCTTCAATCTTACCAGCAATTCAAACAGATTATGCGCATTGCGAATGGAAGCAGTTGAGAAGGTGACTTCGACATTACTGCCACCACCTCAGATACGCAGTGCCACTGCCGCTACTTTTGGGTAGGCTACCTCTAAGGCTATACCTACTGGATGCGCTATAAATGTGGTCGTAGTGAAAGCCTGTCGATATGCACTTCCCATGAGCGACAAGAGCTATAGAAGCTGCGCCTATACCGCAAATCGTCCGCTGCCGAAACCGAGCGCTTGCTTCTACTCTCGTACACTCTACTTCTATTCTGGAAGGCCTCGAATTCAGCCACCTTGGCGTTTCGAGCCAACCAGGGAGGCCGTAGCAGTCCCCGTGAGAGCCAATCAGAACTGACAAAAATGGCGAATCTTACAATGTGGCGGAATTCGAAGATGTCAGAATAGCACCCGAGACTTGCCACAGGAAAGCTATTCACTCCTTTCCCACGCTCGCGTACTCCCGTCAACAGCGCACATAATTGTATACACAGAAAAGAGAGAGAGAGAGAGAGAGGAGCGTATACCGTTCACGAACCGTGGATTGCACGGATGTCCCCGACCTGTATGCGTAGCGGCTTTCGCGCTACGCGTCAAGAAAACGCGCAGTTTCCCCTAGTCCCAGCGGTTCGATAAGTCCCGCTTCGGCGCACTGTCCGCACGATGGGGCTTACAACGGAATTAATTTCCTGTTTCCCTTGCCCTTAGAAGCAGCGCCATGCCTACGCTTCCCACCTACGCACAACACACATAGACAGGTGCGCGTGTATAGTCCTGGTTTCAAAAGGGCAGCGACGTGCTCAACCGGACCGAGGCTCTTGGTATAGATCGGGGGAAATTCGGCGCCTCTCTTCGCATATAAATGCGTTACTTGGCGGAGGCGGCGGACTGCTGGCGATGCGGTGCCTGTCGTCGTAGAAAAAAAAAGATTGGTCTAGTTTCTCGCTGAAGAAAAGGTCTGTCTCGCGTCGCTCTGTTCGCTCACAGGAGAAGCTGGACGACGATAGCGGGCGTACAAGGAGAAGGGCGGGGCCTTTCAATGCGTTTCGCTCGGCGGCGCACTGAAATCTCATTACGCGAGGCGTCACTTGGCGAGTGTCTCGACTCCGCGAGACTCTCTCCCTTTCTCTGTGCGTGCGTACACAGTTCGTGTTCGTGCGCGCTGGTCTGTGCGTGTGAGCCTGCGTGTCTGCGCAGGTCAGCACACGTGTGTGTGTGTGTGTGTGTGTGTGTGTGTGTGTGTGTGTGTGTGTGTGTGTGTGTGTGTGTGTGTGTGTGTGTGTGTGTGCGTGTGTGTGTACGTGAAAGTGCGTAGGCGCTCGCGAGGCAGACACAAACAATGGGAGAGGGTGGGGTCTGCAGCACCGACGAGAAAGGGCTCGTACAGCACGTGTGAACACGCGGGAAATGCTGCAGACGCACGCGCGCGCATCCCATCCTCCTTCAATCCCACGCGCTTCAATTTGAAAACGCGCAGTGCGCCGACTGGGCCTGCGTTTCCTAACTGTCGTCATCTGCGGCAACCCATCGTGAGATTGCGGCCGCCGCTGCGGTATTCGAAAGCGTCGGGCGGCTGGCCGCTGGTGAGTGACAGTCAAAACTTTGAAGCGGATGACGAGTCCGAGGTGGCCGCTGTGTGAGCATACGTGGCCGTACGGAAATCCACCTTCTCGTCAAACCAAGTCGAAACGTCTGCTGGGAAGAAACCGCCCGTATTGGCTCTGAATATACGTCAGCGTGTATTATGCACGTACGACAGAGAGCAAACATTTCCGGACTGAACGCGGAAGCATATGCCCGAAGTTGACCATTTAGGCCTGCGTCCGAAAGTCGAAAGAGAGGGAGCGTGTATGTATGTATGTATGTATGTATGTATGTATGTATGTATGTATGTATGTATGTATGTATGTATGTATGTATGTATGTATGTATGTATGTATGTATGTATGTATGTATGTATGTATGTATGTATGTATGTATGTATGTATGTATGTAGTATGTATGTATGTATGTATGTATGTATGTATGTATGTATGTATGTATGTATGTATGCTATGCATGCTATGTATGTATGTATGTATGTAGTATGTATGTATGTATGCATGTATGTATGTATGTATGTATGTATGTATGCGTGCATGCATGCATGCATGCTATGCATGTATGTATGTATGTATGCATGTATGTTGCATGTATGTATGTATGTATGTATGTATGTATGTATGTATGTATGTATGTATGTATGTATGTATGTATGTATGTATGTATGTATGTACGTGTGTGTGTCTGTGTGTGTGGGTCAACTACAAAAAAAAATATGGGGGTGTATGTGCTAAAACCACGATGTGATTATGATCCACGCCGTATTGGGGGTTCCGGAATAATTTCGACCACCTGGGGTTCTTTAACGTGCACCTAAATCCAGGGTGTCGGAACGAAATGTTTTTCGTTCCGGTTTTAGTTTCATTCCACTGAAAAAAGTTTCGTTCCGATTCTGCTCCAGAACGCAAAAAAAAAAAAAAAATTATCCGTAACGGTTCATAACGGTTTCGGTTCGCATGCAAACATTTTCGAAGCAAAATAACGACAAAAACATAGTATTTATTTTTCTCAATAACTTGAGAATAGCTTTCTCAATATTTATGCTTCTTAATATATTTCTCAAATATCTCGTGTAACAGCGCGAAAAATAACAAGGAAGGGACGACAATAGAGACAGAGTGAAAAGAGCGCTGCGAAGCTGCGATTCTCAAATATATTTCTCATAATTTATTTGTCTTTGCGCGCGGTAATCGTTTCACGTGTGGTTTGATAAGGTATAGCGCGAATGTGATGCGGCTGACGACGAGGTCTTGCACTAGTCGCCTCGTCCTCGGTGAGGCCGTCCTTGCTTCGCACTATTCGGGCTATTATGAGTTATGAACTCTGAGATCATGCTCAGTGCACTGAGCCAAGGCACCGAGCATGATCTCAGAAGCGAGCACGTCATCGAGTGTACTCGCCGAAATGCGAGACCGCTCTGCTAGTGCACCGAGCAGCAGGCTTAGATTAGTCGAGCGCTCGACCGGCTATATCGCTCGCACTATCGCTGCCTGAGATTCACGCTAATTCCGACGTTGCCTGACGTCGGTTGTTGCGGATTGCCGACTTTCCCCTTGAAGCGAAAACCGATTAAAAAAAAAAGATTTCGTTTTCACTCCGAAACAAAATAATAAATAATGTTTCGGTTACGTTTTCGTTCCGGTCAAAAATATCGTTTTTTATCGTTTTTCGTTTTATTCATTTCCGACACACTGCCTAAATCTAAGTACACGGGTGTTTTCGCATTTCGCCCCCATCGAAATGCGGCCACCGTCATCACTTACAAGTGTCTCAATAGCAAATGTCACGCGCGCGCAAGCGTACCGCTCCGGACTTGGCAGTTGTTTGCTCTCTTCGAGTTACGCAGCCCAGTAAGCGTTGACAGATGTTGCCATCTGAACATTTGCGCGCAACTGCGGTCGTGCACTCGAATCAAAAGGTAAGCAATCCCGCCGCAAACAACAATTTGCTATCCGCTGCATAGTGCGGAATTTAGGAACGGAGTTTGGATGTAGGGAACCGAAGCAGCAAAAGCGTTCTCAAGCTGACGAGCCAATTATTCAACCCAAAACGCACAATCCTGCAAATGTACGCGCCATGTCTGCGTATACACTGGTGAAATTCGAATGTTTAGAGAGCGGGCAAGGCGGGCCTCCGCGTTAATTTTCCCGCCCTATATTTTGTTGGGTTTAAACGTTCGATGGCTTATAAACACGCGCCCGACATCTTAGTAGCTCGCCGTGTCTATATGAGAGGAGGCGATAGTGACAGCGTAACATTTATCGTCCAACGCACACATAAGGAAAGACGATTGGCTCAGGCAGCCTCTAGTTAGTTGGGTTCATTGTGTAATTTCATCAGCGCGAAACACTCAAGTGCGGAAAGAAAGATAAAAAGGACGAAGGAATAGCAAGAGCAATAGAAAGAATAACTCGCCCGCATCGCTATTCTTATTTAGTTGGGTTTGTAAGCACGAACGCTTCACAGGAACTTGACGGGAACGTGACAGGAATCTTCTCCACAACGACGATGCTCATAAGCAATCGTAAGATCTGGAAGCTGTCTCGTGTTTTTATGTGGTGGTTTCTTTGTTTCTCACGTTCATCATTTCTTCCTTCTGATGAGCCGGGGCCGTATTTTGAAACGTTTCATTGCAATTTAAATTCTTCATTTCTCATCGCGCTTCGCTCCGAGCGGCTGATCCGCGCTTTCTTCCTGTCTTTTTCTTTCTTTCTTTCTTTCTCTTTCTTTCTTTCTTTCGCTTTCTTCTTTCTTTTTTTCTTCTTTCTTAATTTCTTTAGTGAGCCAATAACAAAAGAGACCGCGGCGAAATACCGGGGATGAGAAAGAGAGCCACCAGGGTAATAAGAGAGCCTCGTAATTTTGCGCTAAGCGAAGAGGTATGATCGATCAATTCTGCCACCCTGCGCGCAGCGCCAACGTACTACGTATATCCCCACATACAGAGTTCCGGGAAAGCCTGTCATCTCGACGTATAGACAGACAGACCGACAGACGCCCGAACTCGAAAGGCTACATACGGCTCATGTTCGAAGGTTTCCGCTCAAGGGAGGGCATCGTGTTTCGCCTATTAGCCGTCAAAGCTGCGCCCGACGGTGCGGCAAAGTGATTGCGGCCGTGGCGTGACAAGACACCGACCAATGGTTCGAGTGCGACCGGTATGGCGTGGGTGTACTGTTCTACATCCCCGGCGGAAATAGGCTCGCAACCCTTCCGGCCCACTCGGCGCGCACCGACATGACTCGCCAGAATCGTGTTTCACGGCATCGACGTAAATGACGACGCTATATCGAACAAGGGACGGTGATTAAGCGACCACTATGCATAAGCCCCGCGTATTGCCTTTCATGAAAGTGAACGGAACGCGACATGTTGCGAGTTTGGGGATTTAGGTCATGCTCCCTATAACCGGAGGAAGAAGGGACACTGAGGTTGGCATGGAGGAAAGAAACAAAACAGGAGAGGCCCTGACGTCACGTTTTTGAAGCCGGAAGTGCAGCCATGTTGGTGTGCCATCTCCCTCTGCGCCTCCAATCAGGGGTTCTGAAGCTCGCCGGAGCAGATGGGCGCGAACTTTGAACTTGCACTGTTACGAGCCACCGGAAATGTGTGCTGCCGACGCGCATCAAAACAAAGCCTACGAACTTCTGTAGCAGTTTTAGTGAAGCAGACGCGCTCCTGTGTTTTTCCGCGGCACGTTGAAAAAGACGACGAAGACCCGCGCCGTGATTGTTGAGTGTGATTGTTGCTGGCTGACACTCACACTCACAGACCCAAAACACAACTTTCAAGCTTACACGCCACAATCCAAAGTCAGCTTTTCTCGCGAACAAAAGGTGCTGTGAGAAAGACACCAGCGGAAAAATCTTATCTCACTTTTCAGAGGCCGATAGCAGCAGCGAAAGCTTCAGGGGCGCGGTTGCTATGGCAACGTTGACATTTGGGGTACCCGTCCCAGTGCTCCTTTGCGAAAAACAGCACGTGACTTCCGCCACACTCTCTTCAATACGTCCGTGCTGGCCGGGGCCTCTCCTGGGTTTCCTTCCTCCGTGGAGGTTGGCATAAGGAGTATAGGCTTTTGCAAGATCGGACTCATCCAGAACTTGCATAGAGTATTTGGCGCACCTACGATACCAGCTTCTCGTGAATCCGCTGCATTTTATTAACTGGGCCTGTTAGCTTCTTCTGCCCTGGTTCTTGTGCTTTGAAAATTGGGACGATGTTCTATTAAAAAAAGGAAAGTTATAGGGGAGTGCAAATACCAGGCCATGTTGACAGTGTTTCGACGGCACCGAGGGATAACAAGACGACTACATCCTATTTGCTTCCACTAAAAGCGTCTAAACTTGTTCTCAACCCGTTTTCGGCTGTATTTCTTACTACGTCGCGATAATATAAAGCTAAATATAAATTTTACCGTATTGATAAATCAGAATCTTTAAAGCAACAGTTTTTCGCATACACTCCCCGGTTTCCCATGTGCCCATCGATATAGGTTTCTTGCCGAGAATAAAGTGGGCCGACCCCAGAGATAGTATATATGGGACCGATCTCGGAGATGGTGTAATCAAATGTGGTTGCTTCGTGGGCCGATACTCACACCGGTGCACAAAACCTGGCCTCGCAACGGTTCAATTACGGTTTGTAACGCGAACCATTCATCTAGGCATTGCAATCCTGGGCCGGTATTTTGTAGCGATGCGTTATGCTTTATTCTATACTAGTCTTATCATCCACCGCTCACGGCCGGCTGATCCCGTTGATAACGTTAGCGTACCGTCGCTCTGACCACTGACCAAGCGCGAAAAGCGCGAAAAAGCATTAGCATCGGAAAGGCATCGCTGCTAAATACCGGCACTGGTGATCCCGATAATGCATTACAGCCGTTCGAGTGTAGTGTGTGGACCCGGCTTCATTGCGTCTCCCTCCGCGTTTGGTGTCGTTGTCATGCCATGTAGGCCTAGCAGGAAGGAAGGGCGACCTCCTCCCACACACAGCCGTATAGCACGCAGTGGGAAAGCACGAAGATCACTTACAGGACAAAGGACACTTATAAAGGGCATCTCACCGAAATTACACAGTCGAAGGTGTCCGCCGCCTCGTGGTAGGCGTGACTGATTGATCACATGTTCGTCCGAGAGGTGCTCAAGCGTTAAACACGCATCACTATGCTTGATGCTTCTCCGTACATGCACCTCCTTTCAGACTGCTTCCATCATAAGTCTCATCATGTCGCATTAGCCGGCAAGCTATCGCTGCATCCGCGCCGCATACTATTAGGCCACGCGAACTCGTGTTTGCATGTAAGCAGAACATGTTATAATAAGTAAACAGTTAAGTAAGCTATCAATGAAATGCCACTGCACGCGTCGTGTGTCTATTTGCACATCATTCAAACTAAAACGATTCGAGGAAGCTTCGCCTAAAGTAGATTCCACAAGCGCGCCGGATCTGCCGTTAGTTTTATTTCACAGTTGACGATGAGCGACAATGTGCGTCAATGGATCGACATGGCATGCTCACTCGGACGCCAATGAAGGTGCAGCTGCGAGATCAAAGAAACAGGAGGAGGATGTTGTTGGCTGCGGGCGGATCTGTATACGTATATAGCCTCGCTGGAATTGCAGGCAATTTCTCCGCCCCAGCGGCGCCTTTCAGCGGAGTTTAAGAAGCCTAAAATCGTATACGGCGGTTCAATGCGTCCTCCTTCAAAGCGCATCGCGCGACGGACGAACAAAGGCGACACGCACAGCGATGCATGTTAAAGTTAGTATAGAGCGTTCCTTTGCTTATTAACAGTCATGACAGTTGCGCTGAAGAGAAGCTCGCGAGGCGTTGCATTTTCGCTCCGTTGGTTCGAAGTGGAGCACGCGTCAGTTGTTTCTGTCCCGAGAAGCCCACAGCCGCCGCCCTAATTAACCGGTACATTGACGCTCAACCTGTCGCTCTCTTCTCCGCTATTGTTGCTGTTTAATAAACGATGAGACCGCGGGACAATAGGCCGCCTATAAGGGCCGGCCATCTCAACTATCACAAATAAATTTCAGCCGACTGATGAATGAAGAAAAAAAAAACCGAAAGAGAAAAAAGAAAGGTGGAAAAAGGAGAAAGAAAAAAATCAGTGCCATTCCACTGTGTGAAGGTGGATGACCAGCGGAGCTGTGTATGTGGTGATTGACCGTTGCTCCGGTGAAACGTCCCAAGTTTGCGGGATCGCGGGGCCACATGGACGATTCGCATTTCTTTTCGCCTGGCGGGCAGCACGCTTATATACGCGTATATGCTTGGCGTCCGCGGCCCTGCTCATCGTCGGTGGTCTCCTTCCGCCGCCGCCACGCCCATTCCCTTTTCTGTTCACGCCGTCGTTCTTATTAGGCACACTGTTCTTCTTAGACCGTACAACACCCGGCCTACCCATTTCACAGTCAGAGATGAACTGAGGAAAGGAGCCTACGTAGAGCATGACGTCTGGAGACAGAAGACACTCAGATTGGTAGGCACTAGTTTGAATACGCGGGATAGCGTACACGTGTATGGTGCGAACGTAGGCCGACGCGGGGCAAAGTGTAGTGTATGTTGTTCTCAGCTTAATATCTGATACGGGTTGTATTTGGACCCAAGATATAAAACTTATTTTGCTGAGTTGGCCTGCTTCACCTCCGCCGCGGTTCGGCCCGGTATTGCACTATCTTCGGGATTTTTGGTATACGAACATCGACCCGCTGGAAACTAGCCATATATACAGCTTCGCTGTAAATATATCGGAGGAATTAGAGCATCATTTATCTCAGGCATCGCCCGCTATGCGAAAACACCTGCGTATGTAGATTTAGGTGCACGTTAAAGAACCCCAGGTGGTCCGAATTATTCCAGTGTCCCCCACTATATATAGTGGGGGGACACTGGAATAATTATCCTTCGTGCTGCCTCTCGCTATATTATATATATATATATATATATATATATATATATATATATGGCGTGCCTCATAATCAGATAGTGGTTTTGGAACGTAAATCCACCTAATTTTTAGTAGCTTGCACTATACTTGAACAGTCCATATGCACGTAACACGAAACAGAGGGATGAATAAATCACATAAAACAACGCAAGTTCACATAAACGTGCACGAAGTCAGATACTAGTACATTAACAATGTATCGTCTTTAAAAAAATGAGAAAAACAACTGCATTATGTCGTTATCTCTGATAAAGTCGCGGAGCACTGCGACAGCGCGTGCCTTTTGAGCCAACGAAGCATGCAGGGCCGTCGGTGCCGACTCTTGCCTGATTGTTCCACCGACCTCGACCAATTAATCACGATTGAAGCATTATTCGATTAAGCGGAAGGTCAATCGATCAATCGCCCAGTTCTAAAACATGTACATAGATTTTCTTTTTCTTTATAAGCTGAAGGACTGCGGGTTTTATTCTTCTTGTAGATGCTGGTTCGTTCGCGCCCCTGTCCGTGCTGTGTATCCGCGATCTGACTAGCCAAGGGATTCCAGAGCGGAGGGTGACCGAAGTCCCTTGCTTGAAAGGGACTCGGTTAGAGGGGAAATAGGGGGAGCGGGGTGGGCAGACCCGCCACTGTATAGCATCGATCTGCGGTGAGAGCCAAGTGTGCTTCGCAAAGCGCAGTTGTTAACGAACCGCGACTGCGGGTGCTGCCGCTGGCTGACTTACTTCCCTTTGCGGCCTTCGGGAAGAAAACAACCGCCATCAACAACGTCGCCTTTGCTCGGCTTTTACCTTCTTCGTACGTCATCCTGCTGGTTCGTGACTGTGATAGCGCAGCGGTGCGCACAGCGGTGCGCTCTTTATCGACCCGGGTGGTTTGTTTATGTTTGCCGGTGTCGCACGGAAAGTGTATACTGCGATTCAAAAGCGAGTAAGGAAAGAAAACCAATAAAACACGGAGTAAATGCGGGAGGTATAAAGAGACGGAAAGTACAAAGAGGTTCGTAACTACGAAGAAACAGTGACTCGCGAGTGACAAAAGCGGCGGACACCGCGCCCAGGTGGCAATTAAGGCTGCTTCGAGTGAACACAAACGAGAATAAAGAAAAAAAAAAACGAAGAAAGAAAGAGCCGCCGAGAACAAAATTGTGCGAAAGGTGCTGGGGCTTCAATGGCCTGCGATAAATACGCTGCATTGCTTGAAAAAAAAAATAAAAAAACAAACTGTGGAAAAAACGAATTCGCCAAGTGGGCGGACGTTGAATTTAAATATCGAAATTGTCGATCGTGTGCGTAGTGAAAGTGCCAGTGGCGGTACGTATATAGAAACGAGAACGAACGAACAATGGCGTCGCACGCACTGGCGCACACACGAACGGACGTACGCACGCCCCCCCGCCCCCGGACGCACAAACGGTAGCGCGAGTTAACGCACGGATGTACAGCATTGCCCGTTCTTAAAGGGAACGCCTAAATCCCGATATATATAAAGCGGACATAAACGCAACCGTTCACGTTTATCTGAAGAAAGGGTCTGATACAAAGCTGCGGGCAGGCATCTATACATACATAATCTGCAGGCCTTCGTGACATGTTTCGGCTGAACTCGGTGGCGGTGTTCTAACCTGGTGTTTGGTTTTAAAGTTGACCATACAGTACGCACAGATGGACGCACGACAAACGAAAGCACCGATGAATTCCGGAGCTATGGCCCTGCAGATACCGGAGAGGTTTTCTGAAAACGTACTTAAGATTTCAAAGCATCCGTTTCGCTTGAGAACCGTATTCCTTAATAACCACCACTCCTTTAACAAGGCTTAGAGACAAGGTTCTGACAAAAAAAAATCTTTTTTTTTCTTCTTTTTTTTTCGAAGTGAGTAATCCAACAGGAAGTATGCGCTAAGCAACGTGCGATAGTGAGGGAAGTGACAACCTATAACTACAGCGTACGCGAAAAGAATTAAGAACAGGAATATACTGACAACATTTCCTTTGCAACAATTAAGAACAGGAAGTGGGCCTGCGCAGCAGATGTAGCGAACGTAACGCGTAGATTGTATAACCAGTGGACGATCAAAAATACAACAAAGAGTACCAAAAATACCGTAAGTAAGCAACCTCAATGGCAGCAACTATAGTCATCACCGAGTGATAAAATTAGACAAGTTGCAAGAAAAATGGAAAGGCGCGTGGAACGGTGGCGCAAATTGGGACGCCAAATGAGGAGAGGCGTTCTCTTTCCATCGATCGTCATTATCGCTGACGATAATGACGACGTAACCGGATGTGACGCCACAAACCGGGACCACCTGCTGTGCATGCAGCGCCCTTCACATACCTTCTTTCCTACGCACGCCGCTCAAGTGCTCTTATTTGTCAGTTACAAAAGCGATGCAACTCGTTGCGACAGAGCCTATTTACGTCTATATAAGCGTCCCGTAAGAATGCTGACGGCATACAGGGCTAACGTTGCTCGTTCGGAACGGTATAAGGCCGAGCACAGGATACCCTTTAACGGACAGAGCGTATCGATCGCGTCTATTCTTAGAGACTGCAGCGTAATCAACCATAGGAAGAGAAGAAAACCGTCAACAACACTGAGTGACCATGAGGGAAGAAAAAAAAAACGAAAGAAATACCGAAAAAGAAAGGGCAAGGACGCCACCCGTGTATATCCGCGTATACGCCCCTCAGAACGACTCGCGGTCACAGCGTAGAATTTCACGCAGACATTTTATTACAGGGGAAATTTATGGCGAAATTGAAATTTGCAGTCGCAAACTATTTGCCAGTGCGCCCGCGGGAAGTTCGCAACGCGTCGCTGACACTTTTCAGGCTTAGCTCCGGGTCATAAATGCGGATCATAGATGCGGTTCGTCAATGATGAATCGCAACGTTAAGTGCTCAATTTTCCCGCTAATCAAAATCGGCGCTTGGATATCGTCTGCACTGGCAGTCATGCGCACCACATGGACAGTTGGTTTTCCGATCTTATAGGCGGACCATGCAGATGTCCGAGAAACAGGTATGTAGCCGACACCACACCGAGGTCCCGATATCTCCTATACATTAATTTATCTCATATATATATATATATATATAATCAGCGATACAAAGTTACTTTTTCAGCGGATCTGGCTGTCACTGCTACATTACACACAACGAACCTGCCGACGAAGCTGCTCGATCAGCCTGCATATTGAAGGCCGCGGCATCAGCCAACTTCACTTTCAAGGACGCGCGCCTGCGAAGAAACCGTCCGTATGGTGCGTGCACCAGAGAGCCCGATTTACGAGTGGAACGGACCGCAGTTGAGGCAAGCCCGACTGCATTGCCTAGACATCACATTAAACCTTCGATTTCCATTACGAGGGCACGGATGCCGCGTCTCCCTCCCGAAGGGGCGCCATTTCTGTCGGCAGTAGGTGGGTGTGGCGTTTATGTAAAGGTCTAAATTTTTTTCGCTTGGGGATGGTCCCCATTTAGGTGATGACTGAGGCCGTCGCCACATGTAGGCAGGCGGATACAGGAACTGTGAGGTATAACCCTATTTACTTAGGGACCTCGGGTATACGTCTGCATGGATTAAATTCTAGGGTTTTACGTGTCAGAACTATACTATCTGATTATGAGGCACGCCCAAGTTGAGGACCCCGGATAAATTTATCACCTGGAAGTTCTTTAACGTACACCTAATGCACGCTACACAGGCGCTCTTTCATTTCGCACCCATTGAATCCCGCGACCGCGTGCTTAGCAGCGCAAAAAACAGGGTACAAACGATTACACACATACACACACACACGCACACGCACACGCATATATATATATATATATATATATATATATTAATCCGGACGTATGTGACTGCGGTCGCCGTTGCTGGAAATCCATACTAGGATAAGGTAGAATATCACAAAGAAGCGAAGGTGGTACTTTTCGGCGTTTACGCATATGCCCCTTAACACTTATACGTCGTTTGTTACATTTTTTTAATACTTTGCGAGAGCAATTAAAGAGTGGAATGAACTGCCCACATCAATACTGATAATACGAGAAAGCACCAGTATAGTATAAGAACTTAAAAATAAGATAAAATTACCGTGAAACATATACTTTGGTATTATGTTTTGCTTTTTATTCAAAACTACATTTTACAATATTGCACTTGTTTATTCCCTATATGTAATGCACTATCGTATGTGCACTTCTTATTTTATTTTGCGATGTCATGTATTCAGTGAGTTTTCTTGTGCAATGTTGTAAGTTCATGTAATGTTGTATTGATAAATGTACTCTCACAATGAGCAAGGTGCTTGGACCACATCATACCCTGATAAGCAGAGGCATGCTGGGAGTGCCCTTGCCGATTTTTTAGTGGAGACCAATCTTATGGACTGTCTATATAAGTGGCTTTACCATTTTGTCTTGTACATTGCGTTTTCTTTTTCTTGTTTCTTTTTTTTTCTTTTTTTTTTTTTGAGCAAGCTGCTCTCCCTGTGCTCTTGTCCTTATATGTATATTTGAAGAAACTTGTGCAGACTCCTTCACTCCCGTGACCATACTGTAGTTACTGGACTGCGCTTTCCTGCGGGTTCCCGTATAAGGGACAATCTTGTGTTCGTGTGTGTATCGTGATTTCAAGTTGTTTTTTTAATTTTTTCCTTTCTTTATTTGTCTTAGTTGCGCAACAAACTTGGGATTTTGGGATAGCTGGCTCTGACGCAGCCTACCTTCATATGCTTTTACAATTAAAAAACAGAAAAAAAAAACAAGAGCTGCTTCTGACACTGCCGTGTATAACGTGTAATGGTCCAACATTATCAGCAAGTGATAATAATAATAATAATAATAATAATAATAATAATAATAATAATAATAATAATAATAATAATAATAATAATAATAATAATAATAATAATACCCTCTACCATCGCGCTCAGCAGTTAAACGCCAACCCTTTAGTCACAGTGGCTTGTGCGAGCCATAGCTAGAATTACCGCCATCATAAAAATGTTGCGAGAGCACCATTGCATCTACCAGTTTTCTAGCGGGTCTCAAACGTCAATTTCTTTTCTCATCCCTTTTTCTGGTTCGTCACAATGAATTACCACATTATTGCTCCTTCCCTCTTTCCCAGTGTAGAGCAGCAGTCTGATATAGCCGCACCAGCTCAGACCGGCTTATTCGCCTTTCCCGTAAATAAAATCTCTCTCCCTCTCCCCACGGGAATAATAAAAAAAAAAACGCTGATACAAACGTAAATTAGCCTTTCCCGGAAAAAGCGCGTTTCTCTCGCGAGCCTTCAAATTTCGCGAATCGAAACTTTTCCGAAACTCATTATGGGCACGCACTCCTAGGCTGCAGTATCAGCTGGACTTGACGTGCGGGAACCTCCTAGCTCAACAAGAAAGAGAGAGAGAGAAAGAGAGAAAAGAGGACAATATTACAGGAAATTACGTTTTCAGTGAAGTCAATTAAGGTCCACGTGGCTAACAGTATTCTCCATGGCGGTTGAGCCACGCGGTTCTGTAGAGTCGGATGGCGTTCTCGTTCGTTAATGAAGAGCTCCAGCCGGATGCGCGCGTTCGTTCCCGTTAGCCTATATTGCGCGATACCGGATGGAAACAGCAGTAGTATATATAGTGGTACCGTAAAATTTCAATTTGCGTTTGACCGCAGCGCGCGAAGCTCTAATGTCATTAGATGGGATGTTTATATATATATATATATATATATATATATATATATATATATTGGGGTGGGGGGCAAAGTTCTTTCCCCGCGATAACTGCTGAATTCCACTTTTGGGATGCAAGTTTTCGTGAAACATATCAGCGTGCTCGTTATATTGACCCTTTTCACGGAGCAGTTTGCTCTAGAGGAACGAGGTGGCGCTTTCGGCGGTGCGCCATACGTTGCCTCAGCGATTGCGCACGAATACGAAACCATTACTGTTTCTCCCGCCTTGCTACTGTGCGATCAGCTGTTGGCAATGCAACTGGGTGTTCGCTAATGCACTGTGCCCAAATCATGCTGCAAAATGTGCAACGATAAAGGGAAGACGTGTGCGGTAGTTAGCTGCTAAAATAGTGATTCGCATATTAAGGAATGGAATCAACCTGTGTCGCTACTGCTATACATATGGACCTGCCTGTGTTGTCGGCCCTTCGCGATGCATGGCTTTCCTCGAGAATAAAAAAAGAATTCATCCGCCAACGCTGTATAGCTTACCTCCAAAGAAAGGACTTCTCCGGAACGTCGGTACTTAAGAGTGAGTACCGCTCGTTACAAAAGGAAGTAGCACCACTTACTGGCATAGTAAGTTTCTCGCACGTTATCTACACACATCCACCCCTACTCGCACGCAAACTTACGCCCACCCTATCGCCAACGTATCAATAATAAGTGAATGAGCGCACACTTGAATCAATGTGCCGAAGCAGGAGCGACGGCGACTACACCGACAAGACACGAATGTTGGAAGCTTAACGTTTCGTGACGGTCCACAGAGTAAGCGAGGGACTAGCGATAATACGTCTTTGCTACGAGCTACCGCAAAGTACAGAACACTTACATTCCAAGCTTTGTGCGCACCAAGAACAAATATATCGCAGCAGAGCACAGTCGCGAGCGATTAGGCTGAAAATAAACAATGACATAGTGGCCGCACCGAGGAACTTTACTGATCTGCAGAAACATGAAAAGCCACTGCTTCAAACTGTTTGGCAAATAAAGAACGAAGAGCACACCGATCCTGATTTAATGCATAAGAGGAAAGTTTGAACAACTAGGAATACATTTATAGCCCCGCTTTTAGTACAAGCACCGTATACGCTGCTCGCGCTTTTTGGACAAGGCGCAATGAGCTGTGAAAGCACTCACTTACATGTCCTCTAAAGCTGTGGCCAAAGCTTCGTGTCGTCCACACAGTCACCATCTGCGATATGCGTCGAAACGGAGGTTTGATGCGCCGCACCGGCGTCACGCGCTTGCATTGTAAACACGGAGGCAACATAGGTAGCTGAGGCAAGCAACGGACGCGTCACCACGTGATCAAACATGGCAGCGCCCACGGGTCGAGCGACGGGAAAAGGGTCGATAAGGAGACTAAAGGCCGACATAAAATCAGTAAAGACAGTTAGGGCATTCGAAAAGTACGGGGACAGCTGGGCGAGTTAGTGCTAATGCCAAAATGCTATTTTGATCGTATGGCACTGATTACAAAAAGAAAGTTTATGTGGTTTTCACACCGGAAAGCTTCCGAAATCTTTCTACCTTCAATCTCCATTTAGAATGAAACCTTGTCTGCCTCCAGCGATAAAAAAAAGAAAAAAAAACTAGGCTTAAGCAAAGGCTATCAAAATCCGTGACGTTATGGCGTGCTGGTGCGGAAACATTAGAAAGGCGTCGCCACCAACGTTTTGTTCTTGCATCTTTTCTGGCATGTACAAAGCTTCCGCTCCCGGAAAGATCAAGTGACGTTTTTTTTTTTTTTTTTGTTATTCAAACACGTACAAGCACCAGCTTATACCTTAACGTTCGTATTTAACATATGTTTACGAAGAAAAAGAAGTAACTTCGTGTCCGTTTATAGAGTGGCCATTTTGATAATAACTGAAGCGCGACTGAGCAATACAGCCCAGCGATCCCTCTGTAGTGCTACTTTCAACGCATGAACGATACGTTCACCTGAAACTTCACCTGCTTGTGCTACTCGACCTCAGTATGTTCAAACTAAAATATAAATGAAGTTTTAAAAAGCGTTCATGAGATTCACTTTCGCTTTCTTTCTCTTTAGTATCACTTAAAGCAGTGCGAAGAAGACGAGGACAAGAATCGAAAGCAAACACAACACGGATGAGGATCAAGCAAGCAAGCAAGGAAGAGCGCTGTTGTGTTTGTCAAGGTGAACCAAGAAGAACATCAAGATGAACCAACTCGCCAAAATCAAGTTGTTGTTACTACATCTTTTTCTTGATTTCCTATTTTCATGACTGAGTTTTTTGCTGCTCTACAACGCAGTCGCCTGCGTCGCGAACGGGAACGTTTTAGCGGCAATCAAGATTATGCGCTGCGCAGTATAATATTACCTAACACGGGTCGGATCCGCCGGAGCGATGACGTCATGCCAGAAATTATGCGAAGACAGCGCGCGTCAGGTGATTACTCAGTGTTCGTGCGTGGGCGCGCTGCTGCCGCTAGATCCGCGTATCAAAGGTCGCGGTGCCGCGCGTACGTCACTTGTCCTCTCTGGGCCTTCCTGCAACAACATCAGCGCGGGCCTTGCGGCATCAACGCAACGGGCAACGCACCAAAGATGATGGTTTGTAACGGAACCCAACGATTATCCAGGGCGACGCTCACGAACTCAACCGCGCAGTAAACTAAACAAAGCGAGCGATGGCCGGAAGGAAGCTAAGAAAGAAAGCCACGAAGCTTAACGCCCGTTCATCAAGATACCACTGCCGCTACGGGGCCCTGCTAACATACTAGGGCTCCCGATTACAACATTCCAATGTTGCATGAGATGTACCCGACTAAGTACCTGAATGAATGATTGAATGAATGAAACTTTATATCACTCTTCACAAGTGAATGGGACAGCAGGCGAAAAACTACAGTGTTGTATCTTGAGTGTGCCTGTGGCACCATACGTAACCTCGGCGCGACAGCGCGCAATCAAACATCAGATTGCACAGTTGGGAATTACAACTGAGGCAGCATAAATGCACTTATACACAAAATAACTGAAAGTAAGAATTGCAGTTAAAGCGCGAAATCTATAGACATAGCATTTACAAAGCACTTCTTGTAAATCGGACGACTCCTGTCTCACACGCCGCTAAACTCCGGCCGTCTGGGTGTATGATCAACTCGCGAATCAAGTGGAGTCCATGTGTTCACGCGAACCCAACGTTCGCTCGCAAACCCCCAATAAGACCTGGCCGAAACTGACCCTTTGATACTAGATGGCGCGCTCATTACTGTAAAATTAAGCACCTGGCGTAAGGGCTAGCACACAAGGTCCCCTGTCCGGCGTTGACGGGCCCTGTAGTTTAAGCTGTTTCAAGAAATAACTATTTTTTCCGCATCGTGCTAAACCAAGCAAGATAGAAAACATTGTAAACATCTAAATAAAGTTTCGTTCATTCATTAATTCACCTCTGACCAACGAAGCTGCTGCTTTTGCTTTCCCTCTCCTTTCGGTGTTGCAAACGTGCTGAAGTCGGACCCGGATACTCGTGCGACGATCTTAATACTTGGCGTATCATGCGCAACCACGTGACGTGGTTTTCTTTTCTACATTTTTTTTTTCGTTTCATTGATGAATCTGTGAATGTGCTTCCCGTACGCTCAGGATGCTTTAGACGGGTTCGTACCCATCCAGAGGCTTCCTGAGTAGACTCCACACAGAGATAGATCCTCATTGTCCGGATTATGTACTTTAGCCCACATTCTCTGGCAGTGCCCTGTGTTGCATGACTTCAACAACAGCGAGGACTGGCAGAAGGCCATCACGAGCACTAAACAGGAAGACCAGTCCAAGGCTGTGCAGAGTGCCCGTGAGAGAGCAGAGAGGCATGGATGGCCTCCCGGCTCCAACATGGGATTAGCCAACAGCTATCCAGGGGTCCTCTCTGGGGCTCCAATGGCTGGTTCTTCAGGACCTTAATAAAGGTGTCTTGCCTTGCCTTTCTGCCTTGCCTTTCTGCCTTGCCTTTCTGCTTTGCCTTCCCACCTTACCTGTTTGCGTCAGCGCCTGGTGAGATTAATATTCTCAGGCGCTGTTAGCGTACATTCAGTCTACGCAGATGCTTTGAAAGATGACGAAGTTTCAATTGGATAAAACGTTTTGTTGACTGTCGAAGTTGAAACTCATTGCCTTCACAGTCGCAACAGGCACTAGTCGTCATAATCTGCAAGGCCGTATAATGGGCAGTAGACTATCAACGACAGCCTATTGACTTAACATAAATACAGTCCACAGAATTTACATGCAGACTGCCCAAATAAATACTTACGATGCATGGAGCGCCGTGCCGTAACACTGCAGATGCATAAATCTGTGTGACACCGCGTAAAATATTAGTTAAAGTTGAATTCACCGGTTAGTTATCGTGCACTATAGTATGTGCTAGATTAGTTACTGTAAAATGCACTGAGTGACTTCGATAACACTGAGAAGTGTGCAATGAGGCGCTGAGGCGCATGCGTACTGCGGGAGCTACATAATCAACAAAAGCCTTCCCACCTCCGGCTTGTAAAGTCACTCTCGAAGCTCCTTTAGGAAAAACCGTAGTCAAATTATTGAGCACGCGAAGACTCGAAAAAATAGCTTACCATCTTACAAGGCCAAAGGAGAATCAACATTGTTTATTCACGCAGAAAAAAATGCCAGGATAGAGCACTGCCTTCGCCATTTTAGAGAGCGCTGCATCGTTATCATCCGCTTCTCGTTGTATCACGAGAGTGCAACTTAATTTTTTTTCTTTCCCAGTTATTCTCAAGAGAAAGACAGAGGCAGCACTATTCTCTGCTTTCGCCGCAGAAGCAGCTGGGACAACTCCTGCGGCGGCATTGTGACACTGCAAGCCACCAAATGATTAGCAAAAGAAGAAGAAGAAAGCCCACAAACGAGAGTACGCGTTTCAAGACGGTACGTCTGTTTTCTGGAAGCACGAGGCTGCAATAAAAAATGAGAAAAAAAAAAAGAAAACAAGAACCACGGAAAAAAAATACGAAAAAAAAACGAAAGGAAGTAACGGAAGCGTCATCTCTTTCGTCCAGGCGCAAGCCCATATCTTTCCGCTTGGCGAGCTCCTCTCATCGTCTCTTAGCCACTCGAAGCCCCGCCTTCCTTTGTCAGAACACTCGAAGGGAAAGAGAGCGGGAGCCCCGTATTTACGTAAGGAAGTAGTCAGCAGTTAGAAGGAGGTTGCAAGGGGGAAGGTGGACAGAAGCACTTAGGCGGCGGGGACCCTTCCTTTCGCTTCTTCCATCGCGCGGACGTCATAAGCGCCAGTTGCGCACACACTGGGACCACTCGTCTCTCGAGGAGCTGCCCGCAAGACGGCGGAGACACACACAGCCGCCACCTGGTTGCGTTCTCAGGCGAAGGCAAACAACGGCCATTGCTGCGGCTGCAGCCTTCTTCTTATAGAGCGACACCGCAGGACAAGAAGGAGGGTATGCGACACTCGCAAGGAAGCGAGAACGTGCCGATATACAGAGCGTATACGCACGAAGGCTCCGGGTGCGACGGCATGTGAAATGGGCTAGCGCGACAAATACAACCGACAACAACTACTACACATACTACTACTACTACTACTATACTACTACTACTACTACTACTACTACTACTACTACTACTACTACAACTGCTAGTACTAACTACTACTACTACAACTACTAGTACTAACTACTACTACTACTAACTACTACTACCACCACTACTACTACAACTACTGCTGCTGCTGCTACTGCGTATACAACAACAACTTTTCGTGGAAGACCTTCCAGTATTGCGTCGCTAGATTTTCTTACATTTCAGTTCCTAACTAATTCGACAATTTACGTAATGTTCTTTTGTTTCTTTATTAGTGTTACTATTTTAACCGAGTAAAAAGGAACTGCCGTTCCCTGAAAATGTCGGCACAGATTCCTCTACTTCATAATAATAATAATAATAATAATAATAATAATAATAATAATAATAATAATAATAATAATAATAATAATAATAATAATAATAATAATAATAATAAGCAAACCGTCATAGCCAGGCTGGATGTCTTCTCCCTTTCCGAAGTGTAATTAACTTTCTAAAGCGCTACCCTGTATCTACCGTTTCACCGCAATAGCTGAGGGGGCTGCATACGACGTCTCCGAAACGAACGTCGACCACCTAGTTATTGTGTTGCTATTCTGGTTGCCAGCGAGAGCCAACTTTCCAAAGAATTCGCTCCCCTCGAACGAGCGACGAGCCTGTTTGTCGATCGTGAAAACATATTCTCGATCGCGAACTTCAACCCTTTGTTGGCCCCACATGACATTAAAAACTTTCTTCTTCTTCTTCTTCTTCTTCTACTTTTTTTTATTATTATCTGAGGACGACTTGGCCTGCAGCGCAAGAAGCTTTTTCTCTCGTTTTCGCTCATGTTGAGTACAAATGCATAGTGAGAAAAAAAGCCCACATATATTTACAGTAATAAAGAAGAAACCCAAACCCAACGAGCAAACAAATACGCGTGACAGTGAGCTGCAGACCACCAGACCAAAGCAAATCAAACCAAGAGTCACGCAAGCAGCAGCGAATAGCTGCCAGTTTCAAATTCGACTCGCGGAGCAGGCATATTTCACTCGTCCCAAAAGCACGACGGCAACCGCAGTCGCGTATTCTCGCTGCCACCGTCGCGACTTCGAAAACAGTGTCGTCCGTCGAAATGGCAGAGTAAATGCGCAGGGAAATGACACCGCACGGTTTCTTCGAGTACACCTGAATGCGAAAGCAGAGTGTTGCATCAAAGCACGCCCACATAGTATAAGGTGTCTCGCAGCGAGCAGACTTTCTTCATCCACATCCAACTGCATGACGAGACTCGTCTTATACATTCTGGCATTTCGTAAATGCAGATCACCTCCGAGTTTTTTTTTTTTTCCCGTCGCCATAATAGAGGGAGCGTTCTCGGTTTTCGTTTTCCATTCGACTTTAAGCTCGTTTTACCCTTTCCTGAGACATATCTTTCGCAACGTTGCCTTAAGAAAACGCCTGCAGGTATATATATACTACGCCATCTTCTTTTAACGCTCCCTAGTTTCAGCTCCCCTTACTGATTTGAAACTGAACGCAGCAGGAAAAAGAAACTAAAGAGCGATTTTCGTCTGTAGCTCCGTCAGAGTTACACGCTTAACTCACTCGCATGTACCCCTCCCCCCCCTTTTTTTTTTCTCTTTTGTACGCGTATAATCTCACATGAGAAATTCAAGTAAGATATCTCCCCGTGAGGTTACCTGTATTCTGGTGCAAGCAAAGTGTGGTTCCATAAACTCGTTTACAGACGCTTGCGAGGAGTCTTTTAATTAATTGCCACCGCATCATTAGCATCTTTAAAACAAATCCCAACTGCAATAAGAGGCGCAACCTGACTGCCCCTCGTCATAAGGTGCAGCTGTTTATATGAAGGAACCGAATAATTAAGCAGCAGTATGTTTAGTTGAAAGACAATTTTCTTTTTTTTTTTTTGCACTACTGCGCAGAAGTGCAGCCCAAGAAAATTTGTGTCGTACATTCTTCTCCCGGGACACTTTTGTCAGGCACGCCGAAATACATAATTAAGACACGAATTGAAAACTGACATGTCTCGCAGAAAAATTTAAATAAAATAATGGAGCAATTAGAGATTGCCGGGAGAGATGTTCATCCTGAAGTGGACATAAAATAGGATAAACCATCATAATGATAAAAATTACATTAAATATTTACGGGCGCACTTTCGATTAATACCATCGAAACGACGATTTACACTGGTCAGAGTGTGCTTACCTCAGTCGTGACGTCACACACAAAACCAGCCCTTGATGGTGCCGGCACCTTATGAAAGAGTTCTGTGCCGGCGTATAATGTTTTGTGATTCCTTTTGTTCGATTATGTATTCTTTTCTTAGCATCCGCCGCTTCAGAACGGCCGCGATCCTGGCTACAACGTGGGCGAAGCGCCATTCGGAACACTGGCGAAGCGGGAAAAGGACGAGAATTGTAATAGCATCGTTACACTATTTTATTTCATTGTATACCCTCAGTAAAGCAATGGTGTACTACACAGAGAAGTCGGTAAGAGCGGTAGAATAAACAAAGAACAAAAACGCAGAAAGAAGCGATGTTAAGTAATGTGAAGCCTGGGGTGATGTCGGCGGCAGTGGCCGAGCGAAATTTTGCGCTGTCTTCGATCGCAACAACCGCGCCGGTAAAGGGGTTCTATTCTTTTGAAGGGCCTGGGAATTAGACTCTGCACAAGATTCTAGTACACAACCCTCTGAAATTCCAAGTTTGTGACAGTGGTCCGTGCGGTGTGAAGCGCAAGTCGGAGGCCCATAAGAGGTTGGCGCGCAGAGAAAGGAATTGTGGAAGTACATTTTGTGAAACAGAACAACGCCAAAACGCCACCTACATGACGGGCATTTCTCAAATATGTTTTTTTTTATAGACGTCACTCTGGCTGTACCGGACGTAATTGTTAAAAATAAAGAGCGCTTTCATTCTGAATACCGTCTAAGTGAACACGTATAAGCGTTTCGTATAATGCGGATCCCATTTACAGATGCAGCGAATTCCATTTTCCGTTGAATTAAGGCATTGTACGAAGTTGGCTTTACCGATGAAAAAGCAGGAAGGAAGTTTCGGGGAATATCCCCTTTTCATCCCACCCTGTAGTGTCTTTATATATATATATATATATATATATATATATATATATATATATACATATATGCAGGCATGAGGCACAAACGCAATCTTCATAAAACAATACTTTCTTCATATTCTTCCTTTCGATCGCCAGAGTCTTGCGAAGCAAGGACGTCTGGTTGTTGACGTTGTGCACACGTAAAGGGTAGCGCTTCCTATTGCCCCCCGTGCGCACTTTGTCCTGTGCCATCATCTCTGATACCATGGGAGCCAAGCTATTCAGGCTGGTTGGTTTCGGTGTTTTTGCTTGCTTGCTTGCTTGCTTGTTTAAGGTCTTTTTGTCCGTCGCTCGTCATTCTCTTGCTGGCTTCAACGCACTAATGCCGGCGCTCGAAGACGCTGCGCCGGATATCCCTACAGTAATCTTATTATATAAGGGGTCATTCAAGAGAGACGTTAACTCAATTTATAGTCGCACACTATTATTTTAGTTTCTTTTTCTTTATTTTCCGAGTCGTGTTTGGGATTTTGGGATAGTCGGCCGCAAGGAGGACTGTATTTTATTTTTTGTAGACTTAATAATCAATCATCCAATCAATCGATCAATCAATCCATCGCTTACTTAGCGTGTCCAGGAACAATCCTAAGGTTTAAGTACTGGCGCACGGATTAAAGATAATTACATATGCAAATATAGGAAAGAAAATATGGAATATAAAAAGACAACTACGAAAAGTAAGTTTACTATCAACTAAGGTCAAGGTGAATTCACAACATAAAGACGGAGAAAGCCAGTAAGTCCATCGACATAGGTAAGGTAAACCGAAAATGACCAGAAGGTTAGTGAGCGAGTGCAATAGGTAGGTAGGTAGTAAACTTTATTGACGTCCTGAAGTAGTCACCTCCCGTTTTCATGGAGGGAGGTCAATGAAAAAAAAAAACTGTAAAGCTGCAGATGCAAACATAAGGGAAAGTGAATAACGAAAAGAGAGACGATTAAAGTAAATGCATGTAAATGTAAAGCACTAAAGCGCATTAAATGTACGAGAAAAATAAGCGGCTGAATAGCTTAACATCTACTAAAACACACGGCGAAAGAGAGCACGTATATACACCGAGAAAAACTAGCACATGACAGTATGAAGCAGCGAACAGAACGACGAAAGCGACCGATGAAAAATATCAAGATCAGCGAAATAGGTATTATACAGATTTTGAATTCGATACACATCAGAAATTGTTTGCTTTGACAACCAACGCCGAAGAATGGTCTGTGCTTCCTTATCACCTTCTGCGAAATCCGAAGCGCGACATAATTAAGTAGCTCAGCGCAGTTCCGGTTTCCGTGAAGGAGCTTATACAAAAAACTGTCAGCCCTTCCACTGGGGTGGAGATGGAAGACCAGCGAAGCTGTACCATGGTGGGAATTATGTATTTCCAATAATGACTATTAAGATGTGATGGTGTAATTGGTTATTTGAACTATTAAGAAATGAGAAATATATATAATCCGATGATTTTCATTTATTTAGTGACCACAGGGACCATCTCCTTATGATCGCTACGGTACACCGCCATAGGGTGTACGGGAAAGGTTGGCACGTTATTCATAAACACGTCACCAACGCCGCGCGCGTTCGGTGCGAACGCGGGAAAAACGCCGCCATCGTCGACAACAGTTCTGCGCGTTGCTGGTGCTGCTCCCCTCCCTCCCTCCAGTCCCCCCAGGGCCTTTCGCGCGACGGAAGAAGTCGCGTTTGCTCTCCGCTGTGCGTTCGCTCCCCGTGAAAGCGCACGTCCCTCGCGCGCTTTCACTCGTACATACAGCATATACGGCCAATGAGTTTTATTGTGACAGCAATTATATGGACACTCCAAAGCGGATTTCTGCTGTCGGCGTCGCCGTTGCCGTCGCCATCGCCGTCGCCGTGAGGTTCCGTATGACGTCAACGGCGATGAAAGCGTCGCCGCGCCCCGGACGCTGTATGTGCGAGTGAAAAGGCGCGAGGGACGCGCGCTTTCGCGGGGAGCGAACGCACGTCGGCGAGCAAACGCGCGTTCTGCGCCGTGCTCCCTGAAGGGCTGAAGAATTAAGCGTCTCTTTCCTCCTTTACAATCACCATATATAGAGAGCAAACGCGGCTTCTTCCGTCGGGCGAAAGGCCGTGGGGGGACGGGAGGGAGCGAGGGGAGGCGACGTTTAGCTGCGGCACCAAATGCGTATTTATATAAAAACGTTGCGAGGCGAGTTTCCCATTCTGATCTCGTCGAAAACCTCCGAGCCGCCCCCAGAGGCACCGGCAACAGTCACCAACGCCGCGCGCGTTCGGTGCGAACGCGGGCAAAACGCTGACGGCGTCGACAACAGTTCTGCGCGTTGCTGGTGCTGCTGCATGTGCAAGTTTATACAGTTGATAAAACTACTATCCTTACTCCGTATAGCTCTCTACTAATTTGCTATCGCAATTGATGCTTCGCCTTTCGGGTGAAACTGCGACATTTTTTATAGTATTTAAGTAACAACTTCACGAAAGCTCCAATTCTCAGAGGTTTCAGCACATGTGTTGAATCTGCATACTTTTCATCTCTGAAAAGAGTTTAGTCATCATTACGTAAGAAGAGACACGCTTAAGAACAAATGTCTTATGAGTGCTACTTGAGCTTTACAATGCTCTCTAGTCCTGAAGAAAAGGTTCAGCGAACGTAAGAATAATATTCAGAGACGGCAAGGTGATTGCTCCTTATGGCTTGCCGGCAGTGAAGCACCGTAGCAATCGGCTCCAACGGCACAGTGCACTAGAAGGGGCAATGTGAGGCTGTCTTCGTTTTGAAGGTAAAAGCGTCATGGCTACGCTCCGACAATCGGGTGGCATCGCGCGCGACCGATGCGTGTGCTAGCATACAAATAGCGATATTCCATCAAGCATTTCTTTCTTGCCTGTGCCTTCGGGGTTTGTCAGGGCTGCTGCTGCTGCTGCGTTGTTCGGCACCTCTTTAAATATATTTGTGCATGTATTAAAGTATGTTATACGTGCTCCGAGTGCAAGTGCCGGCGTACATCTGCGTAGTTATTTTTTTTCTACAGGCGGACACGACCATCGGAGACTGAGCCCTTAACAGCTTCGCTGCAAAACAGAAGGACTGCGCGAATACCTCATCAGGTAAGGGACGGTAGTGAGGAAAAAGTGCAGGCACTACAAGAGCATCCAATGCCAGCTCAAAAACGACGGCGGTAAATCGCTACAAACGTTTCAACGCGATATCGCTTAGGGCCTCGTGTCGCAGAAAATCCGGTGTCGGCGTCGGCATTGCCGCCCGCGGCCGAAAAAATCATCCCCGACCACGCAGGCCCTCCAAATATATTTTACCACCTAAGTTGCTCACACTTTGTCTTGCATTCTTTACAAAGTTATTTCTCGGAATTTTGAGAGTGACAGCCCACAAACGATTCTCATGAAACAAAACACCGACAGAGCATGCCTTTTATGCTAAATATTCTCAGGCTGAAATATTAAAGGTGCAAACAATAAAAGAAGGCCGGCCCGCGAAAGAGGCCGCGTTTCTGCCAGAAAGCGCACCTTCGTGCATATAGTGTTCACGTCCAGCGTTTCCCGGTAAACATTACGGTGACATAAGCTGCAGTTGCCGGGAAGTGTGAGAAACAGTCAAGGATCTTTCAATGCTATCGCGTTCCACTCTTGAAGGCGAAGCTTAAGCGTCCTTCAAATTTTCTGCACTATTTCTAGTCTATCACTGTGGGATTCGGAAATTCCATTCTACGCTACCGATGCGTATTCGAGTTAGGGAAGACTGATACAGCACTAAAGAAGGAGTTGACGATTTGACTTCGCGTGAGAGGAGGCAAACAGAATCCAGAGAGCGTAGATCCACGCATAGCAATGCGTTCAGCATAAGATGGAAGGCGCAACCAGGCATTACCCGCTTTGCTGCTGCTGCTGCAAAAAAAAAAAAAAAAAAAAAAGTCTAGCCGGTGTAGATGCCTCTGCATTCCGAAATCACGCAAGTTCCGGCGCAACCCGAGAGTCATGCACCGCAAGGCCTCAAGTGCGCTCCGGTCACGATCGCTGCTAGCTAGCTTCTCTTTCTTTTCCTTTTTTCCCTCTCTATATTTATTTATTTATATACTTACTAACTTACTTTCTGACTTAGTGGTTTCAGATTTGTACGCCGGGCGAAGCAACTTGTTTCCCTGTCATACGACCGCTCCCACTATTGGCTGACGCCACGTACTACTCCTGCTATCCACAGCGCTGCACAGTTCTTTTACGAGCCAACGTATACATAGTCGCCACAGACGCTACGCTGCTGCGTAGGCGCAGGCGATGGAAATAGGCGCAATGAGTAATGCGTCGGGGAGACGCTCCCTTACGCCAGCGCAGACGCGTGTACGCTAACGCCGGACGCCGCGCAATCGGCGCACTCCACGGGGTGTTGTCTCTTTAGATCGCGCCAGACCGCCGTGGAGCAATTACACCGACACGCGTCGCGCGCGTTCACTTCCTGGCGCGAACGCGTGGGTTACGTACCTGCCTGTACATATACTGACCGTGGAGTTCGTATATGAGCTCCCTCATAATTTGCTACGGAAGTACGCATTCTGATCAGGTCGACATTTACCGGACGCGTGGCTTCTACTTGAAGGAAGTGTATACGGTATATACGTGTACAAGGAACAGGGCGCACAGGATTTCCATATACCGACAGCGGCGCCTGATAGCGAGCGGAGGAATCGTAATCTTGTAGGAGACGTTGCGTGTTCACCATTCCGTCTAGCCATCGTTCATGTCGAGGCAACCGTTTTCACGTTCTGAATATATATAGTAAAGTCGCGGTCGTATGGCTTCGAACGATGCCGTGAATCGAGCAAGGCTTCGCTTATCGAGTTCGAGCAAGGCACGAAACTGACGCGGGCATGTTGCTGTTCAGAATGGCATCTCATTTTCGTCGTATACAGTCGAAGCGGCTGGCTTCGGGAAAGCTTGTAGGAAGCTGAAGCAGCCGCCACGCCATCTGGTCAGTGCCCGGTGTCTACAGATATCGAAGTGCTTCCGTAATTAGCGCACTTTCATGCAAACGACGAAGTTATCATGGTCACATTACTGATTGGCGCGACCACAACAGTATATGTTTCTTCGACTTGTCAGTTTCTTTATTTCCGGCTGTAGCCGGTGACCCACTTGCCGTTGTGAACAAGGAATATATATAGTGTATGGATCCAGAGCGTCAGCATGTCTATTTCTGACTTTTGTCGCTGACCTGCTTTACAGATCACAACAATCTGTTGACGTTTCGGGGAATGTCATTGCGATAATGCGCTTTTTGGAAGCAACCGGTCTAGACGAGCGCCTGTGAGTGAACAATGAGTATTAGTGGGCGAGGTTGTTATTGTGGTGTGGGGAAAAGGTTCCCTTTTGTGCAGCCCAAAAACCAACGTGAGGGTACATATACGTGAGGAACATTAGTCTGAGGTTCTGTGCATAATAACTGTCCTTCTCTCTTTCTTATCTTTCTTTCCTCATTTCCCTTTCCGCACGTGTGTGTTAGCCAACCAGGCGAAACCTTGATATGGTCTCTTCTCTGTCTCTCTCAAAGCAGATATGTGAAGTAACGTTCCAATGCTACCCCTCCTATAGTCGTAAACAATTCCCTGAAAACAAAACGGCATCCGTACGAACCATGTACATACTGTTTTCCGAACAGGTCACTGGTATTCTTATAGAAAAACAATAACATCGAGGAGACTGCGTTGCATGAGCTGGTTCTATTGACGGCTCTTCATGTGATCGTGCGCGATATCTAAACTCCATTAACGCGGTTCGGTGACGCAATCGAAATTGCACCTACATAGTCTTGTCCTCGGTTGACGTGTTTCGAATTCGTCGCACTTTAGAAGCGCGCAGGATGTACTTTTAACGCCGCGTCTTATGCGAGCCGGGTGCCCAATGAGCGCGGCTGAAATCGGAGACATTCACAATGTCGTACGTTTTAAACAGCTAGGCGAAATCCCGCAGAACCTATCGCTGTAGTAAAATTTTCATACATAGCATCACGTTTCATAAAATGCACAGGCCGTTTAATTGAACCGAATCGCAAAACACATGGTCATTCTAGTCTGTCCAGTGGACCGCAGCGTCATTTTGTTGCACGATCCGATATCGGCCTCACTGTCGATACACACGGAACCTTGCTATATAAGCATCATCTACAGAAAAAATAAAGAACGGAGTATTTAAAAAAGCATCAACAATAAACAAAGGAAGCGGATCAAGAAAACTGTTTGCTGGTCCAGCAAGCGATGCGTTTTATTTTTTATCGCTGCTTCGTTTGTTCTGCTCCAATACATAGATATATATTTTTTTCTATGCTGGGTATACCGCAACCGCCTGCCAGTGTAACAACATTGCCGTTCCCAACACGCCGGCACCCCCATTTTAGAAGATGAACGAGAACAATAACCCTGAACATCGGCTTAGCTGCCACCTTTATTATTATTCCCCCTTTATTTCCTTCCATTTCTGTTTATTCTCTGGACCTGCGTGCTCGGGGAGGCCAGCCCCCCCTTCAGCGAAGCCGGGACTTAACGAACTTCCGTTGCAGCCGAGCCACGCTTCATCTTTTTAAGTGCACGTCACCTGCACCCCAAATCAACCTCTACACTCGACGCATCGAAACAAAAAATACAAACAAACAAACCAAGTATACTTCTCCGCAGAGTTTCTCCGCAAACTCAATCTTTCTCAGTTTCGTGTAGCGGCGTTCTGTATATGTGGTTTATTAGAAGCTGCAAATACCGACACGTGGCGGCTTTCATTGATTTCGAGAAGCAGACGGCAGTGGAAAACAAGGACGTAGAGGAGCAGACGTGAAACTGCAACGCGAGAGAAAATACGTCGACAGAAGCAGGCGGCAATCCACACGCAGCTACAGCACCACTGAGGTCCAACTGAACTTGAACTAAATATAAACGAAATATGCTATGGTGATGACAAGAAAAGATGAATCTAAGCAAACATAACCACAATCTAATAATATAGAAATAGTACTGCTGGTGTTTATATGCCTATGAAAAAAACACAGGAAAGAAAAAAAGGCTGGCGCGAGGAACAGAAAAAATAAATAATTATTTTCAGCGGTTACCTAACGCACTTGTCTCTGAAATCGATGAATGCTTCACGTGATAAAGATATAGACCACGACATCAGAGCAAGGTCTCAATTGAATTAGGTTCGCCGCAGCGCGACGTGCGGCTTCCCGGTGAATTACCAACACGACGAAGGTGCCAGCCAGCGAACGGAAGAAAAAAAATATAGACAAAAAATGTTATTAAGCCATACCTGTTGCGAAGCTCCACGTCAATATCCGGGCGTTCCCAACGGCCAACTTTTGGGAGCCGGCAGAAGTACGCGCCCCCTATGGGCAAAAGAAAAAAAAAGAGAGAGAGAGAAAATCGTCAATGTGAAATCGTCGAACAGTCAACTTATGGTGGCCGCCACAGTTAGTTTACTCGTCTACCGCAGGTGACACAACGCATGGGGCTGAGATCGATGTTACGACACAATCAAACAGGCAGCATTTTTTTTTATGTGCGCATAGGAGAGATTTACAACCGGTTTGTTGTCGATATTACGGCTCTGACTCAAAACTTCCGTGAAAGATTAGGAAACAGATAGATAATCTGTAATGACAACGGTTACCAAGATCTGCCTTCGGCAGGAACACTACGTCTACAATATGGGTCAGATCAGGTAGTGAAGCGTTGGAAGATGGTGAAGATTAGGTCAGGTGAAGCGTTGGAAATAAAAATAGAGCACAGGACAAGGAACAACGAATAGACGCGTCTACACATGACCAATGCCCGTGGCGGACACTTGCTCTACTTGAGGCCCTATAACAACAAACATGCCGGTTTGCGAGTACGCACTGGTAAGAAAAAAAACAATGCAAAACTACGACGACGCTGGCAGTTGATAGACTACTACTCCAGAGTATTATGTAATGTGCTCGTAGATCGACTCAAAACAAGTGAGTGAGTGAGTACGAACTTTATTGAGGTCCTGAGGAGAAAGATGATCGACTGAGGAGGAGATCGACTCAAAACAAACAATTCAAAACTGAAAGAACGCAGAAGCATAAGACTGCCTAATTCAATTTCTTTATAGCTCTAGCTAAAACAAGTTAAAAAATGAATGAATAAATTCAGAATGCAGAGTTTCTCAGAGCACGCCACTAGAAGCACGCTAACAAACTGTCGTCAGCCTGCGGGCTTGAATAACACGCCTTACGTGAGACCCGAAACATTCTTTAGGTAGTTCAAACATGAACAGCCAAGAAGGAACGGGCCTACTGCACCTAAGTAATTAAACTACATAGCAATGGAACAAGAAGAAAACAAAAGATGCTGCAACTGGAAGGCTCTGTCGGAGAAAGCGGCACTCAGTGAAAGGCTAATAAATGAGCAATAAACAAACAAACAACAAAAAAGAAAGAAAGTACGAAGAGGAAAAGGAAAGAAATGAGGAAGTTCAGAAGGACCAAGGAAGTTTCACGTGGCCGTTGCAAACTTGACTCCTGTTTTATTCAGCAGAGAAAGTGGGCTGAGAGGTGTGGTCTTGCTGTACAGGAGAAAGCAAGCAAGACAAAAAATAAGGAACACGTATAACAAAAAAGCGTCAGAAAGGTGTGAACTGCAGGAGAGATGCACAAGGAAGCGACGCCGGACAAGCGCAAAGAAACGACCCTAGAGAACCAAAGGGTAGTGTAGCAGAGCGAAGACGCCCGGGGCAAAGAAGACCGGCGTGGCGGTCGACCTTAAAAGGAAGAGAGAGAGATCTTGGAACCCCATTAAGAGTCGTCTCCGGTGTGTTAATTAAAAGAGCGAAAGCGGCTCTCGCTCTCTCTCTCTGTCTCGCGAGCCCGAAGAAATGATAAGAAGCTAAAGGCGACACTTAACCCGGCTTCTCGTTTCCACTCTGTGTAGTTAAACTCTAGTGAAAACGAAAAAGGAGCCGCGTGAGAGCTCTTATAACAAGACGAGTGAGTGCGCGCAGTTCCAATCTTCTGCTTGCGCAGGCAGTTTCGTGCAGCGCCGCAAAACCCGGCTGTGTCAAGGATCTACCTATATAAACACACACCGAGTAGTACAAGGGAGGCCATCTTTATGCTAATGTTCCACCGAACGCGAAAATGGGATTTCCTGCTACGACAAGGACTCGCATGATGGGAAAGCAAAGGACCGAAAGAGATTTAACATTTACATAGCGGTCCTATAATTTCTACACGCCGTTTATACGCAAACATGCGGACAAGGTTCGTGAGGTTTTTCTAACAGATGCGTCGGAGGTCCAGGTTGACTCTTTCGTTCATAACCGCGCTACGGGGTAGAGTTAATGACTACTCCATTGCTTGCTATGAAAAAAAAAAACGTATTTGCGGTTGTACTGGGTAAGCTAGGAAAAATCACCCAACCAGACACTTCCTACCGATAAACGGCTGTGTGTGAAACGTAAACAGCGAATATGCCGGCAGATTTGAAAAATGACCTTTTACCGCGATAGCGCTAAGAGCCCTGTGCCGCAGAAAATTCGGTGTCGGCGTCCCGTGAGCGAAAAATGCCATATATATTTAGGTATATGTATATTCCACGCCTTGCTATGTGACTCGCAGTATGTGCGGGTTATATTGCCACACCATCCTATCACTAAAGTTGCTCATAGCTTGTCGTACATTCTTGATAAGGTTATTCCTCGGAATTTTGAGAACGACAGCCCACAAACAAATGTCATGAAACAAAACACCGAGAGCGAATGCCGTTTATGTTAAACCTTCTCACACTGAAATATTAAAACTGCGAGTCAATAACAGAGACATGAGAATGATGTAAATATTTTATCGCGGCTGCGCACTACCTCCGGGATCGGCCCACGCAAGAGGCCACGTTTCTACCACAAAGCTCGCCTTCGTGCATAGCGTTCGCCGCCAGCGTTTCCCGGTAACCATTACGGTTACACAAGTAGCAGTTGCCGGGAAGTGTGAGAAGCAGTGAGGGATCTTTGAATGCTATCGCGTTCCACTCTTAAAGGCGAAGCTTAAGCGTCCTCAAAGTTATTATACCCGACTGCGATAACGATGCGGCAGCTAAGTACCGAAAAATAAAAAAAATTCTGTCAAAATTGCGGAGAAAGAAAGAGTATTTTATTGTTAAGGCATAAAGGGACCGTGCTTTACCTATACATTCATAAAAGGAAATGATTGAAGCCGCCGTAAGAGTAACCCAAATGCCTACAAATTAAACAGAAAATGGCTCCGTTTTCCTTTCCCTCAGCGCAGGGTAGCCAACCGGGTGCAGTAGTAGTTAGCCTCCGCGCCTTTTATCTATCACTTTATCTCTTAACTTTCGCGTGGATGTATCTTTCCTTTTCATCACTTATGACTCTTCCTCTGTCGCAGAACTCCCTTTCATTGCCTGCCCATTGTATCATAGCTTGCGAGGAGGACGCTCCCGTGAAGGCCCTCAACACGACAGCGCAAGAAGTGTGCTGAAAAAAATCCCCTCTCTACCCAATAAAAAAGGCACGGGCATCACCGGTGACACCTCTGCGTATGGAGATGTATCGCAAATGCTTTCTGAAAACGAAATACCGATTTTGGAATAATTTATTAGGGACAATTTTCCGTGATATCCGAACAAGAAGAAAGAGTGTGCGCGGGGAGACTGACACCTGAAGGTGATCAAGAGCGGTCGAACAAAGTACGTTCCTGTAGCCAACGTTACGGCAACGGAACTTGAATTCGTGACCTTGTGGAAACGTTTACTCCCAATGACATCCCTCATTCGATCACTTTTCATCAACTTACTTGCCACGATGTTCTTGACATCTGTGCCAGTGCATGTGCGCGCGCTTACTTACATTGGCCAAGTTTGGGCCGAAAACTAAAGCAGTCAGCTCTTGGCCTGTTACCTGCTCCCTTCTTTTGTGTCTGAATTCTTGTTGATATGCCTGCTCTGATCCACCTACCAGTATACAGTTCTAAACTTCGTACGCAGTGAGCCGCAGTATCAGCGTACTTATTCGGGAATTAACGCGGGGAGTCAAATGCGACGCGTCAGCCCTCGTCGCGTCGCGTCAAGCTGAACCCGTTTCATTACACAGCGAGACTGCCGCGCTCGGCTCGCTTCATTTCCTCGTATGGTAAGTGGTACGCGAGGACGAGACACTCGACAATTATTCGCGGCAGGCCGCGCTTGACACGTGTCGAGTTACAACGGAAGCAAGCGCAACAAGCGGTTCTTTTAACGAACGGAACAAAGACCTATAGAGAGGTCGCGCACAGTGAGCTGTCTGGGCAGGCGTGCGTCTCAGGGGAGAACCACCGAATAACAATGACATTCGTGCAAGGTTCCACGTACTGCAGGACACTGCATCCAGCAGCGTAACTTTTGGAGCACGCGTGTGTGCTGGTGAAATTCGTTGCACCAGTTAAGTTAACGCTTGTGGTGTCCATGTCTTCTGTGTCCATTTGTTTGCGCTCCATTACAATGAATCTGTATCAAACTAGCCCAGCTCCCTCCCCTCTTGTAGAGAGGAGGAACTTATTTAGGAAATGACTGTGAGGTCGGCCTGTCGTTAATTCCTCTACCCTTTGGAAGCAACCAGCGCTAAAAACGGGACAAAACAAGAAATCGATTTACAAAACACAAAATTAAGGCACAAGGCAGTGCACCTAACTAGCTCACCTAGTCGCGTAACTCCTCTAGCCTGCTGCTCTACCCCGAGATAAAGGGAAATGGGCGAAAAAGAGGGGCTATGAGTGGTTGCAATGTGGACGGAATGCGGTGATGAAATAGTCTTTCATGACGGATATTTCACAGCCCGGAGTCAAGCCCCGTGTTGTGCAGGAACGCAACTAATGCACGAACTGTTCTGCCCCACCTCGATTTGCGTCATGGCCAAGGTGCCACACTATTGCGCCTTACGTAAACGGTAAGCTGTCGATTTGGGACAGGTTCTGGAACCAGGCGGCGTCTGCTGTTCGCGCGCATATATTGAGCAACGAAAAAAACCACGTGGTCCACTGTTTTCGGTATGTCACAACAACCACAGCCGGGAGAATCGGTACGTTGAACTAGATGCATACATCGTTTGGTATAAAATCCGCACCTAATCCCTTTCTCTTTCTCGTTTATCTTCCTTCTTCCCCTTCCACCAGAACCGGGTTGCAAACCAACCAGGTACGACCCATAGCTAATGCCCCTGCCTTTATCTTTGTGTCATTTTCTCTCCACGCCTTATCGTAGGCTGCGAACAATGCACGAATGACTTCGCTCAGCGGGCATGCAACATTCGAGAAGCGATATAGTAGGGTTGAAGCTTGTCAATCAGTACTATACTCAGAATACTGACAGAGAAACAACACGGACGGTTCCTCGGCACGCGCTGTCCGTTTCCTTCCGCCGGCTTATCGTTTCTCTCTCTCTCTTTTTTTTTTCTTTTCTTTTTTCGCGGTAGGAGATTGGCCGAAAGTAGCGGTGAGGGCTGGAGACTGCGAAGACCGAATCGATTGGTGTGGGGCAGGCAGCCAGCGTCAGAACAAACTGAGGTAAGCCTTGGACAAGCACGGCTCGAGAGACCTTATTTCCGACTACGGTGTGGCCTCGAGGGACTGCTAGCTTTCGGGTGCCACGCTGCAAAGACTCCCAAAAGCGGCGGCTCGTTCGATGAAGGTAACATCTGGATACAGTGATAAGATCAAGCTCTACTTGCACGCACCGTGCCGCGTGGAGAGAAAATAAAGGGTTCACAGTCACGAAGAACCCGGTGACATGCTAAAAACAGCAAGAAGTGGTATTTTGGCAGATGCACGGCTGACAACTATAGATATACAGTTCTGCAGTGCCGACGCTCGCTTCTCCTCTAGCTCACCGTGGGACGTGTCAGAAGAGTAGAACACGTTGCTGGGTGTGTGGGTTAAAGTCTATAGGGGGTAAATATTAGCGTGATGTGGAAATAAAGACTCAGTAGGAGGGAGTTCTTTTCAAGCCTGAAAGAAAGCCCACAAAACACCCAAAAAATGTGCCGCGCGACCCTTGTCGCGTGTTTTTTTTTTTTTTCAGGCTTGGAAAAACGTTTTATGTAGCACGTACAGAGCAACAGAAAGATGGATCGGCAATTTTTGCAACACTCAGTCGCCCTCGGCGGCCGAGCGCTGCTTACACGAGAGTTGTACGTACGCTCCTATACTATAAGCACACGTGCGTGTATGCACTGCTCTGAAAGGAAACATTTGACATCGACCCCACTTTCGCACGCCAGCATTCACCACCACAACGAAAACCGTTCCGGAACAACATCTTCGCTGTAAAGCTTTGCAGTTTCGCGATGGCAAGGTTTAGCACTGCGTCCGCAGTGAAATATTAGGTAAGGTTAACTTGACCTTTACTGTCCGTACTGCTCCCCAGATCAGTGCACACACGCCGAAGCTCGGCAGGAACGATATAGTGTGTGTGTGTGTGTGTGTGTGTGTGCGTGCGTGTGTGCGTGCGTGCGTGTGCGTGTGCGTGTGCGTGTGCGTGTGCGTGTGTGTGTGTGTGGTGCGTGTGCGTGTGCGTGTGTGTGTGTGTGTGTGTGTGTGTGTGTGTGTGTGTGTGTGTGTGTGTGTGTGTGTGCGCGTGCGTGCGTGTGCGTGCGTGCGTGCGTGCGTGCGTGCGTGCGTGCGTGCGTGCGTGCGTGCGTGCAGTACGCATGCGGACAACGCTTGTGCGAGCAGCTGCACGCTGTCCTGGGGACGTATTCTGCGATGATCACTTTCGGCCACACCACGGTGTAAGAAATATCCTGGGCCATACTATCGCCTTCGCGTGACGTCGGGCTCAACCAGCCAATCACCTCATCCGGTTTTACTCAACCAACCAATCAGAGCGCGCCTGACGGTCGAGGCGATAGCATCACCGAAAGTGATCGTCGCAGAATAAGTCCCTTGGCTCCGCTGTAGTGATTAACTGTAGTGATCTCACGATGCGTAAGAGGGGATTGCACCACGTGACAGAGGTACCACGTATACGGCCACAAAAGATGCTCTGCGCGAGGTATCTCCGATGAAGAAGCGGAAAGGCCAAGTCCCAAGCATCATGATTTTTTTTTTGGCATCATAGTTCCAGTTAACTAATGGTGCAATGTGCGAACACATGCGTCAGCAGTGCAATTACGCGTGTATATGGTGTACCGCACAAAGCGTTCATTTTCGATTCAGTTCCTTTAATATTGTAGACCAAATATTTCTTCAGCAGTTGCGAAATGCGAGACTAATCACGAAAATGACGCAATAACTTCTTCGACTGCGAAGTATCTTAATCTATAGTTAGTAATGAAGGGGACCCAGAGCTGAAAAACAGGCATTCATGGTGAGATTTATTTGCGATTACACTGCTTGTTGCGCACTGATATAAAATTTCCTAGACTCGCAGTATGGCCCACTGTTCAAGGGAACACTTCAACACTATTCCACCATAAACTCCACCCATGGGATATACGATGAAATTCAGTAGATTATATTTTTGCACATTGGTGTCTACCTAACGCATCATATCAGCCACGTTTCTGCCGTTCCTTCATAGCAGATTATCCAACCGGACAGTTAATCTGGTTAAGCTCTCTGCGTTTCATGTCTCATTCTTTCTCTCTCTGTCTTGTCTGCGACATCGCTCAAGAAATATTGCAATTAAAATGCGTGTATTACCGTGTATTACCAGTAAGGCCTTCGTTCCCTTTGGCTGTCGACTGTTCTGTATACGTAGGTATATATTGTTTGCAAGAGGAAGGCATGCGCCACATTTGCGCAAGAACGAAGGGGATAAAAAAAAAAAAAAGCCTGTGGCTAGAGGAAAGAGGAAGGCGGCGGAATTCACCGGCGATTCTTGCTGCATCCTGCCGATAGCGCTAACCGCGTGCGTCAAGACGTCACACACGTAATACCGCCGGCTGCAGAAATCCCGACAGTAGTAGGATGCTCGCTTTACAAGGACGCGCACGCGATCCACTCCGGCGCGGTTTTTCCGTTCGCGAGACACACTGAGCGCGCGATCTCTCGTATAGCGGTAGCGACGACTGTCGTCTGCCGTGTCGTTTGTCTCAACGGTGCCGCCGCGCTTCAGCGAAGTAGTTGCAGGCGAGGACTTTCTTTCGCGCCGTCGCATATAGGAGAACGGCATGTTGAGACTGGTGACATTAGTGATTCGCGTTCGGTGGCTACAAGCGAGACAATCTCTGAAAATCTTTGCCTTTTATGGTTCTGGTTGCTCGTCTTTTAAAGGCGAAAGCCTTATATCCCTCATCGCACAATAAGCTTCAAACAACCTTGAAAAAAAGAAAACTGTGTCGGATGCTTCAGTGAGTAAAAAAAAAGTCACGTGGTCACAGAGACGCGCTCGTGCACTGCTCGCGCGTTCATCGCCGTCTTCTTCCACAGCTGGCTCCGATGCCTCTCATCATGCCAGCGTGCCCCGCACTCCCTCTGCGAAGGCGCTATCAGTCGGTGTGGCGTCAGGCTTTCGCCGTCACGTTTTACAAGCGTGTAACACTTGCGTAATTTGTATGCGTGTGTGTGTCTATTTTTCTTTTCTTCAGTCGCATAACAAGGACACGAACGCTTGTCCACAAAAGCTTTCGGAATGAAATAAATTGTAAAAAAGAGAAATGTTTTGCCACTTCGTGCAGCCTATAGATTTCGCATACGCATAGATGGGATTGAAGCAGGCTAAACGAGCCCAGTTACGAGAGACAGAAGGGGCGAAAAGTGCTGTAATGAGAGTTTGAGGTGTTAGCATAGCCAAATGCACCTGCACCGTCACTGGAGGTGAATAAGGTGACAGATTAAGAAATAACGGATAAACACAAATTAAAAAAAATAGAAAACTACTTCAAATGTAAACGATTGACGGTTAACGCGTTTACACCCCCCAGCAAATACACGAAGCCTTCTCGCGCTGAACTATATAGGGGCGCCATTTGAGACATATAAGCAAGAGTAACTATTCAAGCGCGTCCTCTCGAAGCTAACGCCACAGCTGTTCTTCATGATTTCCCTCGCTGCGCCTTAGCTGTGCGAGTCAGAGACTTCCCCATTAAGTCTACTCGCCGAGACACCGACGCCCGAACCCGGAGAAACAGGAAAATAAGTTACTGGATCAAACGGGCTACGCACAAGTGGCTGTGGCGCAATGACATGATCACGATCCTCCCGCCCACGCTTTTGTATGCACGGTAACCATGCAGGATCGGCCCGCGTCATGTATACAGAGCTTGGAATGATCCTTCGAACACCATATTGTTTCAATCGCTAAAAGTATAGGACCAGAGCGCTCTGTTACAAAGAGGCACGTACGTACCGCTGATCCCATCGAGCCGGTAAGTGCATGCCAAGACCTTCGCTTTCACCACCTGTAGATCCGTCAAGAGTTGTCGAGCTATCAGTGTAAATTTGAAAATGGTCCTTGTATGTCTCGTGCAGCATGAGTAGCGATAGCTGCTTGAGATCTGGCGACGAGAGTCCTGCTTTCGTTCGAATCCCTGGTACCGAGATTCGAACTTGTGCACGGGTCAAACACCAAGGAGGTGATAGCAGCCTCTCGGCAGGCGTATAATCTCGAGGGAGGCAGTTGTAGTGCGCCGATATCTCCTGGCAAAACGAGGCACTGGGCCGGTCTTTCGGCAGCGTGGCGAGGTGATGGAAAGGGGCGCGGGCAATGTGCCTGATGTGTGCTCTGAGCCCTTCCAGTGTCATACGAATTGTCACTGGGTAATCTTGAGATATCGCAATTGTTTTCGCTGTCGATGTGCAGCGCGGCAATCCGAGACAAATTTGAGTGCCTGCGCCTGAGCACTCTCGTTTGTGCGGCTGTGATCTACCCCGAAAATGCCGTGACCATTCAGTTTCAAACTTCACACCGGTCAACGTCGACTGCTGCGGAGCTTACTGCACTTCGCAGCGCACTTCACATGATTCACGAAAACTTACCACGAAGATGGAGCATATTTACAGATTCGAAGACAGCCCTGCATTGTCTGCTATCCGCTCTATGTCATGGACCACAAGACCAACTTGTGCTGGAAATAAGGCACCTTTATCACCAACTAGCAGCAAGAGGACATGACATCACTCTTCAGTGGCTCCCAGGCCACTGCGGCATCATGGGCAACGAACAGGCTGATGAAGCTGAGAGGAGGGCTCACGAAAATGCTGTGAAGGAACCCATCCCGCCATCAAGAAGCGTTGCAGCAACAAAGCTTCGGATATTCGCGCGTGATGCCACACGATCCATGTGGAACACAACAGGTTTCCAGCATACTCGACTACACCGCCTGGACCCATCCCTCCGACTACGCATTCCATCTGGACTTTCTCGAATCGAGTCAACGCCGACTGTGGCTTGGAGTATCTTTTACGAATGCTTTTGTTTGCCGCATCGGCATGGCTGACAGTGCTGCCTGTGATAGTTGCGGCAGCGAGGAAACAATCGAACATATCCTGTGTCATTGTCCCCGCTACAACCCTCAGAGACAGTCCCGACAGTCGTTAAAGGAACATCGATACATTACGTAACACACCACAAGTTCCTTGGTGTAACCATCGACCGTGAACGTGCATCGGTCAAGACACGTCACTGCACTGAAGTTAAAACTGAAGAGTTTTGTCCTTGTGCTTCGGGTGGTGGCAGGAGCAAGATGGGGCCCGTCGAAATCGTCTCTTCTTCAATTGTACCAAGCCCTGTTCGTAGGCTATATAAGATACAGCATGCAAACGTCGCAAACGTTGCTTATATGAGAAGGCTATTTTAAACCCTGTAGGTTGTAGGTTAGACGTATTCAAGAGTTAAGGAGTAGCCGGCGCCTTACTTGTGCGTCAACATCTCGTCATATCATATCAATAAAAAAATATAAAAAAGATAGAGCATGCCGGTGCTCTCGAACATGAGACCCAGCTGTGTGCGGACGTTAGAGAGCATACAAGCTCAAGGATTGAGCACGTGCTTGGGCCTAACACGCTGCACCTCGACCAATGGAACCATCGCGGAAGCTCGGGCTTGTCCCATCAACGTATATATGCTCTGCGAACCTCTTCGAGTGCACCTACGCTTGTTGACCCGACATAGGCAACATCCCCTATCAGCTCTCCCTGCCACACACCCAAACTGCAGTTTTTCAAGAACTATATCGCGTCATGAGAACATTCTGTCGTTTAGATTCTCCTCCCCATGCATTCTTAGAGTACCTCCGTGGGTCCTGCCTACACCGCTTGTTAAACTTCAAATCCCTGGGATTACGAGGAAGTCCTGTGTTTCATCCATTGGCCTTAAGCAACTTACCCTATCGCACATTTTTACAGCATACAGTGGTACTTCACACGTGTATACCGATGGCTCTGTTACCCCATGTGCCTCCGCCGCAGCCTTTGTCATCCCGCAAATGTCCATCGCTCGACGGTTTAAATTAGACCATAAGTCCCATTCAACTGCCGCAGAACTTGTTGCTATCCGCGAGGCAATACGATTCCTTGCAAGAGAGCCTCCTCGCATATGGACTTTATTTTGCGACGCCAAACCCGCTCTTCAAGCCATTGAGTGCGTTATGAGACAAGGCCCTTATTATATTTTAGCTCTAGAAATCGCAGAGCTTCTCGACATTGCGACCAAAAGCGGCCACCACGTCATCTTTCAGTGGATAACTGCACACTGTGGCGTGATAGGAAATGAACAAGCCGACGCTGAAGCTAAAATAGCTGTAAATAATGCGCCAGAAGTAAGCATATCGTTCTCACGAACAGACACGAATGCCCTGCTTCGGTGCGTTATGCGGAACTCCACACTTGAGTACTGGACCAATCCTGATCGACGACACAAGCGACGGCACAAATGGGATCCAGAAATGAAGTTCCGCATGCCTCATAAACTGCAGAGGAGCATAACAAGTATGTTACACCGGATTCGTATTGGTGTTGCATTCACGAGGCGTTATACGCATATCATCGGCTGCAGTGACACTGGTCTCAACTGCGATCACTGCCCAGTGCCAGAAACACTTGAGCACATATTTTGCTCATGCCCAGCCGACGCCCGAGAACGGCAGAACCTCATTTTCACTATTCAACGAGTGACTAAAAGACCAATATCTGACGAGATTGTATTAGGTCCTTGGCCTGACGCCAACAGCGCAGCTGTCGTCATCGAAGCGACTATAGTCTTTCTTCAAGCCACTGGACTCGATGCAGGACTCTAGTATGACCTCAACGTGATGGACATGTATATACGCACCTCCTAATCTTATCATCATCATTTATCGCTCTTTTTATCCCCCCCCCCCCTTCCCCAGTGTAGAGTAGCAGGCCAGAGCAAACTAACGCTCAAGCCGACTTCTCTGCCTTTCTGCAAAAAAAAAAAAACCTCTCTCTCTCTCTCTCGGAGACAGTCGCTCGTGACGGAGTTGGCACGCCTCGACGACCGGCCGCTTTCTGAGCAGACGATCTTATAATGCCGGCTGATGCGGTCTTCACACCAGAAGGCGACGAGGGCGCCACTGAAGTTCCTCGGGTCAAGCGACCTGTTTGAACGGCTGTGACGCTCCCGAATTCCTTTGTGTGTGTATGTGTATGTGATTTTCTTTTTCTTAAACTCCTTCTCTTTCTATGTGTGTGCATTTTTCTTTATCTTCCTACCTCCCCCTACCCATTCCCCAGTGCAGAGTAGCAAACTAGATATCTATACCTTCCGGTTAACCTCCCTGCCTTTCGCATCTCATTTATCTCACTCTCTTTCTCTTTCGCTTTCACTGTCTATCGATCTACTCAGGAAACTCGACTAGCCAATGTCTAGTGAAACCGGGTCTTAGCATTCCAATCATTCTTTTCTTCCGAGACAATGAAAACGAAGGGTCTCCCCATTATCAGAACTTAAGTTCGCACCACTTTGCCTGAACGTGAAGCCAGCTAGAGACCGCTGTTTAAGCGCCCCGGTTCTAAACTGCTCGGGCTCTCGTTGCACAGCAGATTGTCTTATAGTTCATCTGGGCTTAAGCATTCCCGTTCCATCTAGTACCGGCACCCGATAGGAGGCAGCATCAACCAAGTCAAAGCGAGCAGGTATTAGGGCAAGCGTTAGAGAATACAATGCGTGACAACTGCACAGCCTACTACTGCATGCGGCACTTCAGGCGAGTCCATTATATACGGAGCTGAGTCAAACGAGACTAAATGATGGCGGAGTAATCGTGCCAGGCAGATTGTCCCGCTGTGAGCGCCAATCTATATTCGGCGCAGTGGGCAGGCGCTATGCAGCACTTACCGGCCATCGGTATAATCAATGTCCTTCTGAGAGCTGATCGAATTCCACGCCCATGCTTATGCAGTAAACCTCAGCTACTTCAATAAATTGGTTTCGAATTGAACGCATGCACCGTGCGAGATAGGCAGTCGGAAGCAGTCATCAGCAACAGAAGCCTATAATGGATAGTATAGTGACACGTAATGTCCGGGAAAAGGGAAGCCAAAAAAAAAAAAAAAAGCCTGTTTTTGTGCTCCTGCTCTTGTTATACGGAGTTTGAAAGCTGTGATTTCTCAGGTTTCTTCGATTCTCATGTAAACAGTGGAGCAAGCTCTTGTGGCGTTCAGCTCACTGCTACAAATTCTCGCATAAAGACAAAACTGCTATATTAAGCTAAACAAAGTTAGAAACTGCCTGCGTGCATCTGAGGAGTGTTGGCGTGGACATCGTTCCCTTATGCAGCGTAGTCGGTCGGGGTGCTTAGCTGGCTCAGGGCGTTTTTGCTGCTGATCACGTTGTCCCATGTTCGATTTCTGTTATCGGCGATTGCATACAGATGAAGCTGAAGAATAATAAAAAGAAAGAAATAAAGAAAGAAAGAAATCGCAGTAACCATCGGCGATGATTGTTGTAAACATAGGCTGAATAGCTGAACGCTTCTAGAAAACTATAAACGTTAGTAATGATGCGCTTGACGGTGTATATTTGTTGAAGTGAGGATATTTAGCTATAACGTTTGTCTGTTTTCTTGCGTAGTATATAAAGCCGGACGAGAACTAGGCCGTTAACCAGCACATGGGTTTCAAAGAGCTTAATGGGTGGCGTTCGGTGACGAACGCGCCCTGCGAAACTGCTGTTTGGTTAATCTGCGTTTGTTTATGTCGAGTGTGTTGCGTGGCATGCACGATACGTCCTAGACATTGTTCCTTGCAAAATCCTTACTTTTTATACTATGAGGCTATGTGCGACGTCCCACATTCCATTGAGCACATGCACCGGCAACACGTATGTATCATGCACATGTCTATGTCCAAAGTTTAAAAGCTAAAGGTCAAGCGACAACTGCTTCTGAGCCATGTGGTGGGCTTTCTTTGGCACCCCATGGACTGTCAAGCTGAAAAAATCAATAGGCAGTATTTATCCTAATCTCTGTAGCTTCATGACGCAAAAGTTCGCGCAGAAACCGCGGTGCGCGACGATAGCTTCAGTGATGAACTTCGAAGTTTTCGACAAGGACTGTATCTATGAAATATCTTGGCACATTGCGCTTTAGCGCGGCTTATCCGTATTTAGCATATTTAGCCCGTTGCAATAATCACTGTAAATAACGCGATATTTGGAATAACAAAGGCGAATACACGCCATAGAATTGGTCGCGCAGAAAGTTTTCGGTTCCCTTGATGACTTCATACAGTTTTGAAGAAAAGGACAGCTTATTTTTTTTCTCTCTATTTTAGCTATCCAACAGCAGGCCTAAAGAACACATGGAGTACGTAGTAAACAGGAACATTTTCCTTTTGCAGGCCGCGATATACATACACTTGGAACCATGTGGTCGTTGTTTCGTGTACGAGTATATCGCCCCGGTTCCCAAAGCACTCAACAAAGCTCCAGAACGACTATATTAGCTCGTAGTGCATTCATTATACCGTTTCCTGCAACAGCTTCCGCGGTTTCATTTACGTCGAACGTGAACGCAGAAACACGCGTTTCCTTTTTCTTTTTTCTTTAAATACTGCGGCGGAAAAAGAAAAAAGAAATAAAAAAAAAGAAAAAGCAATTCTGGGTGTCTGTAGCGAGTACTAAAGGGAACCGCTTCGACGAGGACGCCGAGCTCTGCCGATGCAGCACTGCCGAGGAAATGAGTGTGCGCCCCCCGGTGGGCCATTACCGCAGCTCTTCCCAGTCTTCTTGCGTCCTTGAAAGCGGGCGATCGTTCGTATACAAACGGGGCAACCATAGCTAAAGGGGAAAAAGGATTGATGGTCATGGACTGTTTCGCACTTACGCCTTTCGAACTGAAGCCGCAACTAAGGAGACTACATCTAACGGCCGACACGAGAATCCCAAGGGGGATGCGGCACCGATGGTAGTATTGTTATTCTATTTAGAATATGTGGTAGAAACGAAGGTGTAACATCGCGTAAACGAACAGGATCAAAAGGAAGAAAAAAAAATGGCGCACTTTCGCCCGAAAGGCGAAGCATCGATTGCGACAGCAAATTAGTATAGAGAACTATACGAACTAAGGATAGTAGTTTTATCGGCCATATAAACTTGCAAACATTCGCTTACAAAGTAAATTAACAAGCACGGTGTGACGCGCGCACAGGTAAACATGAACACATCTCAATCGATGACCGCGGTAACTCGCCGTGCAAACGCTGGAGTGAGGAAGCGCGGCATCAGCAGCGAGCGAATTGACCTTGGTGCTGTCACTCGCTTCAACGCGAACTAAACGTCGAAAGCAGAACCCATACGAAGCTACCTGCTCTCGGCGTACGTTTTCCACACCGCAGATCGTTTTGAAAATGAGGCCCGCGCGGGCGCGCACTTCGTCCTATGTCGCGGATCACTTTGAAGATTCGGCGCCCTCGCGGCTGCGCCTTAAGAAGCAGCTGCCGGAGTATAACGCCCCCCCCCCCCCCCCCCCCATCCCCCGCTCCCCGCTCCCTCGCCGCGCGTACCTCACGCGCGACAGAAGACGGCGCGCTTCCGCCCGTCCTTCCTCCCTCGCGCGCGCACGCGAGATTCAGCCGCGATCGTCGGCTGGCCAGCGCACGCTTTCACTCGCACATGCAGCGTATGGCGTGTGGCGACGACCTTGCCGTGTTTGGACTTAATACGGAACATCACGGCGACGGCAGAAAGGTGCTTTGGCGTGTCCATATAATTGCTATCGCAATAAAAAACAAACGACGACTTTCTTTCGTTCCTGCTCGCTCATGGTGAGTTACACGTTCGAAATTAAATCCTAACCAACTCTCTCGCCTCCCCATGGATGCTTCAGGACAGGAAGGGAAAGCATTGTTAACTGTCGCACTTTCCAGCGGGCACCCGAAGTGTCCCGCGGCCGTGGGAAAGATTTCGATTGCTCACTATGCTGACGCTTCTTGGTGCGGGAACGTGACGGTGCTCAAAGGCACAATCGAAAACAACTGAAGTGGGCGATGTATTTGATATTCCTTTCTCACTGTGGACGTTTAAACAAAAGCGAGAGGCGCGTTAACGAACACGCACCGAGAACAGAACTATACCGTCCGTCGCTTCCCGCCCCCTTTTCCGGCTCCTTTTAGTCCACCCACCGTGCGCCGACATTCATCCTCGTCGTCGTCCACGGCCACGGACGGCCGCGGGCACGAACAACAACGCGAGGCCGCGCGAATGTTATTGTGCTTCTCGGCGCGCGTGCTGCTCGAAGAGCATCCCCTCCCACGACGACGAGACGAGTGCGCCGAGGAAGAGAGTGCGTGAGAAAGAGACAGCGAACGACGAAGCGAGGGCGAGCTGTCAAAAAGCGAGAGAAGATGAGGAGAAGGCGACACGACCACCATCGTTTCGCGCTAGGGATGGCGCGGCGGCGTCCAGAGGGCGGTTTGCCGCCGACGATGGTGGGGGGGGTCATCGTTTATATCCGCTCGGGCAGATCGCAAAGTGCTTCCACGCGAGGCGGCATGAACGATAGAGAGAGAGAGAGAGAGCCCCAGTTAGAGGAAGGGAAGAAAGATGGCGGGATATAGGCAGAGGCGGGGTTGTTGAGGTTCAGCACCGCCGTCGCTTACTCCCTTCCGACTCCTCTTTCCAGCCAGCAGAGTACACTATTTGCTCCTTTTTTTTTTCTTTTTCGTTGTTCCATCTCTATTTTTGCGTTTGCCTCGAGGCGCGCGGCAGCCAAAGTAAACAAACGAACCCGCGCTGTGATAGCTCATCGCCAGCAAGACGACTGTTTAGCGAACGTTTTTAAGATGCTTCCGTCACACCGCCGCAGGAACGCGTTCCCACGTTGCTGGGATGGGCGCGTTCCATTAGCGATGGAATAGCGCCCCCCTTTCCTGCCTTTCTTCTTCGTCTTCTTCTTCTTCTTCTTCTTCTTCTTCTTCTTCTTATTATTATTATTATTATTATTATTATTATTATTATTATTATTATTATTATTATTATTATTATATTATTATTACAGTCAAACACGGATAAATCGAACCTGTAGGGGATCACAAAAAAAGTTCGACATATAGATAATTCGATATTTCAAACAAAATTTTTATAATAAAATTTTCAATGGAATTTTGCTGCAGTTCGTTATACACGATCATTTGTTATATGGCGGTTCGATATATCTGCATTCGACTGTGTTAATATTAAAATTTACTTTGGCCCGCACACTTTCTTTACTCCTTTCAACGGATTTCCTTATTGCTTTGCAGCTTCGTTTGATGTCCTGACGATAAGCTGTAGCTATTTTTAGTGAAACCTGATAAAATCATCACGAGCCGCAGTAGCCCAGTGACTATGGCGTTGCGCTTTTGAGCTGGATATCTCAGATTCGATCCCGGCCGCGGTGGCGCGCCGCATTTCGATGGGGGCGAAATGCAAAAGACGCTGGCGCACTTAGATTTATGGGCAGGTTAAAGTAACCCGAGGTGGTCAAAATTATTCCGCAGTCCCCCATTACAGCGGGCGTTCATGAGATTGCAGTGTTGACACGAAAAAGGCAAGACTTCTTTATATATATATATATATATATATATATATATATATATATATATATATATATCACTGCGTATGTGTCACGTGGGGCAAACGTGCCGCAGACATTGATGAATGGAATTTGAGTCTGTTAGGCTAGACGAGACAGCAGGTCTCTGCTTCGCTATAGAACAAGTTCGGCGGCCGCAGTAGTACTGCACGGAGCTCATCCTGCCATTGATAATGTCCTATTAAAAGATGGCAGATATTCGGAGTGAGTCGGTACGTTTACCAGAGGCTGTCAAACAATGTATCGCTTAGCTCTGTACTTCTCTCTGAGCTTTTTGTGATTGACACTATAGGCGCTATATTTTCGCACCCGAAAAACCACAGATGAAAGAAAGAAAGAAAGAAAGAAAGAAAGAAAGAAAGAAAGAAGAAAGAAAGAAAGAAAGAAAGAAAGAAAGAAAGAAAGAAAGAAAGAAAGAAAGAAAGAAAGGCGTTCCTGGGAGCCTGCAGGGGCACGTCACCTGAAGTTCCGAGACGACTAAAGCCGGTTTCGACACTCGGGGATGTGAGACTCCTAAATGTACGATTAGGCTACGAGGCGCTTCAGCCATCTTTTTTTATTTAGCATACTATGTACCCGAGATCTGTGATCAGCTGCATACAGATGTTTTACGTAAGCTTTCCATCATGCCATGGCGCCAGACTGCATTTCAGCTTCTTTCAGACCTGCAATTTCACGAGTATATATCGTGAAGATCGGCTCACGTCGAGCCGCAAAGTGCGCAGAACGACTATATATACGACGCGGTTGCACGGATTCTCGCGTCCAGCCTACACAGATTCCAGTACAACGTGTGGCGTGATATGCCCCAACTAAACAAGTGCGCGACACGCAGCTTTATGCATGAAGCTATTTACTGTTGCCACTGGCAACGCGTGTTACTGCAGCAGTCGTGATGGCAGAAGAGGTGCGCACTTTTTTCTCACTGCCACTCTCTCGTCTGAACGTATTCATGTTGCATAAGCAATGAAGTCACGTCACGGAACACTTAGAAAACGTTTGTTTCGAAGGTATATTACCTTTTTTTATATTTTATCATCCGCCTGTTCGTACAGCGCTTGTTTATCTTTTTACTTTCTGTACACTTGCACGAATTAAAGTATACAAAAGAATGATCGTGCCTCCGCCAATGTATATCATCTACGTTCCGCTTATAAACAAAACGCAGGATAGCAGCGCGCTCGAGTCATTCGCTCAAAAGCGCCACGACTCAATATACAGAGGCGTCGTGCGTGTAACAGATGATCGCGTGCCACGAAGGACGTTTTATTCAAATCAGCTGAATTTCGTCAGTAATGGTTTCGCGATGTTGCTGTGTTTACGAAACACGGTGGCAAAGATAAACAAACTGGAAGCTTCACCACACCCACGTTAATGCATGCGCGCGAGATCGAGACGAGATCCCCCGAACGCGATAAATAAATCAGTGCGCACACAAGGATCATCGATATAACAATAGAGTGGATGTATAATCGATTCAGCAAAACGTGGCGGGGTTGAAAGAAAAGGTTACAAGCACTGCAAGTAATGACCCCGTAACCCGGTTTCGCAAACATCTTTCCGCACGCGGCGCTGGGGGATACTGCACGCGATGTAACAATTAGGACTGTTAGTGCGTGCGCCGCACATTGAATATCTCCGCCCTCGAATCACACACGTGTATCGCCCGGTGTCAGCGGTGAAAGGCTGTCTACGGCAACTCGCCACACCCAAGGGATATTGCGACCGGACGAGAAATTATGAGCTCGAGTAAGAGAAACCCGAGGAACGTAGCGTTGACGCGGCATTTCTGCTGTAAACGCAACCATACATGCACGACATGTTTTCGGGGTCAGACCGGGATGCGCATAAAGCGGGAATATATATATATATATATATATATATATATATATATATATATATATATATATATATTTCTTCTCGCTCTCTTGATTTTTATTTTTCCAGTTGCGTGACTAATTACCCTCAAGGCTGTGTTACACGGTTCGAAGCCTCAACATCAGCTATATGAGCGTATCAGCATGAACGTATTTTGCACGCCGAACACTAATAAATTTGGCGCAAAAAACAAACACGATCACGGAGATGGGAGGACATAATTAAAGAGAGGACGAGCGCTTACTTTCTACTGTTTATTTTTTCAGGCAGTATAGCATACAAAAGGCAATCTCTCTCTCTCTCTTTTTTTTAATAACGCATGCGCACCGTGCATTTGCTCGTACCTCGCTTAAATTTACACCACGGCCGGTCTGGAGCGTGCGTCTCGCGTTTGAAAACGCAAGACCGCCCGTGCACTTAGCGCGTTTAACCGCTAGTGTTGGACGTAGTTTAACCAAAATAACAAACACTTGCGGTATAACGTATCCCTGAATCGAAAAAAAAAAACTTATGGACGTGTCACACACACAAAACTTACCTCCTTCATTTTTTTTTTTTTTGGGGTGCTTCCGAGATTTCACGAGCTACTTTGTTTTTGCTGGCATCCGTATATCGGCAAAACGTGGCTCCGTCTACATGCAGTCACATGCGCGCTTAAATGCGCGCTTCAATGCGCGCTGTACTTATTCTTGACATGACGCTTTCCTTATCCTTGACATCTCGTGCAGATGAATGTGAAGACTACATGCAACAACTGGCAAAAAGGTCGAATAACAGTTATAAATAAGAGCGCTGTATTAAGCGTGACGGCGCATCGATTTGATTCCTTTGACAGCGGAGCACTACGAGTTCTACGAAAGTGTTGTAACCTTGTAGAAGAAGAAAAAAAATCTAATCCCTTTTCTTCAAGAAATATGGTTGAACGCGAAGGTTCCTCCCATGCAAATTGAATCAAAGTCCAAGGCCAACGACCACGTAACGAACCCAAGAAATGCTGAGCAACCTGATGCGATTCATACGTGATTTGATTGCTTGTTTAGGATTGTGTGTGTGTGTGCGTGTGTGTTTCTTTTTTTTTTTTTTGAACGTTGCAGTTGAATAAAGACACATTTCGTTAAGTTGCATAGCCTTAATTTTAGATCATGTAGCCGTTGATTACACGCACACACTCACACTTTTACGGACGATTCTACACTAGCACAGTATTGCCTTTTGATCGCTGTGGTAGACGGTCAGAGGCTTTGCCGTTTCCGATACACGGGATCGGCCTTACGGGAACGATCGCACTCGCGCTTACGTTCGCGTAAGCCTCTTCTGCCGTGCGCTGCACCCGCGGCCGACCATGCATTGCGTGACGCGCGTAATGCAATGCACATTTATATACAGATCGTCTGGGTAGCGTGGCGTTGCAGTTCCCATTGTTCTTATCGGTACAACTGCGAATGTAAACTGTAGTGTTCTACGACACGTATGTCGTGCGCCGTTGTTCAGTTGTTCTATTGTGTGCGCAGAGGCGTAGATCGTTCCATTGTGTAAGTTGGCTTTGCTGCAGTGCCTTTTCGGCGCTCACGGACGAATCAGTGAGACACAGAAAGCTTCGCTTTAAAAACAGCCTGTTACTTCTGTACATAGCACCGAAAACGACGGTAGAACTAGAGACAAAGAAGTCTGACAAAGGCTTACCACGAGTATTTAAGCAGTTTAGAATTCAAGACTACATATACCTATCATGCATGGCAACGGGACGCAAAGAGTGTCAATGACGGGGGGGAGGGGGGGGGGGGCATTGCATCAAAAGGTAAATGAATATTAAACACTACAAATCTAACATTTAGTATGTGCTTTGGATAAAACGAAACTATGCACGACGCAGAAACTCTATGTACATAAACTCCAACCATGGCGTTACTTGGAAACTTTTCACAAAGGACGTTGTTCACCGAAATGAAACCCTGGCGATGCTCAGGCAAATTGGGCCTTGTCTCCTAGAACACCTTCCTCTTATATCACAAGCGTGGCCGAAAATGTTCGGCGAATAAACGACTAAACCCGAGCAGCGCGGTAACAGCACACGCGCAATTAAAAGCCTAAAGAAAGAGAGAGAGAAAGAAAGAAAGAAAGAAAGGAGGAAAGAAAGAAAAAATAAAGAAAGAAGGAAAGAAAGGAGGAAAGAAAGAAAGAAAGAAAGAAAGAAAGAAAGAAACAAAGAGAGAAAGAAAGAAAGAAAGTGAAGCAGGAAAAACGCCGATCGAAGAAACGCCCACACCTGGGTGCAGTCGGAACCACGAGCCTCGACAAAGCACTAAGCTTTTACGGCGCGAAGCTGGTTGCTATGACCGCTCGGCTAACAAAACGCGCCTTTTCACGCACCTGCGCAGAAAGCGCAAAGCGAGGGAGCTATGACGGCAGCTAGGTAATGTGTACACTGTGTACGCTTTTACTTCCTGCTAAAAGAAACAACCCACGCTCTCCGACTGTATATATTTAGGCATACGTATATACTATACGTTGAACATTGCCAGCTCGGTAAAAGCCCCGATTCCTTCGATCTGTTGCGTGCACGCATGAAGTAATGCGTATATTTATTTCTGTAGGTCTTGACTTGGCAAAGGAAACAGGAATTCCGAATAGAAGAGTAAAGAAACGAAAAGGAACTGTTTTCGTTCATAAATTCGCTCGAGGCTTTTGCGATGGTCGAGCAGAGTTTTCATTTTTCTATTTATTTACGGTAAGAGCTATTATGTGTTCTTATAACCGGCTCGGATATATCGATAGTCGCGGTCGGCGACGGCGGCATCTGTTATAACACGCCGAACAGGTTTTAACCACACAATGAAGAACCATCACTCTTGGTGATCATGCGTCATTAAGATTTGATCACCTCAAAGCGACTTCAGCGTATGCTTAAGTGTTACATACTCAACACGTACGTGTCCTTCGGTCAGCGTAAGTGATTTTCGAAGCGTGCAGAGAATAATAAACACAGGAGGCCTGCCAACACGAAATTGTACTTCGTGCCGCACTACTCCTTTGATATACGGGATGATCATTTTTAAGCTTTCTGGAATTCTTAAAGATCGCCTGTTGCAGATACCACAATTCTAGTCCTTGTGCTGGGTTATACAGAAAGGCGGACGTTACTTGCACGAGAAATCGAAACACATGCTTGAATAACTACAAAATAGCTAATTACCTTTTCATTAATTACTTTACGGCACATATTTCAATGTACGAATTGTAGCCGGTGAGTTTTCAAGGCGTATCCACTTGGAATTAACGTTCAGAATGACACCAGTTTGGATATATGCGCCGTCAAACTCGCCATTAAAAGTGCACGGTTGTTCCACTTACTTTTTTAACAAAGCACTCTTTTATGCATTGAAGCACAAAAGTAACTGGAACGTCCATGTATTTCGTCCCACACTTTGAAAGCTGACCATGGAGACTTGGCAAGGTCACTGCCAAGGTCACTGCCAAGGAGGGAGTCTAGCTCTAGCTCTACTATACATATACGGTGGACTGCTGTGACAGTGCCCGGACGTATAGCAAAAAAAAAAAAAAAAGGAAACGTCCCGTCGCCATCATATAGCCAGCGGGCTCAGCCCGATTCCATCGCGGGCGGAAGAAAAACCACCCCGGCTGTCCGATTGCAAACAGATGGGCGCAGGGTAACAGATAGCATGCGTTCGCGCTATTCCCTCCCGGAAGACTAATGGCCCTGTCTCTGGCCACGTTAATTACCTCTTCGAGGCGCCCGCTGCCGGCTATTTGCTCTACTTGGGATTACACCACAGCCGCACGGTGGCACGATACAGTGCGTGCCTGCGTGCGTGCGTGCGCGTGTGCGCATTTCTTACACGTGACATATTCGAGCCGCGAACCCGATAGGACTGGCCGGCAGCTCTCTCATTAGCATGGTGCTTATTATATCGAGACACTCGGCGTGTACACACGTGGCCGGGGAAGACGAGCTGCACCTCACTGCGCGGTTAATCGCATACGAAAACCAGACCTAACGTTAGGCACCCTGTTTCGCATAATATATAGATATCGTTAAGCTTTGCGAGTGCTAGTGGAAATGGCTGATTTATTGTCTTTAATGAAGATGCGCACGGCGGCCTTCAGGGCTGATCGTGACAACGGAGGGATAAAGGAGGGGCGGGGAGGGGGGGGGGGGCGTTTACCTGCTATGGAAGATTGACCAGTAATTCGATTGAATTTGCCAACAACATAACCACATTCAGTTCTCACTAGAAAGCAACGGGAACATTCGCGGAATAATCGTGTGAGTGGAAACTATATCATAATGTACTCAGGTTTTAGCAAGAAAACCACCTTGAATCATGTAAGTTCTTCAACGGCTGAGTCTTCACAAATTGACCTTATACTTATATATTGCCTTCTTTACCTTCTCGTTGCCTTAACGCGTTTCATAAAGAAACCTTTTACACAAGACGAACCTTTCCTTAAGCTTATCGCATCGGAAAAGTAGCATTCCTTAAAAAGGTAGCCCGGCCGCTACCTTAAGGCGCAAGATGGCCGACCATGCGAGCAGCAGGGACCGTCAGAATCCCCGTCAGAACGACGGCGGGTTTCTAGGCAGGTTACGCTTTTCGAAGCGAGCCTCGCAAATAAATGAACGAGCTAGTGAATCAATAAATAAATACATAAATAAATAATTGAATAAACAAATATGAGGAATATTTACAATGTATATAGATATAAAAGCTGAAAGTACAAAATTCTAGCTAACGCACAAGAGAAAAAGTAAACAAATGACGCCGCAGCACCGCGAAAAGAAAATTATAAAAAGAAACTTCGGCGACACGTGTTGCCAGATGAGAGACGCAGAACAGCTACAACTCGCAGTTTCCACACTGCCTTTTTTTTTTTTTTCACAACGCGTAATAATGCGCAATCCGATTTTTATATTTATTGTTTTGAGCGGCAGAAATGTGTTTCCTTTTTAACAAATGAGCGAATTAAGGCCAAGAAAAGTTTATAGCCTCGCTCCCATGGTCATCTCCTATAACGATAAAGCCGCCTTCAATAACCTAGGGTGCCTTTTCACGCAATAAGGCGCGTTTCTGAATCACACCTTTGCCTTCTCTCAACCTTATTCTTTCCCTGTCATTATAAAAGGGCCCCCTATAGCGTTAAGAAATATGGTTGGTTTATGAATACGGGTCTTTAAGCATCCCTTTGATATTGTCCAAGACAAGACGTTCCTAGAGAAAGAATATCAAGAATTAAAAAAAATTCAATTATTGTACTTCTAAAGCGTTCTTTCTTAAATATCAAAAAAAGGTAGCAGGATTAGAAAAGCAAAAATTATTAGTTTCACGAGAAGGGCGATGCTTGACAGCGTAAGCAAGGTTTAGCTTTGCACTAAGACTCTTAGCTCGGAGGATCTTCTAACTATATATACGCGGGTGCAGCATATTGGCGCGGCGCATCAGCGCAAGGCAAGTACTGCGAAATTCCTACGTTGATGGAATAGCAGAGACATTTATTTCTCTTTTCTTCTCTCTGGATTTCTAATTTGCTCTTCGCTAACATTGTTACACATGTTTTTTTTTTTCTTTTCAGTTTTGTTCAAACTTAGTTTTCTTTCTTGTTATTTTTTTTAAAGAATTTCCATCCCGTGTTGCAAGTTGCACCATAAAACAACAGCGCATCCTCTATAAAGAGTTCTGCGCTAGACAAACTAATCGCATCATGAGCTTCTGGAGTTCCCCAAAAGCGTTCCGACGGACACGCACAATTAATGTCTCACCAAGAAGCAGGAAAGTTTCGATCACACTAACTTCCCCGCGTCTTGGCTCTATACAAAAAGCCTCTACGCTGGCTGTGAGTAAAGTTTCGTTCTCGGAGCATTGAAGCGCAGGTTGGGCTTCCAGCTAAGCAAAACTTCCTCGACGACGCAGGTGCGTCGCACAACTGTTCTGACCCTTCCTTTCCCCCCGAGTTAAAGAAAGAAGCAGAAAGAAGAAAGAGGCCTTCCGGGTCTGCAGTGCATGGCAGGGCGTTAAATGCTATGCACAATGCGCTCGGCAGCGAAAAGCGCAAAACTCTCAGCTGTCTCTGCTGCGCTGCCGATTGGCCAACGACGGCGAAGCGGCGGTCGGAATACGGAGGTGCCATCATTTGCATACTCCAGCTATGGAGAGCGTCGGCCCGTTAATGGACATTAGCATAGCCTCGGGGCCGCTTACCGCACGGGCCGCTTAAACGCAGCGCAAGCGAAAACTAAGCAGCCGCCGGTTGGCTTTGGCAAAGCTGTATACGAACGGCTTCGTTTCGTCGCTTTGGTTTTGTCACAGCCAGCGCTAGCTGTGAGCGATGGGAACGGAGAGCTCCTTGAGAAAACAGCCCGACCGGCTTTTTTCTTGACAGTGTAGCGTGTCCAGCACTGAGAACCTATAGCCATGCCAGGAATGCGGCAGCGTATATATATATATATATATATATATATATATATATATATATATATATATATATATGTGTGTGTATAGGTGTCGGGTTGAATTGAAAAGCGAGCAGTCTGCCGTATGAGCACGTACTATCGACCCAACATTTGCAAGGGATCTGACAAAAAGCTAAATATCTCCACAGCTTCAAAACGCCCCCCCCCCCCCCCCCCCCCCCCGCCTGGTATTCCCATTTCCAGCCTCTACTGGTATATGCGAACAACATTGTGATGAGCGGGTTTACCCGCTGCTTTTAAAGACTGCTCGGACATTTAGCGTTTTCTAGGATTCCGTGGTCCCTAAACTTCTTTGGTCGAGACTCGATAGTACGTACTGCCTCGAGTTTAAGCGCTGCTTTATCTGAGTCGTCGCCGCAATTGTTGTTCCGATGTAAAAGATCAGGGAAAAGCCCGTTAAGATATTTAGTGTTTTGCGCGTCGATGCCACATTACGGGAAAAAAAAAAAACACTCGAAATCGTCATTCTCCTTGTTTCTAAATTAAATAAGTTAAATACTGCGGATAGTGTTTGTGAACTACATAACAGCAGGATAGGATGCTCGAAACGCCACGCGTTTCGAGCATCGCAACCACAAACAGAAGCATTGCACAGAGGCAAGTTCACTGTGGTGCGCACTGCATCGTACTGGAACTGCCACAGCACATTATAACTCGCTGCGTTAGTGGCTATGGCATCTTGCCGTTGAGCAGGAGGTCACGAGTCTGATTCCCGGCCGCGATACCCACATTTCAATGAGGGTGAAATGGAATAAGGTTCCTTCGTGTACGTTGCTTTGAATATATAGCTTCTGTATACGTGGTGGGCGAAACTCTCTCGCGAACAGAATGATCTTTTCGTAAAAACTCGACGAAACATTCGGAATAGTCGTAGAACGCGAGCCCGAAATCATAAACATCGCGGGAAATCCTGGAGAATTGGCAAGTATACATTCTCATATATATCCTTCTGCGCTGTATTGCAATGCCACTCAAAGGATCAACGTTTCCTGGCTTTCTTTACCACCCAACACCCCCGCTTCGAAGCATACAAAAGAAAGAAAATAAAAACAGCCAGCAAGAAAGGTTTCAGTGGCACGACTAGCTCCGGAACTGGCAAGAGGGCCTCCCTTCCCTCTAGCTACACAGTTTCCGACACTTCCTCGAGCCTACGTCATACCCAAACAACGCGACCGCTTTCAGGCACCGCTGCAACGCGGGGTCTCTCTGTGCCCCGCGCGCGAGGAGCTAGCTGCTCGCGTCTGCCCCGCAGCCAAAAGAGGATCTCCCGTATAGCGCGCTGACGACACGAGCGACGACGACGCACTCACCGAAACGCGAAGCGCTGACGCCCGCGCGCACACTCATTGTCAGCCTCCCTCAAACGCTGTGTGCCTTTGCACGTACAAAATGAGCGCGCTGTATATATACCGGCGTTTCCTGTGGTACGCAATATATAGCTCAGGTGTCTTGTGGGCTGCAGAATCCTCACCGTCGCTCCCCCCTCAAAAATTACCGGTCCCCCTTTCACGTATATACGCATACTACCGTATTTGCAAGATTATACCGCGCCAGTGATTGTAACGCGCAATTAGTTATATTACAACCCAAACATTAAACAAAAAATTATAACTTGGTGCCGACTCTACCACGCACATCCAGCAACGAAACCTGAGTCGACGCGTACCGTGTTGAAACGATCTTATGGAACATGCAGACACACAGACACGCACACAGCTGAACCTTAGATGGCTAGTGGCAATCGGAGTCCGACGACACCTCCTTCTCGCTTGATCTGAAGTGAAGGCGCGAAAACGACGACGGACGAAGAGAGAGCACACACACACATACTTCACTTCAGATCATGCTTAACCAACACGCCCAACTATCCATCCTAGCTCCTTCTCGCTGTCTTCCAACCACAGAAAGCCATCTTCGGTTCCAGTTATTGCATTAGAAATGAGTTAATGCATGACGGTGTGGCTAGCTCCCTTGCATTGAACTTTTGTTTTTAGTAAGAATCGGTTTGATTTTTAGAACAATTAGTTACAATTGTAACGCGCATGCAAATTTTAACGCACCTTTTATGAAAAAAAGGTGCGTGTTAGAATCGTGCAAACACGGTATCTCACGCAAACCAGTCAGTGGCCCTACGAAATGGCACAGACGCACATTTGCGCCGTAGAGAGCTCGGAGGCCACAGTTAGCCCCTGGAGTTTTCTTCCACAAATTCCTAGAGGGAAATGTGGCGCTAGTGTCTGCGACAGCTGCAGTCATGGTGCTTTAGCCAGCATTGGAATGATGCATAGCATACGTACAAGTATTTGGGCCTACAGTTTGTCCTCCCGTTTTCAAACGACATCGTGAAGTTTCCAAACTGATTGTATCCGAGATATTGCATCACAAATGTAACACATCGCGATGATTATAACTGTGTCTTCATGCATTCAGATAAAAAAAAATGCTCGGAAATGCTCGAACAACTTCTACAACCAATGGAGGCACGTAAAATGTAATCATAAAAGCCCCAATAACGTCTGAATTAAAGCCTTGAGCATAGAGATGAGCCTTTCTTTTTCTTTTTTTCTTTTTCAACCTTGAGCCTAAGTGTGACATCACATCACGCGCCATTTACTTTTTTCTTTTTTTTATCTTTACCATGATGTTTTCTTGCGAGTGATTTTTGTTAGCGATATATATAAGCGAAATGGCGCAGCAGACCTCTCTCTCTCTCTCTGACCTCCTGGGTAGTTAAATTCATCTATCTAGGCAAACCCACGTACGTACAATCCATCGTTCGCAGTGCAAGTTTACTGAGCCATCCTTGCCCGACACAGCCCCCTATGTAGAGCCAGGCTGTCCCTGAGCTTCTTCTCATCTTGTGTGTTTCTTCTTTATTTCCAAACATCGTTTGCGGACGCAGGACATCGCAAGGGGGCGAGCGCAGAGCACGCAAAGCAAGGCACGGCACGGGGACGTGAGGAAGGGCAGGCATCCAGCGGGGCGACGAGTCATGCGACCGCAGCGCGAGCAGTTCCCAGTTCGCAGATGACTCGCACGGGGCAGAATGCGACCGCTCGCCGCCGCTTGCTCGCGTGCGAAGGAAGTATCGCGATGCCACGTGCGTTACGTCCGTTTATGTATGATTATATCGCCTTTTCTTTCTTTCTTCTTTTTTTTTTTTCGAGCCGAGCGCGTCATTACGGATGCGCTGCCCAAAAAACGAGGACATTGGACGGGTATATCGTGGCGGGAAACCACGTGAGCGCGCGGCCTGTGTTGTGACGTGGCGCTGAGGCCCGTCGGGGTTCCCGAGAGTATATTACATATAGGAGGACGCGCTGCCCGTCCGCTTCCTCGTATCTATGGCGAGAGAGATTGTGGTTGTGAAGAGTGTATGGAAGGAACTAACGGAAGGCGCTTTCCATTTTACGTTTTTATTTATTTATTTCTGTAGAAATGGTGCGTGTTCAGAATTCACCGAGAGGTTGTTGCCCTCCCCTTGTCTCGTGGTCATCGCTCATCCGTTCATCTATAATCGTTTTACAATAACGTTGTAATAGAGTGGGGAGCTGCCACTGGCACAATCCCATCAGAAGCGCAATCATACGAATACCGAGCGGCCGCGTAAGAGCGCGTCCTCCGTTAGCCTCGAGCGGCGTCTCGAGGGCGCTTGGAAGCCCCATACCTAAGCTTCGCATATCTCTTCCGTTCCATTACAACAGCAGCTTCTTTCGAAACGGAGTAAAGTCCTGTTGTTTCTTCCTTCGGCCACTCAATCGCGCACACGAAATGAAAAAAAAAAAAAAAAAAGATCGCTCCTCAATCAAACGCATTCAGGGCGCCGCGCACCCCTGTATAAGCTGGGGGAGAGAGAGGAAGTTATAAATGCGCGGGCTTTAATAAGAATCTCAGGAGGTTAGCCTAGATGGCTACCTGACGTTCTGTTCTGAAAGTTGCGCGATCGATGACGCATATACAGGGAGCGCAAAAGCACACAATTGCCGCAAAAACACACATAATGCGGACATACCCATTATACCAATATATATATATATATATATATATATATATATATATATATATATGAGAATCCTTAGCATCTGCAGCCCATTGAAGAAGAAGCAAGAAGAAGCATCTTGGTTGTGCGCGACGCGCCATATGCGCTTTTTACAGGTCGATAATGCACCGCACCTGGTCGGTTTAGCAAAGGCAAGGACTATTCACTACAAACCACATAATGGTACAATTCATCCCTGGGAAAGAAAAAAAAAACATATTCGATGACTCTGCAACAAACAGCATAGAGTCGCTGCTTTCACTCAAACGTACTGTTTGTATTTTATGTGATCGTGTGCATATACTGGAGTAGCCAACGTATGCATGTATGTGTATACAGCAGGCGAGAGTGTTTTCACGTACGCGGAAGGCCCAGTTCGCCGCTGCCTAAACGTAGCATATACCGTGTGCACACAGCATGAGCCTCTTAAGCATGGCGACAATAGCTCCTATATGTTCGGCGAACACCCTATTTATATATGCATATTTGCAAGCATGCGCTTCCCTGCAACCGTGGAAGATCAAAAGTAACCGTAGGTCAAGCCTCGGTGTCTGGTTTGAGAGATACGATTGCGCGTTTCCTCTTGCGAGTACTGGCTACTAGGAACAATGAGTCTCCACCGCTACGAACGTCCTTCCAGCACACTAGACAACCTTCCGCTCCCGCAATATAGATTCTTGAAGCCTGGTCCCAACCGGCATCTGCCAGAGCTGTCTGTGCGTGTCCGCGCGCGTGTGTTTACATCACAAGAAAAGCATCGGGCGTGCCGTATAGAGGTGCGGCATGACCCGGAACTGGCCAAAGTTGCCAGTCGGAAATGTAACATCCACATCGGGAAGGAGACCGGCGGGAAAATAAAAGCGATCGCTGCTGTCGGCGCGTGTATACATCTTCACAAAAAAAGACACCAGCTGTGGAATCAGTCAGACGGAGGAGGGTAGCTTTGATAGCGTGTGTTCGCGAGACACGAAAAGAGGAAAGGAAGAACTCAGATGACTATGCTTGGTCAACGACCTCGACGAGGTCGCATAGCTGCAGAGTTCCCTATATGTGCGAGGGACGCCTGCAATTTTTTAATCAAAGCAGCGAAGCAATCACGCGGCGGCTAGAGAAATACGACGGCGCATGCACGTTAGTGATGGTCTTGTCGCACTAGCTTGGATCGAGTGGCTCATTTTCTCTCACGCATCGCGAGTTTTAAGAAAGTATTCCATCTGTCGTCCCCGTTGTACACGGATGAGACTGAACGGTATCTCAAGTGTCCATAGCCTCTGTTGATGAAAGGAAAAAATGCCAACCAACATTTTCAAACGTTCGGCGATTATCAGCCGACATAGTAGAATCCCACCGTCACAGTCTTTTTTAACAACTTACTAAAGGCGCATTTATTTATTTATTTATTTATTTATTTATTTATTTATTTATTTATTTATTTATTTATTTATTTATTTATTTATTTATTTATTTATTTATTTATTTATTTATTTATTTATTTATTTATTTATTTATTTATTTATTTTACAATTTTATGCTCCTTTCAGATTTATGTTGCAGTGCTACGTGATATGCTTCGACGAAATGTAAATTGTAACAAAATTATTATATGTGCATGTTGCTCGCTTAATGTCATTATTTGTTTCTTTATTAGTTTATCTCTTAACAATCACGTTTCTTTTCAAACGCTATGCCATTATGTAGTCTTCACTTTTGTACATCGACTCCTCTCGCAGCCATTGTTAAGGCTAGCCAGTACTCCGTAAATAAAATAAATATACTCCTATAGTACGCGCACGCGCGCACAAGCACCCCCAAACAAACAAATAAACAAACCAATAAATCCGCCTCCATTCCACCCTGCGAAAGTAGAATATACAACGAAGCTGTTGCCGACGTTAGACAAGTACCACTACCCCAACTGATGACGTCAGACGACGTCAGACAAGCACCACCACAAGCGACGTTAGACAACCCCAAACTGCTATGTAAAGCTTATATTTGGACAGTGTTTGCCATAATGTCCATTACGGCCGCAGCACCCGCTGTGCGACAGATGCAGGAATGATAGCTTTAGATTGTATTTCGAATAAACGAGAAAACATAATTCTTTTACTCGAAAAACTCAAAGACAAAGCCCTTTTCCAGCTGCCGTTTGAGGTCTGTCTGAGTGGCCGCGGACGCTAGGAGGCGGTAGTGTTTTTGGATGAGCACGAGCCGACGAAAAAATCCCGACCAACTAGAGGCTGACGGCTGCGCTGCAAAAAAAAAAAAAAAAAAGAAAAAAAAAACCCTCAGACGATCTCCATCTTTGCAAAGCGAACGCACACACAGTGCGTCGTGCACGCGCTGCGAAACCTGCTTAAGCTAGAGTCACTGGAAAAAAGCTTAAGCTGTCATTCAGCGCCCTCTGGCAGCGTTTATGCAGTGTCACGATGTCCCATCGGGTAGACATATTCGTAAGCAGCCGCGGCGACTTCGACCTTGATAGGCTGCGCACAGTACATATCGTAACGGAGCGTCCGCGCAGAGGCCGGGAAACACCCTTTCGACGGGAAGGCCACGCGCTGCACGAAAGTTTCATTAAGCAGACACGGGGCGGCTCCGCTCACGATTCCTGCCCGCGGTGTTGGTTGAAGCCCGGTTTTTTTTTTTCTTTTTTTTTTTCGAGGCAGGTCCCGTTTGGCGGCCAGAATTCTGGTAGCGATCGGCGACCTCTAAGAATGCCCTCAATATGTTAGCGGCGAGTCAAGGAATGAGAATGGAAATCAACAAAAGAAAGCTTCAGAAAACTGCCCCACTCGACGCGGTCCCCTCCCGTTTGAACCATATCACGGCGTCAAGTGAATAGCATGCGGGCATGTGCTCAGCAGAGAGCTCAATACATAAGACAGCATGACCATGTTTAACGGTGAAGCGCGTTCCGTGTATAGAGGTAGGCAAACATGTGCTAAGACCATGCATATGGTTTCTGTCTTGTGTGTGTGCTTTTTTTTTTCCGCTGAATATAAGCAAAATACCACTTGTTTGAGCCGAGATGAAAGGGTATTTGAAACATTCCGGAAGAGATAAGAAAGTAACGTTTTCCCCAAACATGATTAGCGACGGTAGACTTCCGGAAGACGGTGACACACTAACTAGAAGAGTAATTAACCCTTAATCAATTAATTAACCACGGTATATATGGCAGCTCTAGACATGTAACATTCGGAATGTGCTGAATTCAAGCCAGCCAATGCTGAAAGCAGCCCATTCATTATAGGAGTTCCCAGATCGGCACCAGTATCGGGACAAACCGTGCGCCGTATTAACGCTATATAAAGCGTTAAGGGCCCCGTGTCGCTGAAAATTCGGCGTCGGCGTTAAGCATCTGCGTCTGGCGGAAATAAGCATCCCAAACCACATCATCCCGAACCACCCTGACCATACAGGCCCTCCGCGTGCCGCAAGGCGTTAGCGAACAAAAATTCAATTTCTCAAAGTAAAATCCGCCAGAAAAATCGTAAAGTACGACTTACCCACAACCTACAGGTGTGATAGCGTCGGATTGGAATTTGCATATACGAGAAAAAAGCCTGTTAAGCAGCCAGGGCTCTTTGAATGCTATCGCGTTCCACTCTTAAAGGCGAAGGTTAAGCGTCCTCCAATTCTGATGGTGTTAGGCTGTACATTCTGATGGTGTTAGGCTGTACTTTTGTTCTAGGCAGTATTGAGGGGAAAGTTGAAAACCGAGCCTTTCTACATTTTGGACGCGCGCGCGCCTCGGGAAACAACAAACAATTAATAAAATAATAAAGAAAGGTCCTAGGGCCTTGACATTTTGATATAAGACGGCTTTAATTGCTCCTGTAAAAATGTCTTCCCAGCAATGCATTTGTGTTTAAAAGTGAAGCCGACTTTAAGGGGATCAGTGTAAGCTTGGTCTTTGCAAGCTGGCTTTCCCCCGTGGTGTTGCAGTGAAAGCCTACTCATAAAGAAAAATGTGATGCGAACGGAGCCCGATAACGCTGTCGCGTTCCCCTCTTAAAGGAGAAGCTTAAGCGTCCTCCAATTTTTTGTTTCTCAAAACTTTACCGCTGCGGAGCTTCTTAACTAAGATGTGCTTAAATCACCTGACTGTACAAAATTTGCACGGCCTCGCATAGCAGCATTTCTTATGGTGGCTGAATAATTGGCTCGCATTACTAAATTGTAATGACGGTCATCGTTATTAATATTATATCATTATCACCATCGTGCACGAAATACGGTGCTGACGCATGTAGTGTTTTGAAAAAAGTGCATCACAGATACGTTCTTTAGGTAAATTAGTATGCGAGTGAGTTGCTTATGCAGTAATATAATACGGTTCTAAGCTCAAAGCTGGAGGAGTGCGTTAAAATTTGTCCTTCAGTCTAAGTAGCGGCAGGTTTTATATTTTGCAACCTCAGCGAACTCTTCAGAGGAACGCCATCTGCTGGGCGGCCATAGCGGAGGGAAAACACCATTGTATTACGCAGCACGTTCTATGCTTTGTCGCAGGAATCCCTGCAGTCGGCTCCATTGAAAAAGGAAGACAAAAACCGGCTTGCTAAGAAAAAAAGAAAGAACGAAAAATAATGCGTTCACGGGGTCGTCGGCCTTGTGGAGAAATGTCATAGCTAGGCAAACTATTCTAAGCCGTCGTCGCTGTGTTTCATGCAGAGCAGGACAAGCAAGGAACGCGACCGTGAATTTTCGATTCAAAAGTCGGCGCATTATTCAGGGTGACGTTTTCTTGCTTTTTTTGGTTTTGTTTTTTCGCAAGTGCTTGAGTAAGGAGGTTTCAAAAGTTTTCGGGCAAGATGGAGATGTTGTAGCGACATCGTCTCAACTTCCTTCTCTACGCGTTCGTTTTATCCTTCCTTTTCCTTCTTCCTTTCTTTATCTTCTTTTCTTTTTGCCAGAACTCCGAACCTGTTCAGCGGCTCCCAAGAGAAGTCAGCGAGTCGTTGACAGGATTACGCTGGAGCATGCAGAGGGGGATTCGCGCTTCATGACGACTGGAATGGACGCGCAGTCTTTGCCACCAGTGGGAAAAAAAAAAGCTGTGGAGGCGCAATGCAGAAACGTCCTGGTACATATAGTAATGTTCACAATGAATAACTCGTGAATATAGTGATAGTTATAAAGAAGCCCTTCGAACGGCGTCTGACGTACGCTGTGTGCACTGGGTCGGGAAGCCTAATCGAATGAAAAATAAGATATATGCCCAGCGTCACTTCTACCTTCACCAATTTTCCTTAGGTGAAAACCATAGGCATGGCGATCACATGAAGCAAGAAAGAAAGCAGGAAGGAATGAACGATGTCAGGTTGGTACGGCTGGGTGAGGCAAAACAATATTCATATTGAATGTGGCGCTTAAAACGAATGCTGCTGATAATGCACTGGTACTTTCAACATAGACTGTGTTGAGATATCTATTGTTAACTTATTGACTCAATCAGGAGAGAACGACGGAAGTACATTTGCATTCTTGAATGACTGAAGTTAGGAAGCAGGGATTGTAGTACGTGAAAGGAACGACGCTCATTACGGAGCTTTAATCTTCGACTGTAAAACAAATAACGCTCCGAAATAACTTCATGGAACACCCACTAGGTCTACGGCTTGCTATTCTTTACCTGGCATGTGTGTGCTGTCCGCAGTCTTGAATAGGTTTGAGCGCATTCTATCCCGTACACAGCAAGGCGACGCAGCCACACCTCAACCAACAGAAGACCCGTTGTCCAATTTACCATTGCACGGGCCGTGTACAAATGCGGCTGGAATGTCGCGCTCTCTATATTCTAGCGGGACCGTGGCCAACGCTGCTGTCACCGCTGCTTCGTTGACCGAGCACGCCACTACAAGTGCTCCGGCAAATGGACGTATAAACAAACATCCGATTTCAATACTGAACAATAACGACAACAGATATCGTACGCACTCATCTCGCTCAACGAAGGTACCTTTAGCCTTCCTTAGAGACACTGGTGCCAATGAGGTACTCAAGTTTGCAGAGCCTTGTGGTGTGTTTTATGTGTGCTCTGTATCAGTGAAGTGTGCTGTGCGCATAATTTCGTTTTTTATCATACCCATTGGGAGTACTACGCTAGGCGTGCCACTTCGCAGACCTCTCCAGGATTCATTCAATAGCTATCTCTCTCTTTACACAGTCACTAACACCAGTGGAATAAAGGCTCGGCACTCTATCGGAGAGCAGAGAAGGACCAGACTTTTGTCCGAATCGTATACGCGCTATTTGCACCAAGCCAGAACACAAAGCCAAACGCTTTCAGTGCAAGCGAAGCCGTCTTCACTTCAACCGTCCCCGTACACATCCTGACAATATATACCGTTACGACCGGATGCTGCTTTCAGCGCCCGCCGACTAGAACTCCAGGGGGAGAAAGCGGCCTCGCGAAAACGCAACCTGTATAAACTACCAGCGCCAGGGCGGCGTCCAAACGGGATCAGCGCAGTGGGGAAGAAAAGAAAACGTAAACGAAGGATGCAGCTCCGGTGCCCGTCTAAGGAAGATAGGGATATAAGGAAGGAAAGAAAAGTTGGCAGAAAGGCAAAGGAGACGCGGGGAAGGAGTTTAGGGAAAACTACGAGTATAGGGAAAAGCGACGAGAACAAAAAATGGGAAAGGATGGGGATCGAACGAAGGAGAGGAGAAAAGAGAGACGCATAGAAGAAGTGATAGAAGGAATGAAGGGCGCCGAAGAAAGAAAACAAGAGAAAATGGAAGAACGGTCGAAGGATGTGGAATGAAGGAAAGGGGAGAAAAGGGAGTGGCGTCGAGGGCCGGGGTAAAAGGAACGAGGGAGCATTGCAAAAGAGGAAAATGGGGAAATAAACTACGCCGAGTGAACGAAGAAAGAAAATGAATGCTTTGGAAGGATAGGGTGCAAGGCACAAAAAAGCACCTTGGAGGAAATGGGGAAGACAGTGTAGAAGGAGCGAAAGAAAATAAGAAAAAGTGAGGGGGAAAAACAAAGGATGGGACTAGGGGAGAGTGAAAGGACGGGGCCAGAGAAAGAGGAGAAGACAAAAGAGCGGAGACCCAAAGAAGCCCGAGTTCGCCGCCCTCCGAGGCGGCCTCCTCCTGCGCCTACCATACGAAGGAGTCCCGGGGCCACGCGGGATCTTCAGAGAAAGAAGCCAGCGTTGCCTACCCTCGTGTCCTTTGTATACGTATATAAGCTCCCTGAACCCCCTTCCCCGTCCCCTCCTCACCACAAGGTTAAGGCACGAGCCGGCAGGGCTTCGCTAACCGGCGGCAGCAGCAGCAGTCAGTGGTCAGACTAAGACGACGACGCGAGGCAAAACTAAAGGAGAAAAGTGAAGCGGCTGCGCAAAGCGTACGAGTATATGTCCTTTCGTTTTATACCCACTACTTCGCTTCTTTCTTTCTTTCTTTTTTTATTTATTTGTGTCTTTTGGTTCGTCACTGACGAATAGCCGGCGCAACCTTTCCACTTAGCTAGCCGGCTGCCTGGCCTCGCCGCGCACACTTCTCTTTGGCGACACGACGTAGTCGCGAGGAGCAGCCGTTGATCTGGATGGCTCGGGGCCGACGGTGACAGCGTGACGGAGCTTATAGAGGCGCGGCGGCGGCGACGCCGCGACGACCTCTGAGGCGCTGCCTTTCTTTTGTTTTCTTTCCGGCTCCTTTATATTTCGCTTTGCAGCCCGCCCCGAGCCGGTGATTGGAATTCCCGCGAGAGCGAAAAAGACCGCGCAGCCACGGCGGCAGCCGCGGGTTATTACCGGTAATAAGGCTCTTCTTCCCCATCACCGTATTATCCCATGCTGTCGTATCTTTCGTATCTTTTTTTTTTTTTTTTTTTTTTGTTTTTGGTTCCCTCTCGGTCCCGTTTGCTTGCTTCCGTTGTTTGTGCCTCGGGGGGGCTTTAACGCCAAACTGGTCGCGCTACGTTTGCGGAAGACGCGCACAAATCCGAGACAAACCAATCCCGTTTTAACATAACCGCCTTGCCTGCAGCGAATGTTGGTTGCACAACCGTAACCGCCGCGCCGCTTGAGTTACCGAGTACGCACGCAGGTATACAACGACACACGTATGTGGACTTCGCGCTGCGAGCGGTTTCTATCCATACCTCTAGATGTACGGTTTCCATGCAGAAGCTGGAGCAGCGTGTGCGTGTAATCGCAAACACGACCATGAAAGATGGAGGTCGAGTGAATATTAAATGTTTGCGTCCGCGCAGAAGTTTATATGTGGATGTCTCTTTTCAGTATATATGTGGATGTCTCTTTTCTTTTTTCTTTTTTTACTATTTTTTGACAGCGGTCTTGCGTGCGCAGATTAATGTTTACGCAGTAACTCCGAATTGCACTCGACAAAAGCTTCGAAATGAATGGTACTTCCTGCCGGCTCCTTTCAAGTGCCGTCGTCGTGAATTATCCGCTCCGATTCTCCGCTCTGTCAGAAGGACAAATGAACGAGCTGCTACACAGAACCAGCGAAATGGAAAGAGAGAGCGTTTGCCGTATTCCAATTCAACGTAACACGTATGGTGGTTCCTCGCTTTTGTCAGCGTTCCCGGCAGTATAAACGAGAGTGCGTTAAGTGGGCACAGGAGGGCGCATTTGTTGTTTTCGTTGAAATATTCCGCTATCAACGGCGCTTGAGTGTTTCCTTATAGATTAGCCACATCATCTACACACACTCAGACCTGTACGATCAATTTACATATATCGAATGGAACCATAGTTCAGTGAAACTTCGTCTACCCGAATGCTCCATGATGCGCATGCAGCTTTTCCGATTGCCTTCTCACGAGTACAGGTTGAAAACAATGGTTCAAAGAAAACGCTCGTGTCGATGATAACGCTCAGCATAAGCTGTCTCCTTGTCACTAATAAAAAAAAAAAACAAGATAATCGCGATAACGTGCTCATACGGTTTAGCTGCACGGATTCAGAAAGCAAGAAGGCGATTCAAATAAGAAATTCGGTAATAACGCGAATAGCTATAGGCCTCCCTTAGGTACAAGAAAGTGTCATCAGCATGGCACTGGGGCAGCTTATCGGGCCGGTTACGTGCATACGGACATGAACGTCAAATTACCCCCACCCCCGCGTGGCTGTAACCAATTATTACCACCGGCGGCTCACTGGGTGCGCACTTTCGCGGGCTGCCCGCGCCGTCGCAAAAGGTTATCGCGTTTCCTGTTCCCAGGATGCCCTCGTGCCCTTTTTTTTTCCTATACGAGGAGTGCGTGTCTCCGCGTTAATATGGCGCCGTAAAGTCGGCGGATCAACAAAGCGGCCCCCACGCAACGCCGAAGCTTAACACGCTGCGCAGTCATACGACAAAGCTGGCTTAACGCTGTGCAGTCATTCAGCAAAGCTGTTTTAGCACTGCAGGGTCATTCTCAGTTAAGCTCGGGTGTCAAAGCTCAAGCGGAGGACGAGTTCAGACTGAAGAAACGGCGCACGTGGGGTTCTCGAAATAGCCGCGAAATTTCAACTGCGCTCTATATCTTTCACAATTTCTTCATCTCTAGGCATTTGCCTAGCAATGTCTTAATTTATAATGAGCGCGCGAATATTATTGAACAAAAGAGAGAGCAAGTTAGGACATGCTTCGTGCTAATATCATAGCTACATCGACGACACGATCTAATGGTTGCAAATGCAGAAAGAGGGAAAACAAAAAACATGGGCAGCTTGCACTAGTAGTGCAAGGCTGCAGTAAACCGCGAAGCTGGTGATCAACCTAATTTTTTCGAGGTTTTACTAGGTTTGGCTAAGTTTTGCAAGGAAATGCTAAGTGCTGCTAGGCACGGTATTCCCAATCGGCTCGCCGCCGTCGCGCAAATGCTCGCTTGGCCGCGCAACGAGCTTCAAGATGAGCGGCTTCTTCTTCGGGTGTCCGGATCTTCTGTGGTCGTCCTTTTGGTCGTCCCATGTCAAGGTCGCATGTATTCGCCACAGAGTCAACGAGAGTTCTGCCGCCTTTGCGGAGGCATCCGAGCTTTATCGCCCCGGTGACGTCACGGCCAAGCTTCGCCTCCACACTTGCCGGGGCGTGACTGGTCGAAACCTGCAGAGCCGCCGAAAGGGGCGCCTGCTGCAGTCACGGACACCGAGCGCGTTCGGCGCGAACGCGGGGAAACGCGGACGGCTTCGGCAGCACCTCTGCGCGTTGCCTCGTTGGTGCTGCTACAATTTTTTTCTCTCGCTCTCATTTGTTCTTTCTCTCTCCCGAGCACTGCGCGCGCCGCGCGCAAGCTCTCCTTCCCTGTCCCATGTCAAGGCACCATGTGCACGGCACGGAGAGGAGGCGACGCACACGCCGCTCCGCGAGGTGGTTGCTATAAGCAACGCTCTCGCTCGGCGAGGGGATTTTTTGGATTCAGCAGACACATTACGCCCGGCTGAAACAGCTCCGCTGTTAAATAAGAAAAGACGATCGCCACTACCAAATAGTTTATTAGTTTCCGAATATGCGTATATGCGTGTTCACGCCACCCCCCATCCTCCGCGCATAGCCTCATCAACTAGTACAAGAAGTATTACTGATACGGCACATCTATATATATGCCACTGACGTCCAGTACCACTTTCCTCGCTTCGGCTGCGCATAAATTACCTGTTTTAAGCTGAGGTGCTCCAGAATCAGGACCCGTATTCACAAAGCAGTTCGTGCGCGAAAGCGATTCGTAAGAACTGGCACCGGCCAATCTCCGGATGGCGAACGGATGGCATTGTGAATTCGGTCCCCTCGTTTTTTTTTTTTTCTTAAACGATTCGGCTGATGATTTAACGTTGCTAACCTGCAGGACAACACCACATTGGAGTAATTACAGATGTGTAGCAAGGTAATCGGACAGCCAACATAATATTAGCGAAGGCTGCTGATCAGTGGCAGAGAGTGCGTACGAACAAAAACAATGAACATCAAACGCTGTCTGTCGATGAATTCAGCAGCCGAAGGCCGTGCGCTATCAGTCAACGACTTTCGCTTCGCAGCTGGACTGTTTTGTGTGTACGGGAAAGAAAGGGTGGTCAACACCTGTCATGTGTCCAGACAGTGTCACACAGGCAAAGGTGAGCGTAGATAAACATTAAGGTCAACTCGCAGGCCCTTTGTTTCAAGCAAAGAAGTTGCTTACTCCGTGCGCAAGTCAGGAAAACCCAACAATGATGGGATTGCTGTTTTCTGGGAGTCAGCAGAAAGTGATTTAGAAGTGTACAGCAATGTTACCTTGAGAAGCGGACAAATTCACTGAACGAGCAGTGTGGTTAGTTCACTAACTGACTGACATGACTCACTCATTCATTTATTCACCGATCAATTAATTTATCTATCGATGTTCCTGCAGTTCTACAGACGAATCGATTAATTGTATGGTATATTGTCGGCTTATCCATTTCTCAATCAACTGACTTATGCTTCTGTAGATTGATGAATTAACTGAAGCACGACCACGCGTCGAGAGACGGCCTCTACCTAGTCAGGTCTCTTCAGTTACGGCTAATGCGGTCTACATGGTCGGTTAAGGCATACGTTCAAGTTAACGCGGCCTGTCCTGTTCAGTGCAAGCAGCTTCAATGCGACGCTCGATAAAGCGAGGCTCAAGCAAGACATCAGGCATATCCCCAAGCCCGCTTGCAGCTTAAGCGTGAAGGTTATACTCTAACAGCGTAGCAGACACCGGTCGGTACGAGCGTTAGTCACCGTCGAGAGAACTATAACCCGAGGGAATACCGTATTTTCGAGCGCGCTAGCGAACGAATTCCGCCCCCGCTTCCCTGCCTATACACATTTATAGGTATAAACAAAGGGCACCCCTGGCTGAGTGATGAGGATTCATGCGTCCTTCCCAAACAGCGCACTATCCGTCTTGGAAACAAAACAAGACTGATTGTCCTGTAGGACAACCCACGCCTGCGCAGCTCCCTCGACCGACAGCCGAGCTTTTTCAGGACGCTCGTTTGGTCAAGACGGTATTCAGGACGGAATATACAGGAGCCTCCGCTAAAAGAAGAAATAAAACAAAAATGTCAGACAAAATATTACGCGGAGTGCGATCAATCTTGCGAATCAATGCTAACCCTCGCGCGCGCGAAACCAATTCGTTTCAAACTTTGCGCAAGATGAAGGGAAGCGATGAATATAAACGACACCCTCTTCTCTTTTGTTCCCTCTCCCCTTTTTCTCTCTCTGACCGTGGAGCCACGCAACGACCTTGCAAACAACGTTGTTTCCCGACCTATATGCGCAAAATAACGGAAAGAAGAACGATTATGTGCAGAGATAACAACAAAAAATAGGAGGAAAGAGGAGTTTGTTTGCGGTCCCAGGTACATGGCGTGCCCATAAACTTTAGCCTTCGCAGCCCTCGTGACTGCGTCCTGCCAGACCGACATGACAGTTCGCGCATTGTTCCTTTCTGCGAACAACAACAGCGCAGCGGTGCGCGCGTGCCCGAATGTGATGTCGCCGAAGAGAGAGAGAGACTGCGAGAACGCGCACGCTATATAGTGAAGCACTAAAATCGTTGGCGTGCGGGGCTAAGTGGCTCGTTCCGTTCTGGGTCCTCATCCCCTTTCATTCTTCCTTCCTTTTGTTTCTTTTTCTTGCCCGTATTGTGCCCTCTCTGCTCATTCGGGCCTCACTTTATGTGCCGATTTACGGACCGACGGGCAGCCAATTAATTTAGCCCGAAGGTCCACGCCGCTGTAAAAGCGTCGGAGTTATAGGGTTGTATTGATGGGTACGACTCTATACCTGCACAGCGGCCCCCGGACAGTGATTGTTATGTATATATAGCGAGTGTCGCGCTTGTTAGACATAAGTACATTCAAGCGAAGATTACTTGCGCACCAAATTGGAAAGCCTACAGGTGGAAGTTAGCTCCGTATTCACTGGAAACATGAGCTCATATGCTAATCACCTCCCCCCCAACCCTACGCTGAAATACACTCTGATTCGGCATTAACAGAGCGAACACACTTGTGGTGTACGGAAACTGAATCTTTCAAGAGAGGGTGAGAGAAGCAAAGAGAAGGAGGGAGGTTAAGCAGAAGCACGTCCGGTTTGACCCTGCACTGGGGGAAGAGAACAAAGCGGCGAAAACAAAATGAAATTGACTATCCGACAAGCTGTTCCTTCCGCTAAATTAGGGATAGAGTTGTCGGCAGTCAATTCCTTGTAAAGTGTATTATATGACTCAGACTAAACACCAGCTCCTAAAAAAATTGAGCCACAAGCTGCAACCTAAGCAGTTCAGATAGTGCGACACTAACCATGTACGGTATACAAAAGTCACTTATACAGTGTTCTGTAGCTTTGATTCCTCTTAGTTCTCGGCACAGTGTACATAAAAATGTCCGACCACTTTCTTTCTGATCTTTATAAGCAAGCAACAAAAAGCACCCACCATTGCTTTTCTTCTTTTTTTTGTATTTCTCGATGCAGTACTCAAATACATTCTTCTCACAATAGTGGCGGGTTGTGCGATAGACCACAGTGGCGGAGACCATGCGTATATACAGGCCGGTCTATAGAGCACCACTCCTTTGCCAGTTGACCCAGTTTCCCGTCCATCACGAGAGAAGAACGCTTTTTTTTTTTTCAGGAATCCTGGTATAGGGTGCGCGCCCGTGTACATAGACGAGAGTGTATGTGCGCGAACAAATGGCCGCAGGCCAGGCAACAACGACGGCGACTTGGCATTGTGCGCACGGCGGGGAGAAGCAGCCACCGCACCCACCAAGAGAGTGTACGCGTGCGGGCGCGCAGAACAATGCGGGCCTCCTTCGGTTGCACGCGCGCACCGCCACCTCGACGACGAGCACAATGGTTGTCGAGGCGCGGAAATGCTTTTTTGTCTCTCGCAGCCTTGATGTATGTGCCAGCGTAAGACGAGGAGAGAAAGGAACGGACGCGCATCCGCGCACGAGTCACCTGGCTAACGGGGCGAGCCCGCTTTTCTCTTTCTTTTCTTCATCTTTTTTTTTTTCTATTTCCTCCATTGCCTCGCAAATTCGTCCAATAGAATAACAGCGGAGTCTGTAAAGTAGCGAGGAAAACGAACGTCTTGCCCCCAAATGAGAGATGAAAAGCGAATTCTTCGTCTATTCGTATTACAAGAATGACATTTCTTTGTGTGCGGTATAACGGGCGCGGTGACATGTTCGTCTATTCATTTTACGAGGACGGTCGCGCTGTTGGTGAGCGCGTGCTTTCGAGGAGTGGTGAGCTCGAGCTACCGCGCGGTTTAATAGACGCGGAAGCCCACAGCGCGTGTGCGTGCCTAATTTGTGGGTCTAGGAGGAAGGGGGGGGGGGGGGGGAGGCGCAGTTGCACTGGGCGTAATGTAGGGTGTCTCTTGTGTACATATACACGCCGTAGTGCGTGCAGCGTTGACGCGTGGAATATAAACGTGTGCGGTGAGCGCGTAGCCTATAGAATGCATGCGATGCGTATACTCGCGCATGCAGCGTGCTGCACGCGCTATTGCGTAATATTGGGTGTGTTGCGCTGTAGTGGGCATTGTAGCACAATGTATACTGCGGAAACATTTCAAGTATACTGCAGCAACATTTCCACTGTGCATTTAGTTACTTTCCTGATGTTTCGTGGACCTGGAATTCCTCCTTGCATTACACTCGGCTTCTTACTATATAAGAGCGGAAATTTACGATATACTCTGAGGCACTTTACGCAATACCATTAGGATCTGACCGCCACATACCACGGCGGCAAAATAGCGCCTATACTCAGGCCGGGGCGCTTTGCCGGGACTTCGCGTCAACTCCAACTGAGGGGAGTCCAATGTGAATTTCAAACGGAAGTTCAGGCATGCGCTGTCCCTGGCAGTTTGTTGCGTGCGCCAAGCACATCTGAGCCACAGGCTTTTTCGACTCTACCGATTCTCCTCCGACTTTCTTAGAAGAACTAAAGCGCACTACGAAGCCACACAAGTAGAACAATACCTAAACTGGCCTTTCAATATCGTTGAGATCGTCAGGAAATAGACCGCATACGACCACCGCACATTTCCACAATTCATAGCTGCGCGATCCGCAACTTTGCAAAAGCACACGCCCTTGTCATTCATCTCATCCAACTCAGTGGTTGCGGCGTTCTGCTGCTTAGCCCGAGGTCGCGGGTTCGTCTCCCGCCCGCGTGTCGCATTTTGATGGGACACGAAACGCGCGAGCGCCGGCTGTACGTAGATTTAGGCGCACGTTAACGAAACTCCACTGAATAAATTAACGTTTGCCATCACGTTGCAATCCGTGTCTTTACAGCCACAATCAACGCCCGCTGGTCCGGTTGTGTGACATGCAGAGCAAGACAAGGTCCAATCCCGCGCCGTACAAACCAGCTTCGCGGGCTATAGGATTTCAATCTGCACCCACGTTCCTCGCAAAGGCTATCAAGAAACGAGGGCTTCGCCACACGCAAGACTCGAAGCCGTCACATGAGGTCACAACAGCCGCCAAGCGATAACCGAGAGAGAAAAAAAAATAAGAAAAAAAGGAGAGAAAAACTGTTTAAGACGTCCATTGAAACTCTCAAGCGCTCTGTCTCCCATGGGTGGCAGGAAAAAAGGCAGTATAACAGCATCCGAACAAAGACACTTATACTTCACGGCTAAGAGGTCCGTCATCGAGGTATATAGACCCCACGGACAAACGAAAAACCATCAATGGGGTCATTCTTCTGCATTTTTTTTTTTGTCTATCACATCTGCTAGGAGTTTGATAGCGTAGCGAGTGTTGACGGAAACGATAGCGCACTCTATGATGAAGCTGAGAGAGTGTGTTTTATGTGTGCCTTGCGTGCGTGATGTCTTTCATCGGGAGGACCTCCCGTAACTGCCAGGACCATTCGTTTCCCGTGAAACGGCAATTGTACCGGCGGAGTCCCACTTATCTAAACTGACTGTATGACGAAACGGGGCAAGCACAGTATACAGCCGTGGAAAACGTCGAAGAAAAGAAGATCTCTCCAGCACAACGCTCTTCACAGTAGCTGCAACGTGCATGGTGGAAGACTGAATACCGCGCGTAGGCTTACTACAGCCATCCGGAAAGTCCACTGAGCCACAGGCTATAGTATAATACCCACACAACGGATAGCGGAGACAACCATCTAGATGCTTGACAGCCACGGAGAAGACAGCCTCTACTGCCTGGACTAATGACGCCACGTTTCTACTTCCCCCCCCCCCCCCTTTTTTTTTTACCCCACAATGAGCAGTGACGGTGACCCACGCACGCACGGAGACGAATTGTGGCCTCATTCTCGAAGAGACGCCGAAAAAAGCCCGACAGACGTGATGGCGACGATGACGTCTATACAAAAAAAGAAAAGAGGACGCGGAAAATAGACGAAACAGCCTCAATTACGCGTTCTCCCACGGCGAGCGTGTCATCGGCAGTCAGACGAAGCATATACAGGCGGTCACAAAAACAAGATGGTAAAAAAAAAGAAAGAGAAAGAAGCGAGGAAAGGCTAAACGCCCCAAAAAAAGGCGTCCAGGCCGGCTGAAGATAAATAGAACCCACAAAAGGCAAACCGTGCGATCAAGGTTATGTCGCCGGCAAAGCGAAGCAGGGAAGAAAAAATACGGGTGCGCGCAGGGAAAAAGCCCGAGTCGACAAAGGAACGCGAATGCTGCGGTACCGTTTCTTCGCTGCAACGGACGGACGGATATTGCCTTTTTGGCTTTGCGTATACCTGTCCCGTACCCCGCGTCCCTGCCAAGCCCCCTTCATTGAGCAGTGGACGGAGGGCTTTTCACGGTGCGAGCAATTTTCTTGGCAGTACTATACACGCCGCAAGAAAAAAAGAAAAAGAAGGGGGGGACGGTGCAAGAATGTGTGCCTCGTGGCTAAGAATAAACAAATAAAGACATGGCAGGCAGGTAGCGGAGCAACGTCAGGGGAGAGAGAGAAACAGGCAGATGAATAGAGCAATCGTAGAAAAAGCACTATAACACCACAGAAGAAGATGAGGAGACGATCGGGGAAGCAAGCAAGCAAGAAAGCAAGCAGGCGCGCACTACGGGAGGCATTCGACGATGCTGCCTCTGCTGCTGTGGCGACGGACGCCGACGTAATAATGACCAAACTGGAACCGTCAGGAAGGAACCAGCCCCTCCTTCTTATCCTCCCTCTCTCTCATCTTCGTTCCCGCGACAGCAGCCGCGTGCCTGTGCGCGTAGTATACCGCGGACCGAGCTGGGCTATAGCGGCTCTGTCTCGTTCTTCGCGGGGTCGACCCCGAAATGAGAAACGTGAACTTCCAATCAGGGACGTTCGTCCCACGTCCGAGACGCACATTCCTAATCATTACCCTTTAACTAGTAAGCGCGCGCACGCCTCTCCGTCACCCAGCCACAGGATGGCGTTGTGGCTTGACGTCCATGTGGCAGCTTGTTCGATACCCCATGGCCACCAATACTGGGCAGCCTGGGAAAATGTGAATCTCTAGTCGCATCGTGAGGCGTAGAATACGTGAAGCCGGCAAGGCAAGCAGGCCAGGCAGAGAGTGTACGAGGGCTCGGTATTAACGGAAGTTTCAGTTTCATCACATCTGACATCTCTGCACAGCGCAAAAGACGAGGACTGAAGGACGAGAGAGAGAGAGAGCGAGAGAGGAAAGGCAGGGAGGTTAACCAGAAGCGAGTTTCCGGTTTGCTACCCTACACTGGGGTGGGGGATATTGGTGTTAGAAAGTGTGCAAGAGAGAGAGAGAGGTGGGGGGAAGAACACAACACAGCGCCTGTGTTGTGTTCTATACCTTCAGTCCTCGTCTTTTGAGCTGTGCAGACATGTCGATATTGAATCACCAACTTATCAGCACATCTGCCTATATATATGCAATATAGTAATAAGTATAACATCGTACCAACAAAATCGAAGGCTAACCACACTTCCTGCGTCCTCGGTCCGTTCATGTCCTCAAACTTCATCCGTCCTCTAGGAGACCGCGCGAATGCACGAGATGGCCTCCAGCGAAGCAAGGGCACCATGTCCCCAGAAGCTACTCTCCCTTTCCTGTCTACCTCCCGAACTCATTCCTTTCCATAAGGTCTTCTTCGGGCGGTCGGCCTTTTGACGCTTGACTAGGGAGACCTCTTTCCTCTTTTCTTTTATTCCCCTCACCCCTCCTCATGTGTAATGCTGTTGAGGTGTCCTCACATCGAGAGACAGTTACGGCGCTGCACTTTTATTTTGAATATCTTCCTTTAAAAGTCACATACAAATTTGCTTAACACCGAATCACCTTCACTCCCATCTCCCATTCCTCGCTCGTTTTCTTTATTGTTTGGCTGCGGGATAATACATGTACCCGCAAGGCAGTAAGGCAGTTATGGTGCCCGCAGCCACACAGCTTGACTGATTTGAGCACAAAAACAAACCAAAACCAACGGAAATGGACGTGAAATTCGAGGTCTTACGCAGGCTCTGTGCGTGTGAGTGTGTGCGCGTGCGTGCGTGCGTGCGTGTGTGTGTGTGTGTGTGTGTGTGTGTGTGTGTGTGTGTGTGTGTGTGTGTGTGTGTGTGTGTGTGTGTGTGTGTGTGTGTGTGTGTGTGTGTGCGTGTGTGCGTGTGTGTGTGCGTGTGTGCGTGTGTGCGTGCGTGCGTGCGTGCGTGCGTGTGTGTGTCTAGTATACAAAGCATTCTTCCGTCCAACGAATGCAAGTAATCGTTCGAACGAGTTAACAGCAAGCCTAAACTGATTTGGTGCCTCTCTATGGTGCACCTTCAAGAATAAAGCCGGGCTTTTCCTTCTTTTATACCTTCGTACACATGCGTGCAGTACGCCATATGTCGTGCGCGATCACGGCGTGGCGTTTTGTGTGTAGACACTTCAAGTGAGCAAAGGCTGACGGGAAAGGACTGCGCCTCCTGTTGGCACGCAATGTTACGAAGAACGAAGTAACCCCGAATACGCAGTCATGTACGGTATCGCTGGTAGTGCATGGGTCGGTCGCGTCGTCGTTTAAGCAGCGTGGGAACCTGAATGGCTGGACGGGCGGTCGCCCAGGCGGGGCCGTATAATGGGAAGCGTGGATTTTCTGGGACGTCGAGCTCTGCCACTTCCGCGAGCTTTCCGCAAAGCGCCGCTTTTAGCTCGAGGCGTGCGTACGACGCCGTGATCTTTGCGTGTAAATCATTCGAGCTTCGTTTTGAAGGCGCTGGGCTCTCTTAAAAACTGGAGGCCGTTAAAGCGACTATTATCGTTTTGTTGATCGCGTACGGCGGCAGTAAACAGAAGCGATCGTGCGATTCCATGGAAGTGCTCACGGTTCTCTCTCTTTCTTATTTTGGTGTAAGATTTGTCGCGGCAACGGACGTTAGCAGTGGCGTTGTCCACTGACGGAGCCACGAAGTACCGCATATTTCGGTCTGTAGTCTGCTGACTCTACGTGCCTATATAAGGTGTCAAAATTCACGCACTGACGGATTAATGAGCAAGATTTAAAAATTTCACTTGTGTCACTTGGTAGTCAAAATGGAGAAAACACGCGGTGTTGTAGCGGACCCGATAGATAGATAGATAGATAGATAGATAGATAGATAGATAGATAGATAGATAGATAGATAGATAGATAGATAGATAGATAGATAGATAGATAGATAGATAGATAGATAGATAGATAGATAGATAGATAGATAGATAGATAGATAGATAGATAGATAGATAGATAGATAGATAGATAGATAGATAGATAGACAGATAGATAGATTTAAATTTCACAAATCGCACAGAAAGTTTAGCGCTGCTGCAGTATATACCCAGGAGCAATATATTTCCGCTGAAATTACTTCCCGCGGACTTGTGCGGACTTCCAAAAAGAACTTGTTCTTTCCGCATTGCTCCGCTCCTGCAAATCCTGACACTGTTTGCGAAATAACATCGTAAAGTACGGTACCTTATATATCCGTACTTTATGTGCGTTAACGGGTTAACTGGCCATAAAACCTTCGGCTCCTTATTGCCTTCATTTCAGCGCCGATGCTCCTAGCGGCTGCTTCTGGCACTTAACCATTTCTTCGACTATATACTTATCGGAAAGGAACTGCAGTAGTTAACGGCGGCTTCACAACACCGAGCTTTATCTCAGACATGACGGCTACGTACGTGTTAACTATAACCACCTGGTGTTCTTTAGCGTGCACTTGAAATGACAGCGCAAGCGCGCTGATGTTCATTACACTAACGAACAGAGCAAGGGAAAACGGCGCACTTAAAAAATAACAGGAATAAAGCGCGCTTTTCTGTTTCTCCTCTCTCTCTCTCTCTTGGACCCCAGAGAAGCATGATAGTTATACTGAGACTAAAGAGACACATTAAATCAATCTAGACTGGCGAGATTACTCCTTCAAAACTATTTTCTATTTATTCGACGCGAAAGGATTGCTTACTGCACGAAATACGGTTGGCAAAGCGTTATATACCTCAGTATTGGGCTTCAACTACAGCGCCCGTGACGTCAGGGTAAGGCCATGCGTTTCGTGATATTTCCGCGTCTGGATCTGCCATGTTATAGTTACCTCGCAAAGAAACTTGACGAAACACTCGGTAAAATTCGCTGCGAGACAGCGCGGCCACCCGCCTCTCTGCTGAGCGGGGTTGCTTGCGTTCCGCAATTCTCATCGAGAACTCTTAGTGTGCGAACAGCTTCTGCGCGCTCAGCTACCAACTGCACCCTCTCCCTTCCTGACCCTCTCTCTTTCCTCTTCTCTTTAGCAACGCTTGCTGTGACTCTAGTTCTATCAATCTATTCCCTGCTTTTCTTTCATCCACCCCCAATACTCGAAACGTCTCCAGCTCAACTCGAACGCTGCTATTAGTTTCGAGCCACAACACTTCTGGAAGGTTGAGGTTCCTTCCCTACGGTCCTGGCTGGGTGAATAGTTTTGCTTTTAATTACAATGTGCTCTGCGGCACCAGATTATTTTTTTTTTATGCAGCAGACATACACATTCCTCATCCTGTTGCGAATATTTGCTACTGCGTGTCTTTGTCTTCAGGCAGCCACCTTGGAGCTCGAACTTAAAATACGATGAAATGAAATTCTGGGGTCTCACGAGCCATAACCACAGCGTGATAATGAGGCACGCCATACAGTGGGGGACTCCTGAGTAATTGTGACCATCGGGGATTCTTAACGTGAACGTAAGTCTTAGTACACGATAGTTCTCGCGTTGGGATGGGGAAAAGCAGAAGGTATTCACACGACTCATAACGCAGTACTACGAAATTCATTACGCAGTATGCCATCGAAATCAAATTAAGGGCACCTCGTTATTGCGTACGTTGATTCTAAAAAAAAGCAACACAAGAAACAAGGACTCCTCAAAGAAAGCGAGAGCAGCTTCAATAAAATAAAACAAAATAAAACAAAAGAAAGAAAGAAGGAAGAAGAGGTCGCGAAAGCCAACCGCTACCAATAGTCTCGAGAATCTCGCAGTCATATTTTCGAGCTTCTGAAGCTACGTAGACGGTGTACAAAAATGTAAATTAAATAACGCGTCGACAGATACGCGGGCTAAACAGTAAGACCTAAAGACATTCGAAAGTCCAATACTTCTTCTGAAAAAAGAACGCTAACTATATAGAAGCTCGTTATAGTAAAGGTTAACGGCGCCCACCAACTGCGACAGGTTCGACATTCTCGTCGCGCCTTTTCTCTGCTTCTCCCTTTTTGTGTAGCCCCCCCCCCCCCCCAAAAAAAAAATTATAACAAATAAATAAACAAGAACAAAGCAGCTAAACAAGACGCGGTTGCCAGAGGAGCACCTTCTACTTGAAAAAAACATTGGGTTCATTATGTATTCGTACTATATATAACACGTGTGACCTTTATTTTTTGTCTTGTTCTTTTCTTTTTGACCCCCACGTGCTATGCTTTCGTTTTTTTTTTTTCATTCTATCTCTCTCTCTCTCTTTTTTTCTTTTCTTTTTCTTAACACCTAGGAGTATATAGCTGCGAGAGATCGCGGGAAGAGAGGGCTTTCGCGTGTTTCTATAAAGTCACGGTGGCGCAAAACTTCGAGCAAGAAAAAGAGAGAGCGAAAACAAAGAAAGAGAGGGGGAAAAGCCAAGATTCTCGCTCGCTCCATGGAGATTCCTTCGGCCTGATTGCACGCACCGGCAAAGAATACCGCGTCTGCATCGACTTGAACTTCTAGAGCCACGTTTGCATTCAGTCGGCTGAATTCTCATTTTTCTTGCCGGCCACGAAATGCGCGCAAGTGCTGAAAAAAAAAATAAAGGAAAAAGAAAGAGCGGGCTAAAGTGGACAAGAAGCGGAGGGTAAATCTAATAAAGCTGGTATATAGGAAGTGAAAATAACGCTTCGTTTCATCAGAGCATAGGTTTATATATGCCTCAACGTAGCTATTGTACTAATATATGGTGCCGTACTTGTGTACTATACATGTACATGAGTGTCCTACGCGTGATGCGGTTGAGTGAGTACATAAGGTTCCGGCATAAAGGGTAAAGGTCCGCGCTTTTTTCAATCGTTGGTTGTGCGAGACCAGCAGTGTGCTTCGCGCGGAGGCATTGAAGACGGGCCGTTTATAATAACCCCGTCGTGCGAGCGTCAGCACTCGGGTTACTCGAAAAGAAGAAGAAAATAATTACGTAGTAAGAAATTTCAGAGAGGAGACTCATTTAAATTCGGACACCGTCGGTAATAATATCTTCTTGCCGCCTTGCATCGTCGGAAAACGCTGATGACGAGTTCGGCGATTCCGCATATTATTGTCGAATAGAATTTAAATTTTTCGGAAGCTGACGGAAGCTTCAGTGGGGCGTGACATTACGAGAACGGGAATTACAAGAGCGATGAAAAATGCCTGCTGCAAACCTGCACTTAACAGAAACTTCTTCATATGAGGGAATAAATGCTGTCGCGTTTAGCTTCATCGCTTTTTTTTTTTTTTTTAGGCCTTGCGCAAGGCCTACAAAGCGTTACAGTAAGCGGCGTTACTGCGCCCAGTCACGGGCTAACCTTTGCGCCATATAGAAACTATGCACAAAAAGGAGAAACCGCTAACAGACACCGCTTCAGCTTGTTAGCCAAAGACTTATCGTTATCTACAAGTTTCTTGCAGGATGCTTTTGACGTCGAACTCCTTGTCGATATGTTTGTCGCTATCCGGTTGCGCTTAGTAATGTTGACCTGACATGTCTTAGGTCATAGTTGCGAGGCTAACGTCGATTGCAGACACCACGCGCCTGCCCAAGAAGTCGATCCTTCCCGATCGCTCATCTCGTTTACTGGGTCGTCGCTCATCGATTCCGTATATCGCACCACCGAATATATGACGTGTCGTAAAACGAGAAGACTAAGAACAATAAGAAAGAGAGGTTTAGGTGCGACTTGTATGTCGCCTCTGCGGCGCATAATGGCTCAATCGATCTCTACTACAGCTCCGACCTCTCTGCCTTTCTAATAAATTATCTCTCCTCTTACCTTACTACAGCGCAATTTTCTGTCTCGCTTAATCTCACTTAATCTAGCTCCCCCCCCCCCCTTCTCCCCCAGGACGCTATAGTAGAGCGACGCGTTCTTGCTTTCACATTCAATTTTCGAAGTGGCCTTCCGCTGTGGCCGGGGCTATATATAGTGTCCCGTCGCTAGGCACGATGTAATGGGTTCATGTCCTGGCCACGGCAGCCGCATTCCAATGTGTGCAGGAATGCAACATCACTCTTGTACCAAGTTTCGGGTACAAGTTCAATAGCCCCAGATGGTCAATATCAATCAGGAGCCTTCCACCACGGGATATCTCATCGACCCTGTTTTGCTTTGGGCAATCAATCAATCAATCAAACAATCAATCAATCAATTCGACGAGTCAATTTCATCCTGATTGCTCAAGACCAGTTAAAACTTTGAGAAAACGAGAGATTGAATGTTTGACTATTTAGCGGTCTAATTGATTGATTGATTGATTGATTGATTGATTGATTGATTGATTGATTGATTGATTGATTGATTGATTGATTGATTGATTGATTGATAAGAAAACCTGCTGGCCGCATCTGAACAGCGGTCAGCAGTATAGGGAAGGCGTACAAGGGACGGAAAAATGACAGAGATAGGAAGGAAGAGAGTTTAGCCAAAATGCCCTAACGCGATCGAGAATGCGCCCACTCGTAGCAGTTTACCTCATGTCCTAATATACGAAATGTAAAGCTGGGCGTGACGCTAGCACCTAACAGACTAAACGTACTCTCTCCCTTCGAGAACGTATACCCGTACATCTTTCCTATTGCGAGAGCAATCGCCGAACTAGGCGCTCATTTGCAGCGGAAACTTGACGCAGCACTCTCAACACCGAATCGCCCAGCTAAAACGAGTCGCTGATTAGTTCCCCTATCCTATCCACTTACGCAAGCCGCTGACGCCTGACTAAATAATAAGCGACTGACGCAAGCCCCCGCTGATCGAGCTTCCCGCACCGCTCAGTTTCATTCGAACCTCCTCCTGCCGTTTATACTTCGCCTGACAGCCATGACCCGAACGACTAACACGAACGTTGACGTAGACACACACACACACACAGAGAGAGAGAGAGAGTAGTAGGAGGTTGGGCCCGGGAAAAGCAAAAAAACGCGAAGATGGGGGTGTGCACGAAACAGAAATACGTGTATACACTCGGCTGCTCCCAACGTCCCATCTTGCGCAACGCACAGCAGTGCACGGCACGGCGGGCGTAACGCATATCAAACGAGCCGGCGTCTTCGGCGCCCTGACACGTCGTCGTAGTGCGGAGGGGGAAAACTCTCTGAGGTCACCGAATGTATAGCGGCGGGTGGTCTATCATACAGACGCCTGGCGTGGGCCTCCTCGGAGAAGGAAAAAGAGAGAAGAGAGAAAGAAAAGGTGTCACTCACGCTGCGGGCCTGACGCGTCAATGCTCAGCTGCGCCTTCGTGCGGTGGCCATCGGCCACGTTAGGGCTGCTGATCGGCGCCGGTTCTGGTCAGATCGCCGAGAGAAGTTGGTCGCATTACGGGGTTTAACATTTCAAAGTAAAACGATCGACTACGAAAGATGCCGTAGTGGAGAGTACCCGATTGATTTTGCCAGCCTGGGGCCCTCAAACGCTCACCGAGACCCTGGCACACAAGCCTATCTGGCTGGTCCCTAGAGAGGGAGAGAGAGAGAGAGAGAAGAGCTGTTTAACCAATCCTGAAGAGGTCTGTCTACAGTCGCACCTTAAGCTGACTTAGGTTTTCATAGGTGACTGGCAAAAGCTGCGCGAACAATGGCCGCAATGATATTGAAACTGCAATGGAACGGAGTCGTTACCCGTACTAAGCTATTCTGGCTGGTTACCTTCCTATAAGCTGAACTGTGTACATAGGAGAGGAGAAACACAGTTTAGAATTTTACCCTATATCCTCCGGCGGCACACCCGTACCCTCACCCCCTCCCGCGTGTCTGCTCCTTTCCCCACAATCTTTCCCGAGCGAAGGAAGTCCCTCTCTCCATAGATTTTAGGGGTGGCCGGGGGCGCCATCACTTAATTGTAGCTGGGGGCAACTATATACGATGACAATCTCCAGTGACCGAAGGTTTCGCTGCTCCGTCTCTAGCCCACCATCCACTTTGGACGTGCCCTGGGACAAAGACAGTCCGCGAAAGTGCACTTAGGCGCGTGAAGTTCAGAAGTGACCGACTTGAAAACTATGAGCGAAAGCTCATAGACATTACATTTCATAAGTCGCCGTTACAGTACCTGCATGAAACACGCCTTTATGATTATATTCAATTTTAATTCTGACTTTACGCCACGTGGCAACAAAGAAAAAAACGTCACCTTCTTGATATCAATGGGCTTCACAAAACTTGAATATATATATATATATATATATATATATATATATATATATATATATATATCTCTCGAAGTTATGGTGCCACTATATCGAGGAGACCATTAACAACTCTGGCTTTTCATCTGTCTGGACGACTTGCCGACTGGCGTACGGTTGGTGGAGTAATATGTGGCTTCGTTCGGCAGTTGGTGATATATAGAGCACGGGAAATGACAAACGGATCCGCCTTTGTGGTGATGGCGGCGCTCGAGAAAGGTATTGGGGTCACAGTCTAAATTGAAATGTATGAAAAACCTTTGGCGCACGCCGCGGTCCCCCGACGAAAGCCGCAGAATGTGAGCCTCGAAACGGTAAGATCGAGAAACGTTCATAACTGAAAGATTGAAATATATGGACGTTGTATAAGGGCAGCATTAGAGGACGAACTCGCGAACACCACATATATGGGCAATATATATGTATAAAGAAAAGGGGAATAAAACATTGCACCTACGAAGTGAAACGACACCCTCCAAAATCTTGATTCGGGCGCACGTTGTATAAAGGTCACGATGTGCCTCTGAAGTTCGCATTCGAGTGCGTCATGCTTATCTTTAAGGCCCCGCGATCGCGCACCATATCGATCTTTGATTTCGAGCGCCTTCCAATCCCGACGGTCCTACCGAATGAACCAGCATGCGAGTCTAGCCGTTACGCCTATCTTCTGCCTTCTTCGTCGTGGCATTGTGCGCAACTTTTGAGCTTTGCCTCGGGTGGCACTCGCTTGTGATCACTATAGTGCTATACTGCTTTAAGCACAGTAACAGCGCAGCCCTCTCCCCCCAATCCTATAGTATAGGTAGAGTGTACTAGATTCTAGTACATTCTAGTATAGGCTAAAGCAGGGCGTAATACTTCAGGCCGAAGTGTTCCGTTTCCTAAATAAATTCTCTCTCTTTCTCTCTCACAAGAGACTGTTCATATTTGCGCACCTCGTATAATGATAAAAGAGAATTAAACGTGCATGTTTGTGAGGAGCTTGAGGTCCAAAATCGCCTATACGGTACGTGGATGCGAGTATTAGGCGCGCGATATCTGCATTAAGCCTTAAAACTGATTTAAGATGTACCTTGCAAGCCTTGTGCGAATACACGAAATTTCGAACACAGATACAGTAGAGAATTTTGGTATTCTAGTTGAGAATCCTCTTCAAAAATATCTGTGAAAATTTCGATTTCTCTAAAACTATTTACATGTTCGTTTCACTCCGAACTTAAACAAAAGCAACACTTATATTGTAGTTTATAGGCAAGAATATCGATAGAAGTGGTGACTGCACCGGACGATTATAGTGCGGAAGAACCGCTGTTGCCGTTCGTTCATTCATTCATTCATTCATTCATTCATTCATTCATTTTTATTACTCTCAAGGTACATGCGAGTACATTATAGAGGAGAGAGGCCAAAAATAAAAAGAGAACTAGTGTTCAAAGACACCAGTTCTTTAGCGGACGCATGGTGCCCGCGCTTACTTATGCGACAAATCTCGAATTCTGAGATCCGTCTAATTCTGAGAATTCTGAGGCAAATCTCGTAGCCATCACTGTGGAACACGCACCCACGTCGCTTCCGGGTTGCGTAAACATGTTGACGCCAAGAGCTCCTCGAGGATATTACAGATCGCGCGAGTATCGAAGGTCCCCGCCATGTCTTGCATGACGGCCACCCATGCCCGCCAACACAGGTTTACAGATCTGTCACGTCTGCGATTCCCATTGCTGTCGCGTTTGTGCACAAACGTCACTGCGTGTGTTACTGAAATGTACTAGCACGCAGTGAAAGCACGCTGTCTTCTCGTACACCGCGGTTACTTCTGTTACATTTCTGCCCCATTTATTTTTTTTTCTGAAATATCGCGACAGCTCGTCGTTCCGGTGTGTTAGCGCTATAGTTGACAAATAAGCTTCCCGATACCTAACTTGCTGCTCATAGAGTAAGCTTAAGTCAACTAGTCCTTGGGCTAGTCGCTTTTACTTCAAGCGATAAGCGTGTAGCGTTAGCGAGACGGATTCACGAAAATATGACAAAACGAACGCTGTACTCGTTCGGCCTGTCATCTGTAGGAATGAATGCACTTTTATCTTCTGTAATTTTTCTTAAGTAAGAATAACGTTGAACTATACCACAAGCACCTCGGCTTAAGCACAATATAAGCAGCTAGACGTGCGAGACGAAAGTGCCAGACGAATGGTATTTGCGCGAACTTGTTTGTAGACTCAGTCAGCGTTATTGAGTGCCAAAAATGGCACTCTCGTGACGCTGCCTGTCATCAGCTCATCTCAGTGTCATAGTTTAACGCCAACTACACTATATATACCGGACACAAACTCACGCATGCGCACTCTTCTCACGGTATCCTTTAGAAGCTGTCCATTTGCGCATCAACGCATGCCAAGTTTGTTGTTGCCAAAAATAATCACAAATAAGCACAATGTTTGCTGCCGTAACTATTGACTATTGAAGCTTGCTGCCTGGCGCCATTGGTTCACTTCCGTTCGATAGAAATCATTGACCTGCTTATTTTTTATCCGTGTACGCGCATTCAATTTCATTTTTGCTGATTTCTTTTGTTGCGTCTATGCTTGCGTAATTCCCCAGTCCTTCTATAGCCCTTGCTGTATAGTTATGTAAAAATAAAAATAGCAAAACTTTATTACCAGCTGCTGTGCTGGTTTTCACTTCTAAATATTTTTTTTCTCTCGTGAGGTTTCTAAGCATAATATCCATTGAAATGAGATATTAAGGAGCAACGGTACCAAGCATCGTGTTAAAACAAAACAACTTGACATTAGGGGGCCGCGGATATAATTAAGAATAAATTGCACCCTGTAAGTCCAACTGCGACCGATGTTACCCTAATCCTTTTGTGGCAATGTTAATCTTTCTGAAAGTTACCATGATGATAGCTTTCGGCCCAAGGGCCTTCCTGCCCAATAATATGTACTGACTCTGAGAACATTGAGCTTCGAACGCGCACGCGTGCGCTCTGGAATTGCCGACGGGAGCGAGGAAATAAATGTTACAGAGTGTTCAGTAGTCTCAGCGGCACTCTGCACTGTGGACAATGATCCTACACTGTTTGGTAAAAAGAACTTCAAATAGTTTCTTTTTTTCCATTCTTTTTTTCCAAACAGGAAGAAAGGATAGCGCATCTGCCGTCTATATCTCAAGGACTCAGAGGCCTGCACGAGCGGCCAGCTGCATCGGGGCGAGACATTTGCTGGCGCCCACGTCGCCGCCTGCCATTTCTTTGCTCGCACCTCTTTCCGTACGCATCTGTATAGAGCTGAGCGCAGGCCGGCATTTATGGCGAGGCATTGTTGGTGATCCTCCACAAAGAGCGACGGAACGAAAAATGTTAGGCCTAACGTTAAGAGACGGGAAGCGAGCGGTGTGGATCAGAGAGCAAACGCGGATAGCCGATATTCTAGTTGACATTAAGAGAAAAAAAATGGAGCTGGGCAGGTCGTGTAATGCGTAGGATAGATAACCGGCGGACCATTAGAATTACAGAATGGATACCAAGAGAAGGGAAGCGCAGTCGAGGATGGTAGAAAACTAGGTGCGGTGATGAAGTTAGGAAATTTTGCAGGCGCAAGTTGGAATCAGCTAGCGCAAGACAAGGGTAATTGGAGATCGCAGGGACAGGCCTTCGTCCTGCAGTGGACGTACATATAGGCTGATGATGATGATGATGATTGTTGGTGAGACATCGGGCGAATCTCGTTGGCGAGACCCCAGTCCTCACTTCCAAACGCAGCTCATGTAGATAATCTCTTTTTGAGTCTGCTCTGAGAAACGACTTTTATGCTACGAACGTCAAACCCTCCCCCCCCCCCCCCGCTTTTTTTTTTTTGTCGTTTAAATGATATGGGTAGATGCGAAATGCGTCAACTCCCTGCACGTGGAGAAAGAAGCCGTGTCCTCGTGCTCGCTGTCAAAAAAAAAAAAGACCAGGGTGGTATAATGTTACACGCAATTTCCGCGCACTGAAGAAGGCACTCAGCAAGACGAGGAAGACAACGATCGTCAAGGCGTTCGCGGTTGTTGTCGATCCACCATCTTGGATGTAGTTTCTCGGTGTAATTTGTAAATGTTACACAGAAATATTATACAGTTAGTATTACATCCTCAGCTTTCGTATCAACTCGTGCTACTCGAAACGGATTTAACGTATGAATTTCTTCGTCAGTGTCAGAACAACGGCCTCGAGTTCAATTTAACGTCAATTTTCACTAAATTTCACGCGGCAAAGCGGAGTCTTCCATAAGCGACTCCCGTACAGTCCGCACGCTTCCGACTTTAAGTTGTGGCTGAATGCTTTACGCGTTCGCTTCCGACTTGACTCTGAGAAAGAATTGAAGGCAACGCGCATTATTACGATGCGCAAAGGGTCTAACGAAGCTGTACATTCCTGGCAGCGTCTGCTTACTACTCGGTCCAGTCCGCATACGTGACAAGTTGCACGCAGCAAGGGCACATGCACGCGTATACAACTGCGTGGCTTTGCCAAGCAGCCGACGACGTATACACCGAATATATAGCTGAGCAGCGCGGCTCTCTCAGCCAGGCTACGCCTTTTTGGCGCCCTAGAATCCCCCCCTCGAGGAACTGCGTAGGTGTGCAAGGAACTGTGCAGACGTGTAGAGGTGCGACGCCGTTTCCTGTGACGAAATCCTTTTTCCGTTCCGACGCGTCTTTAAGAACGCGTGCGCGCCGTTCGCTGCGGTATATAGGCCATCCATGGAACGTGGTGTCGAATCACGGTCTTTAATGGATCCCGGACCGACCTGACAGCGCTGCACGAATGCCGAAACGACCTTATGTTTGGCAGGCATCGGTGTGCTCATACGGCGCTCACACACCGTGCGCTCTTCTGAATGCCTGCACGCAGTTATATATCGATAGAATCTACAAATAACAGTATACTCAAGACGTACGCCTTCCTCATTCAATGAGCTACCTTATGTTAGGCGTAGGGCGGCCATATACATTGCACGTACACACACATAAGTCCACATATGTTCACGAAGGTATGTTCATGCTCGGCATTGTTGCCGTGTTCCTCCTATACCTGTACTTTCATTATCTTTGCTTTAGTTATAGACATATAGAAGGCTCTCTCTCTCTCTCTCTCTCTCTGTGTGTGAGACAGTGTGTGTGGTGTGTGTGTGTTCAACCCCTCCGTGAAAAAGCGCAACGGTATGATTACCAGCAGTATAGTTACGAGGTTTTCAGTACGGCAAGAGCACGAATTCTGTACGGCGCGAACACGCCGGCGTCCTACTATCTGGGCAGCTTCCCTGTGGAAAAATAAAAGTATGTCCTATAGTTGTGCTCGGCCCTTTTATAGCTCCTTATCAAAAAAAGCAAAGAGCAGGCGCTTCCTTTTCCGGCTTGCTCTGTTGCGCGCGGCTTTTAATTGCTGCCCCTATGACGCAACACGTCAGACGTTTCAATGAATTATATTTACGTTTCTATATGTAAATAAACATACAGAAATGGCTAATCATCCTTCTCTTCTCTTTCCCCCGTTCTGCTGTTAGGTTTATCTTGTCGATATATTACCTTTCTAGGGATGTCCTTGTTTACATTAGTCTTGTTCTTCTTGTTTTCTTAGCAAGAACTGTGGTGCTTGCCTATTTGATTTTTATGTACTAGAAACGTTAACAACACGTACAGTACGTATAGCCGACTTGTTCACAACGTTCTTATTGTGTGTCGCTTCTCAAGTCCTGTCGGTGACACACTATATACTTTCGTTCTTATAAATATCGCTTCAAATAACTGTACATCAATCACTTATTCCTCTATTTATGAGGGCCATTCATTGAATGCTAAATAATACACAGTCAGCTGAGCACTGATATTTTGTGCCAGCGTTCCGCCATATAGCCGTATGTTTGATCTCTATCGCTTGAAGCACTACAAACAGATGCATGCAGCATGTCATGTGCTGCATGTTTGCTTTCTTTCTCTTTTTCCTTTTTTCTTTAATGGGTCGTCTTTGTCTTTCTTATCTTGTCAATCATTCCTTTCCACTTCATACTCTCTTCGTAATTGTTATTTTGTGCTTGGAGACATGGCCCGCACTATCGTATGTGCAGATTGTAAAGCACTTGTAGCTTGCTTGCCCCTACTCGATCCGCACTACAGCTGCCGATGAACTGCCAGTTGCAGATCGGCAAGTGATATCCGCACTGCAGTCTTTAACGGACGTTATCCGCGTGCCGTTTAACTACAAGGACACTGTGCCTACTCAATGCTCTATTTATGTACTCGGTATACTGAGCGCAGCAGTGCCTCACCCGAGTAGAGAAATACACGCAAGCTAACATCCTTTCGTGTACAGAAGATAGGCATCACAAAAGCGGCCTCGTCGATTGCACGCGCATAAGATAGCGCGCTCCCTTCAAACAACCGCCTGTGCGAACAACTAGGTACTTCGGCTTGTTTTTGATTTCGCACCTTTACTATACGCTCACCCTGATGGTGTACTCTCTCCCTCTCTTCCTTTAACATTCATTCTCCCCCGTTTACCCTTTCCCGCTGCAGGGTAGAATACCGGATATTCCCATCTGGTTAACTTCCTTTTCCTTTATTCCCCATCTCTTTTCTCTTGTGTTCAATTACTAACTAGCGATGCTAAGAGACGAAAAGTTAGACGGAACGAGGAATATAACATCACTTAAAGTGGCCGTATCACGAAATTAAATACTTAGCCGCTGATACTGAACACAAAAGTAATATAACAGAGCGTCCGCCTACTTCAGCTCTCGAAAGTCAGGTTCAGTTGGCAAGTTTGACCGTGTAACGAAAACAAAAATGTAAAAAAAAAGAGATTGTATTTGGAAGAACTAAGTTGCAACTATATTTGGCACTGACAAGCGGTTTTGCTAGCTTTAGCGAATGCGATTATTTTAGCGACAGAGACGCAGGAGAGAGTAAGGTATACTATGACGGCTTTACCTGCTCCTCTTCAGTATAAAATAAACATGCTTTGGTGCTTTGGCGCGTTGGCGCCTGGCCGTTGCATTCAACAGCGCATACTCATTCATAATAATAGTGACTGATAGCGCCGATTGCAATGCCTGTGGTTATAAATAAACTGTAAAACACCTCCTAGACCTCCTAGGCCTTTAAAACACCCGTCCTTTGAAAATTAAAGACTTGACCTCCGCACAGCTTTAAACTAGTTAGACGAAATACCTCTCTCGTTGCACAATATCTTTGAACCATGGCCTCGCATATTGCAACTGCAGAAAGCGCTGTTGCGATTCCTGAAGGCAACCTAATTGACCTACAGTTGGTGACCCAGCGCTTGGTATTTTCATCACGTAGGCGGCCCCAGAGCACATTAGCTCATGACTTTCTCTCCTCTTCAGTTTATATCTCTTCCCCTAATACAGGGTAGCCAACCGGCCTGGTTGGCCCCCCAGGTTAAGCTGGTCAATCTCCTTGCCTTTCATTTGTCGTTTTCCTCTCTCTCTCTCTCTCTATCTTGGTGTGTTTGTTTTTGCGAACATGACGTTCTTATTACGAGCACCTCCTTCAGTCGAAAAAAGCGGCACAACCTGCATGAATAAGGTGACATCTGAGCACCGGACCCATAGCTTTACCAGCATACCTCTACTACAATGCACACGAACAACTTACTGGAAGCATCGCAGAAAAGCGCATGAACACAGTTCCAAGAAAAACAAAATTCGGTATACGAAGCAGACAGATGGCGTTTGTAAGGCGTCATACTATAGGCTGACAGCGCTCTTCTAAATCGCACCGCTGCCCGCGGCTCACTCGCTATGACAACAACTCCTGCCGCAGCAAGAATAACAACGGAAAGCAGCGCAGCACTCGAGCTAGAAAAAAAAAAAGAAAAAAAAAACGCTCGGGCGCCTCACTCAGATAACTGTCACGCACGGCTTACCGGGAAATGAGAAAGAATCGCATCAGCGCAAGTGCAGTTGCAAACTCTCGCGCTTTCTTTGTACGGTTGCTAGACGCGCGAGCGCGCACCTAAATACACCGCGCTCACGAGAGGGCATTATATACGTTATACATACTAGGAATTAAAAGGAAACCGAAACGATAGCACAGCCTTTTCCTGCAGCAGTTCAGCAGCGGCACTTGCATGCACGCTGGTATAGCGACCGCTTTCGATTAGGAGGTATGTCACAGGTGGATGCTTAGGCACAGCGTCATCAGCCCAGCAACTCACCGTATGCTTTACTGCGTGCCCAGCACATGCAATTCACAGAGTGTACTTCGTCAAAGTTGCACCTGTCGCGTAATAATAATCATAATCATCGTTATCATTAGTTGTTTTCTATATGTCCACTGCAGGTTGAATGCAGCCACCAACTGCCTCCAGCCACCCCTGCCTTGGTTTTATAGTACAAATCCTTATACTTGCAAATTTCCTAATCTCATCACACCCCTTATTTGTCTGTCGTCCTCGGCTGGCGTTTACCCATCCTTGGCGCCCATTCTGTTGGTCTAGTCACAGCCTCTGAGATCCGGTGGCGCGAACGAACACCGTATGCGCTATCATGAAGACCATGCTCCAACAAACCACCGGTTATCATCCTGTACTCTTTACATGGCCTGCGCAACACCATTTCTTCCTCTTAATAATCAAGTAGGCTATCAGCTACTGCATGTTGGCTCTCTAAGTGACACCGCTGTCTCCCTGTCTTTTAATTTTGCGCCTATCAATCTCGTTCCAGCTCGTTGCGCGGTCCTATAGCTCCTTCTTAAGGTTCTTCGTTCCTCCCCAAGTCTCGTCCCTGTAGAACAATATATCGTAAGAATGGACGATATGGTAGGCATGCAGCTTTGAAATACTATGGGTGAACAGGACAGGCAACATTTAGAACTTCAATAATTAGCGTAAATAATGACCCCGAAAGAGCTTCGTCGATGCAGTATGGCGTACGACACCGTGATATGTCTTATTTATTGGAATTAGGGGTTGAGGAGATAATGAACAGCGCGCCGATGATACAAGGAATATGCCAGGTGAGGTTACCCTAAACTGTGGTTTTCAGAGTACGAATAACAATATAAAACTTGGGTTGCCATATGGAACCAATGCAACCAAACATTAATGTTGTTATTATCGTTTGTAATTCTTTTAATTATATCATTATCTATTATCAGTGACTACAAAGACTCTTGCAAGAAAAGTAGTAGCCACATTCTGCATCCTCATAAAATTTCGTCATTCAACTTAAAGATTATATTCTGGTGCTCTACATGTCAGAACCACAATCTGATGCACACCGAAGCGCAGGAGCTCCAGATTAATTTTGAGCCCCTAGGGTTCTTGAACGCGCAATCGCGCACCAAGTCCACAGTACACGAGTCATTGTTCATTCGACCCCCATCGCGTATAATGCAGCCGCCGCGGACGGGGTTCAACACGCGACTTCGAGCTAAGCAGCGCAACGCCTAGACACTGCAGGCTACCGCGGCGACTGTCCATTTAAGACACGGCAAGGACATAAAAAGAAATTAGCATAGTCCGCGCTGGCTTCCCACTGCAATTTTATTGCGATAACAGTTATATTGACACTCCACGCGCACTTCTGCCGTCGCCGTCGCCGTGAGGTTCCGTATAAAGTCCAAGGGCGATGAAATCGTTGCCGGTTTTTGCGAACACACCCTTAATCGTGTGAGCAGACCATGGGTGCGAACTTTTCTACAAACGGGTCAGCTAACGCGGTAAGCTTAAAACACGTGATTACCTTCACATCGCGCCTCACCATACACGAACGTCTCTCCTGCGGTCACATGAGCCGAACCCGCGACATCACACTCAGTAGCAGAACGCCTATATTATCCCCTGCAACTCCAGCAAAATCCTCCCATACGGCGACCACTGGCCGGCGATCGGCGATTGTGCAGGATGACATCTTCAATAAAGCAAACGCAAGGCAGCCGCTAGTGCGTTTGGCCACGCGCGCGCAGTGTGCGCGTCGCGGTACGGCTTGGCGACACGATGGCGGAGCGGGGCAACAACGACAAAAACGGATTGCGACTTGATACAATGAGGACAAGAAGAGCGGGCAAATACAATGGAAGCACGAAGGGGGCCAAGATGAATCCCCTTGTTTTCGCCGCACAGCACAGAGATGGGTATTTCAAAATACAGGGTCACCCCGTCGTTCAAATTTACATACGGTGTCGCGGCGGAATAAAATTCATTGCCGTGTATAGATCGCCTATGGTGCGTATACAGAGAGAGCATCGAGTGAGGGAAACCAAGGGTTTTTTTAGGGGCGAAGCTCCTTAGGGTGTGGGTCGTTCCCTCCTCTATTGTTGTTGTTGTAGTAGTAGTAGTAGTAGTAGTAGTAGTAGTAGTAGTAGTAGTAGTAGTAGTAGTAGTAGTAGTAGTAGTATGTAGCCACCTCTAGTTTATGAATTGCTCAATAGATGGCGTTGTGTGTCCGTAGCCACCTGTAGTTTTATGAAGTGTTCACTAGATGGCGTTCCGGGTCCGCTTCCACTTCCTGTTCCGCTTCCACATCCGGTTCCACTTCCGGTCCCGGTTCCACTTCCGGTCCCGGTTCCACGTTGCGCGTGTTCGTTGCGAACGTGGGCAAAACGCCTACGGCGTCGACAACAGTTCTGCACGTTGCTGGTGCTGCTGCATGTCCAAGTTTATACAGCTGATAAAACTACCTTGAGTCGACCCCATGGCTGCTTCGCATACTACTCAGGGTTCCCCTACGGGAAGATGGTGTAATTTTCTCTCTCGTTCCCGACGCGCGCTCTCTTTATCTCTCGTCCGTAGCTGTGGTTTACCCGAATGATCCCCCGGTGCTTCGCCCACTCATCATCATTGACATCGTGGATATGCTGTGTTTTTTTTTTTTTGTTAGTCACAATTATATGAAGCAAACAGACTACGAAGCTGTTGAAAGGATAGGAGAAAAAAACTGGAACATTTAATTGAAATGTCGAAATAATCAAGGAAAAAATAAATGAAAGTACACGAAACGACAACTTGCGGCAAGTGCATGGGAGTCGAACCCGCATCTCCCGCATTAGGTCAAGCCTTTTTGCTACGCCACATGAGCAAATTTCGATCTGTGTCATGATGTCACGGTGACATCGATGACGCCAGGTCAACGCCTCCTAGATAGCACAAGGCCTGTGCCCTTCGATCCATGACGTCATGCTACCTTGTCCGACTGCCATAGAATCTGATGGGGATGCTCCCGAGTAAGCCGCGGAGATTCTGACGTCACCGCTTTCGTCACGCCGGGCTTGACAGTGGAAATTTAGGTCTAAGTAGCATGACGTCATAAAGCAGAGTGCACAGGTCTGCTATCTAGGAGGCGTTGGCCAGGTCCGGCTGATCACCCCCCCCCCCCCCCCCAAACTTTGTTATCAAATTATAATATCTTAAGTGTTTCCCAACCTTTTCGCGCGCTAAGTGTCGTTCTTTAGCGAGCGAGAATCGTGTGGTATGGGTTCTAGAACGTCGAAAATATACGTGAGTATGCTCCTTTAACCAGACACTGATGAGAAACACTAAGGGCGCATTAACACCGGCGCTTGACAGAAGTCGCACGACCCACTGCGACTGGCAACCTAGGAGCGACTCGCGATGACCGCTGTTCACACTGGAAAGCGTGGGGCAGTTTGCCGCACCGAAATGTCTCGCGATTGGTGCCGCTCACGTGTGCTCGCACCGCCACTGCCACGCAAAATTAGCGTCATTTTATTGAGATGTCCCTCTACTGCGCCCTTGATTGGTTCAGATATGTCTCAACTGGCAGTTGCGCGAGTGAAAAAAAAAAAAGACCGAGCAGCGAGCGACAGTCCCAAAAAAGTCGCTTTTTCGATCAAAGCGACCGTTTGCGACCGGTCGCATGCGCGACTAACTCAGTCGGGCGACCGATGGGAATCGCCGGTTTGAATCAGCCCTAAATCACCTTATTCTGATAGGATATTTTTTTCGAAACTCTAATATTTGTTAATTTCGCGGTAATAGGCTGATTAATGGAGTGGAAAATGAAGATTAAAGTGCTATTTGTCGAGCTTCGCGCCGAAACTCCAGCGCCTGAATTAGGTCAGCGTGGCGTCCCGTATTTGAAAGCATTTTTTGTTTCGTATTTTTGGAGTTGTGCGGGCAGCAAAAGTCCCGGCACCTTGCTAAGTTCACTCTTTGGCTCTCTTAGAATACAATGTAGTTCACCTTTAGTGATAACAGCAGTATCAACTAGGCCCAAGCAGACGCCATCAAAATCTGTGACATCACGGCGATCTAGTCGAGAACTTCGAGATGGCGTCGCGCCCCATCATTAAATTTTTTTGCTTTTTTTTTTGGCTTACCAAGTTTCTTCTCACGGTAACAGCGGCCTTTTATATATTGCGGAAGGATGATTTGCTACAGTTTAAGCGATTTTTCTTTCTATTTAATGTCCCTTTAAAATTGCTTTCTGCTGCCAGCAAACGGCATTGGAAGCTCCAACATTACAGCTAGTCCGATAATGTTCGCGCTGTCCCGTTAATTCTTCTTAAAGTTGTTTATGCGCACATGGCAGTCAAATTTATCTGACACACTTTCGTTATCTGCGTAGACTATAGATCTGACCGCAGAACTACACGCGCAGTTGCACCCGACTTGGTAGACCAGATCAGAGTTCGTTCACGCTATGTGTGCCATTGACCTCACAGTAGCTAGCTCCGGCCATCACCATCAACTGGTTACATCTAATCGGTTACAAAAAATAGTTATTGACTTACATAAGTGCTACCGAGTAAATGAAGTAATCAATAAATGACTAAATTACAAAAAAACGTAACTGATTGCAAATAAATAATTACATGTAATTCGTTACGTACAAGTCTGCTCAGATGGGCTGGTCTCCTCCGCAGCGACCGGCATGCTGACTTCAGCAAGTGGAGTCAAGGCGGCTCTAATTATAGAGACTTACTGAACTTCCTGCACGATGCAGGGTTGCATTCATAGTTTTTTTTTTCCATGTCATAAGAGAGCCCTCCTCAGAAAATAAAGAAAAAAGAACAAAGAAAAAAAGAACACACAATGAACACACAATGAACACACAATGAACACACACACACACACACACACACACACACACACACACACACACACACACACACACAATAGCGATAAATTGGCTGTATTGGAAAAACAATTTGTAGAGCGATGAAACCATAGGGCGTTATTTTTAATTGTAGTGGAATGATGGCGCAGATTCATGGTATATGTAACGATTTCGTCGACTGCAGGGATTTATTACTTTACTCGCAACTTAGCAAACAATTAGGGTTTCTTGATGCGAAGCATAACCTAGCTCCTTTTCTAAAAGCAAGAAATAAGGAATCTACATTTAATCAAAAGTGAGCCATACACTACGTTACTGCAAATATTTCACGCGGTGCCCCGACTACGAGCCTTTTCCGAAGACCTTGAGATTACCACCTTAGCGAATTGTACACCGTAGTACTCGCTAAAGAGGTACAACTCAAACGTTAGAGAACATTATTTTCTTATATCTCTTTCTATCCATAACTCTTTGGAAATGAACACAAAACGTACACTCACTGCTCTCGCTCCGCAGGAGCTGGATTGGTGCACACAGCACACCCTCGCAAAGTATGACCGAGAAACTGCCTGGTAATATTTACTTCCTTTTAAAGGCATCCATCGTGATCCACAACCGATAAAAAATTCATCACCCGTGCTCGCTACGGGCTTTCTAGTCGCTCATAATCGTGCTTGCGCAAGCCAGGTTCGAGTGATCTATATTGCATTTATATTTATTTATTTATTTATTTATTTATTTATTTATTTATTTATTTATTTATTTATTTATTTATTTATTTAGTGCCACTATAGGTGCTAATTTGTTGATACGTTATATCTACTGTGTACTGTGCATGTGTGTCCAAGTCCGAGTTCGCGTTCAAGCGATTGAGAATGATTTCCATGTATGTTTCCCAACATGTGAAACTCGTTCACCAAAGCGATTTCCTTGTTTCTATTCTTCTATCGGACATTGGGAGTTTACAGTATAACGGATCCGTGAAAAAAAGGTTAATCACTGCACAGAATGAGCAACTATACTGAAAGGCGAAGTGCATACATGAAGAATAAGCTATAGCTCCCAATGCCGAGTTACCTGGTGAGGTCGCGCCGAAACAACATCGTGCCGTGACTTCCCCATATTGTAGGCGGTAAACTTGACCACTACCGATGGTGTATCGCGAATTATCTCGACACATCGAAATAACTTTTACGCACTGTAGTAGTTATATACCACTCTCATATATATATATATATATATATATATATATATATATATATATATATATATATATATATATATATATATGCATTGAACACCGTGTATTCATGTGCGACCATTCGTTCAAGTAATATTGCGTTTGTTATCATAGCAAATGGACTGAGTGAGTGTGGAACATTTATGTGAATTCATCCTGCCTCTATGCCAGTGTAGAGCATAACAGCTAGTTTTGTATTGTCATCGTGGTATTGGGTCAGTCCTGTGCCTAGGAAAATCCTGACCACCATATACTGAAATAATTTCTTTTTCTACAGGTTGCGTTGAACAAGATTTGTATTGGCTTTCTGATCGTGACGTATGTATGTATGTTTTTTTTTTCTTTCTGGTGTTTTACGTGCCAAAACCGGTTCTGATTATGAGCCACGCCGTAGTGGAGGGCTCCGGATTAATTTTGACCACCTGGGGTTCTTTAACGTGCACTACAACGCAAGCACACGGGCGTTTTTGCATTTCGCCTCCATCGAAATGCGGCCGCCGCGGCCGGGATTCGATCCCGCGATCTCGTGCTCAGCAGCGCAACGCCTTAGCTGACTGAGCCACCCCGGCGGTATGTATGTATGTATGTATGTATGTATGTATGTATGTATGTATGTATGTATGTATGTATGTATGTATGTATGTATGTATGTATGTATGTATGTATGTATGTATGTATGCACGTATGTGTGTATGTATGTATGTATGTATGTATGTATGTTTAAAATATGGGGTTTTACATGCCAAAACCCCCATCTGATTATGAGGCACGCCGTAGGGGGGACTCCGGAAAATTTGGACCACCTGGGGTTCTTTAACGTGCACCTAAATCTAAGTACACGGATGTTTTCGCATTTCGCCCCCATCGAAATGCGGCCTCCATGGCCGGGATTATGTATGTATGTATGTATGTATGTATGTATGTATGTATGTATGTATGTATGTATGTATGTATGTATGTATGTATGTATGTATGTATGTATGTGTGTGTGTGTGTGTGTGTGTGTGTGTGTGTGTATGTATGTATGTATGTATGTATGTATGTATGTATATGTGTGTGTATGTATGTTGCGACTTATAAAGTGCCCAAAGAATTATAAATAATGCAAATACATTCTGGTGTTTTACGTCACAAAACTATGGTATGATTATGAGGCACGACGCCAGGTGGGGAATCCGGAATAATTTTAACCACCTGGCGTTCTTTAACGTGCATCCAGAACCCCAGGTGGTCCAAAATTCCGGAGTCCCCCACTACGGCATGCTTCATAATCAGATCGTGGTTTTGGCACGTAAAACCCCATATTGTTTTTAACGTGCACCCAATGCACGGCACACGGGGCGTTTTCGCATTTCGCCCCCATTGATATGTGGCCGCGTCGGCGGGCACTTGATCCCGTGACCTCGTGCTGAGCAGGGTGGTGCAGTAGCCAAGAAGCCACTACATCGAGAACAAATAATTATCTAAGAAGCCTCGTAAATGTTATAGCTCTTTGCAGCCACTTAGTAGCTAATAAATCCCCCTTTGTTACAGAGAACGGGAATAGTTGTCTGACGCACACACTCGCACAACATCTTGAATTTCACGTTCCTCACATAAGCGATGGGCGAGAAGATCCTGGAAATTCATTTTCATAAAACACGACAAGACAACGTCACGAACAGTTGGGGAATGCATGAAGCCTGCGAAGATGACTGCGTTGTTCAGTAAAGAAACGTATCTGCGACAAAAGAACTTATCGGCAAAAAAAAAAAAGGTAACGAATTACTTAGTTAAACAAAGCCGCGGCGCATCGTAAAACGCATCGTAGACTCACGTGAAACGGAATCCTAACTACGTGCCGCGTGCGACACAGCTGTTACTCTCATTTTCTTTATTAACCGTTTATCGGAGTCTCTCTACGCCTTTATTTTTCTTCGCTCCCTCGTGCAACAATAACCGCGCGATTACTCCACTTGCGTCACGGCTACAACACGTGGGCGCCCTTTAAAGATACACGCGTGAAAAACGACCGATCTCGACAACCCAGATTCGGCAAGCCCCGGCTTCACTCACCGATTTCAGGCGCTGTACTAATAGGCGAGTAGCAGACGACGGCGTGGGAGTTGCCCCCCGTCCTGCGCGCGGACTCCGCAGCGACGAGAAGCAGACGACGGCGACCACAACGGGCCGAACAAGTCACTCGTCGGCGACCGTTGTTATCCACATGACATCGACTTCGAGTCGGCGCGAAAAACACCACACGACGACAAACGACACCCGCTTGTCTCGGAAGCCGAAAAGCAGCGGTACGACAGCTGCCCCAGCGATGCGCACAGTGTTTAAAAAAACCGGCCGCCGACGACGGAACAACACTCCTTGCTGCTGCTGCTGCCGCCGCCGAATAGGAAGGGGGCGTCCCACACGAGAGAGAGATTCCACGGAGCCACCGACCGACCGACCGGGGAGCACCGAGCGATCTCGCTGCCGACGACGGCGGACGACGCCGAGTCGTCGAATGTGCCTCGTAGGGAGAGGGAGCGCAACAACGCGCACACACAGACGCTCTCCACCGCCACCTCCTCAACCGTCGCGCAAAGAGCAGCAGCAGCAGCCTGCACTCTCGCGCGCGCACACACACGCTGCTGTACCCGGCGCAGGCGCACACACTTTCAATATGGCCGGCGCCGTCGCTGAGTGCGCGCGCGCGCGCGCCGGTGGCCGTCGATGCGCGTGCGTGCGTGCGTGCGTGCGTGCGTCGAGAGCGTTTCGTTCCCTAGGCTAGGGAAATATCAGGAACCAGCACGCGCTCGCAGTTTTCACCGCGCGCGCACGTGGAAGCTGGACGCTCAGGGGGATGATGTGGGTATGAGAGAGGGGAAGCCAGCCCCGGATGTTTCGAATTTCTGGCCGTGTCGAACGACCTTTCGGAACGACCTTCCGCTGCAAAGCGCCGCTTTCGTAGTTTTCCCCGATCCTCCGACGTAACGTTACGCTGCTGCGCGTGTCGGTGCGGTGCGGTGGACGCTATTCACAGAGACCCGTTGTTGCTTTAAATGATAATATTAGAAAACATTCTCTATCTCTTCATGAAACATGAAAGCTTCTCGCGTCTGCTGCCATTCGAAATTTCTGACGCGCTGGCAGACAGCACTTTCCAGAGCAATAATAATGATAATAATATAAGTTATTGCGGGCACTTAATGAGAAAGGTACGAAATCAGGCCTGCCAAAGCTGTATTGGGCTGTTGAAGTCAGGTAGATCTAATGTTATGAATAGATTGGTTTTCTTCATGACGAAGGATGTGTGATGGCGTTTAGCAGAAAGCGCAAAATTGAATTAACTCTGTTTGCAAGCGTGCGGAACAAGCGCCCGTAAACTGTAATTTCATACTGGAGCACACTCTCTATCAAAGCATGGACAATCGCTTTGAGCACGAAGAATGAATAGCATGTAACGGGATTCTGTATAGTACGCAATGCACTGATCTGAGTTTATGGCAAACCTATCCAAGATGTGAGTTCCAAGTGGGGTGATTATAGAAGCTTATACAAAGGTAGTTGACTGAAGATGTTTAAGGAATGGGGTTGCAGGTACGGACAGAACAGCCGCACCAGTATGAGGAATAATCGGTGGCCTATTCCATTCCATAACGAATTATGAAAACATTAAAGGAAAAAATTGTCATCCACCCGAATGTATACACCAAACTACAAAGGAAACCCATACGGGTTTCTCAGAGAGACAGCTTTGCTGTTGAGGGAAAATTCGTGCTGGTTCGGAATTCAAACCCGGGACCAGCGACTTTCCCGGGTGGTCGCTCTACCATCTGAGCTAACCAGGAGGCTAGCAGATCGAAGCGCGAGGGCGAATTAATCGACAGCTCGAAGCACAAGGGCACTGTGTCAGCCAGGGAAAGGCATTGGTCGCGGACGCGAATCCCGGACCAGTGCATTCTATGGGGCGAAGCTCCTTAGGGTGTGGGTCGTTCCCTCCTCTGTAGTAGTAGTAGGAGTAGTAGTAGTAGTAGTAGTAGTATGTAGCCACCTGTAGTTTTATGAAGTGTTCACTAGATGGCGTTCCGGTTCCGGTTCCACTTTGCGCGCGTTCGCTGCGAACGCGGGCAAAACGCCGATGGTGTCGACAACAGTTCTGCGCGTTGCTGGTGCTGCTGCATGTCCAAGTCTATACAGCTGATACAACTACCTTGAGTCGACCCCATGGCTGCTTCGCATACTACTCAGGGTTCCCCTACGGGAAGATGGTGTAATTTTCTCTCTCGTTCCCGACGCGCTCATCTTTATCTATCGTCCGTAGCTGTGGTTTACACGAATGATCACCCGGTGCTTCGCCCACTCATCATCATTCACTTCGTGGATATGCTGTGATTTTTTTTCATTAACGAACCTTTCCTCCACCTTACGGGATTGCGCAGAACTCAATTACTAGATTATGAAAACATATAAGCTGCGAGTTCGATGTCTTTGCACTGATTAGGTTACCTGCGAACGTCCCAACTTGAAGCGAAGAAAACGCATCGCAGGAAAGCGCGAAACTGCGTCTTAAGTTGCTCTGGAGACGTCTTTATTAGCTCGTCACTAATTTCTGAGCGTGAACTTCGCATGCCATCAGTGAGGGTTACATTACTCTACAATATTACTCTACACTTCCGTTTTTGCCGATATGTGAGCCAGCTCGCACTTTACGTGCTGCAGACGACTCTGAAATTTGTGCGCAACGAACACCACTGTATACCGTGCACATCTCGTGGCACAATGTCGTCCCGTCCTCGCCGCCTCGTTAGTCTGCAGAGCGCAGGAATGAGTGGTGTGCACGAGGCACTGGAACACGTATATGCACAAGTTGGGCGCAAATACCATCAACTTAACCAAAGTTGATCGTTGGAACGTCGTCGGGGCTTGCTTAGTGCCCTCATGTACAGCCGCGCATACAAACGCCAAACAAAAGAGGCGAAGTTTCGCAAGCGTCTCCTCCTAAACGGACCATCACTCCAACCAGCTCGAAGACGTCCGTACGACAGAAGGAAATTTTGACGCACCGAAACGTTCCAGGTCGGTTCCCCTTTTCGACTGGGTTTCGCCGTGACATATACTACGCCGCAATACTCGTGACAGTTTACAATAACAGTTGCCATATGACTTCTTTTTATGACGGGCATGCGTTGATCAAAACGCGTTATAAATGAATTAAACAGCAGTACCATTGAGACATTATACGGAGCAGCGGCAATGCAGCAGTGTGCTTACGTCCCGAAATGCACCGTTGCGCGCCGAGTCCGGCTGTATAAAGTATACGTATACTACGCGCATGCCTGCCCTTGTTCAGCGCGCAAATGCTGATGTCGCTGCGTCGGGTACGTGCAGCTTGAACGTCCTTCTTTTTTTTTTCTTTTTCCGGTTGATCGTTTTTGCGCATTACAGGCGGCTGCATGCAGCTGCGGCGGCTGCCTCCTCTCTTCCCATCTTTTGTCTGCCTTCTACGCTTTTCTTTTTTTATTATTATTATTATTTCTCCTCGTTCTTAATTTTGCCGGCGAATTCTACGCAGGACATGCGCAGTTGAAGCGCAGCTGCTCGCTTCGTTCAGGTCGGAGTTATTTTTGCCCATGCAGCTGTATTACTCAGCCTCCCTCTTTGTTTGTTTGTTTCTTTCTTTCTTCCTTTCGTTCTTTCTGTAAACGTATTATACGATCATAACGGTGAAAACGTACGCTCCAAAAAATTTCGCGAATTTAGGAGATGAAAAAAAAAGGAGAAACAATTGGTATTGATGTTGATGACAGTTAGTAAGACTGTGAGTGATATCGCTGAATGAATTAATGAACACACAAGGAGTTGGAACCACGCATTGTTCGCGTTTGACAGTAATAAAGGCATCACAACTCGAGAAAACTTTGGCTATGAATGATCAGCTACGGCAGCATACGTTTCGCAATATCGAAAAGCTGAAGTGCATGCGAAATGAGGAATGCACTCGTCGTCCAACAAGGGAGCAGAAAGTGGCGCATGTCAGAACAGCTAATGCTACAAGAAAAAAAAAATAAGAAGCAGCTGGCGCGACATATGTGACACAAATCGAATGTAATAATGACGCTCTACACAGGGAGCAGGAAAAACACGTAGGCTCAACTTCAAAGCTGTTGCTTCCAGCTTCGAAATTTCTGTCGGCAGTAGCAGCAACTCCAGAGTTCAAACGTGCTGCTGTATTGTTTTCGTAATATCGTCTGCATGCGAAAATTAATCATGTATAAAAGCTGTGTGTTCGATGATTTGGGACCGACATTATTGTGAAACACCATCTGGACAAGCGGAGAAAGTGAAATTACAGGTGCCTAACGCCTGAGCAACAAATGCGATTCTTCAAAGCAAAATTTAATGGCGTTAAAATGTCATTATTTGCTGACGTCTAACAAGTCTTTTAATCATCGAATGCCCATATTCGCTCCCGTTGTTCGCTCTGTGCAAATCTTTCATGACGCTAAACAAATGTACAACACAAGTAATTGCGAATAATTACGACGTTTTGTTTTAAAGAGTACCTCCTTTTCTTGTAAGAGAAATGCAACATAAAGGTTGTTATCACCTGTTCTTCAATATAATCGAAGCGTGAAGTTCATGAACCGTGACGTTTTGAAGGACATTATATGCAAAATCAGCCAATAACGAGCGTGCGTTCTTTTAAATTAAGAATAACAATTAGTTGCAGAATTGATTTCAGGTAACACAGTCACTGCGGTGTTTAGTGATATTAATCATGCACGAGCTCCTAATTTCAGGTCAGTGTTTATCCTGAGATTAGTTGGTAAGATTAGCTATGTGAAAAGTCTGGGCATTTGCCAAAGGCATGACTCCGCACGTCCCCATACGAAGCACCCCACCTTCGGACAAGGCGCTGCGTTTTCCTTGCTCGTCTCATTTACAGTGAGGCTTTGGCGCGAGAGTCGTAACCAGGTGAGGGGGGGGGGGGGGGTGGTTTCGACCCTCACTCCCGAAGTATTTCGCCTTTACATGACACTTCACATCAGTGACGCACACATTCCTTTGTCTGTGCTCTCAACAACGTCCATAAAACACAACTACATTAAGGTCTACGGCCATAATATCTAATAAGCGCATTCGCCTGCATAGAAACTCGAGCTGGGGTTCAAAACTGCGGGAAAGCTGCCGAGCTAACTGTGAAAAACTATTCTGCTCAGAGCCACCCGCCACGGTGGTAGCGGCATATAACGACGGCAGCTTGCTTCCACTCGTGAAACCCAGACTCCCCCCAGATTGCAGTGGCAGTTTTATAACCCAATATTATTATTCCTGGGCCTTAACCGGGATTTAAATTTAGAGCACCCAAACTGTTTCCTCGTCTAAGTAAAACTAATCTAAACGTACCAGATTTAGTATTATCCCTCAGCTATGCGCTTGGTTTACACGGGAAAGTAAGCCAACAGAAATCGTTCAGAATTGGCGCAATGGTCCCCGCGATCCCCCTGAAAAAAAAAATAATTATTGGCTATGGCGCTCTCTGACGCTCCCTGCTTTTATTGTTGCTATGGTGACAGCATGTTCTTCCGTTCATATGTTTTACATTACACCGATATCCCCCATTCTTCCGTTCCTCTTTTTTTTTTTTTCCCCGCCGAGTAACGCCTGTACGCAAGACGCTGATTGCTCGCAGTACGTCGGCTAGCTTACCGGTGCTCTTGCAATGCGTGATTGCGCAACCATGGCTACCCTAACCTAACAGCGGCCCGAACGAGTACAGGTACGGCACTGAGCACAGAAGCGCGGTCACGCACAGCATTTTTGCCCGGCACACGAAGGTCGTTATCCGGATTGCGGAGAAAGACCCGCCGGGGAGGCGTAGTGGATATTTGGCGTTGCGCTGCTAAGCCCGAGAGCGAGTGATCCAATCCCGGCTGCGGCGACCCCATTTCAAATGGAGGCAAAATGCAAAAAAAAATTTAAAAAAAAATAAACGCCCGTGTACCATGCATTGGGTACTCCTGCAGGTAATCAGAATTAATCGGAAGTGCACCACTACGGCGTGCCTCGTAATCATATCGTGGTTATGACACGTAAAACCGGATAATTTTTGAGCACGGTGAAAGAGACAACTAATCAGCATAAAAAAATAAAAATAAACTACATTGACGAGCGCCGGTTGAAGCCTATGTTCAAGGACTTGGTGGAACTTGAATGAAAAGTGAATGAATAAATAAATAAATGATGTATGCAGCGCCCGAAACTGGAAGCAAGCATGAACTATACTGCCTCTTGCGATGTCACAAGTGCGTGTTCGTGATGCCCGTCGTGTGTTGTATCGTCGTAATGTTCACTTTGACGCTATCATTAATTGCTGCCGTGGACGTTTTTTCTCATACCAAGTTGTACGTTTTCTTACTCACGTGGTCATCATCAAGCTCGTCAAGTTATACGACTTTTTTTTTATTGCGATAGAAATTATAAGGGCACTCTAGGCGAATTTCCGCCGCCGTCGCCGTCGCCGTGAGGTTCCGTATAAAGCATACGGCGATAAAATTGTCGCCGCGCGCCGTACGCTGTATCTGTGAGTGAAAGCATGCGACGTGAGCCGGCAATCGCGGCTCGCGCACACAAGGGCGGGAAGCGGGAAGGAAGCGCAGTATTCCAGTCGCGCACAACGCTCCGGAGGGAGGGTTCGGAGGTGGAGAGGGCAGGCCATCGTGTGGCCGCGCGCTCCCGCCGGGCCGGGATGCTTCGGGAGCAGGGGGGGGGGGGGGGGGGGTATCTAGCGGCGTTCTGCGCCGCGAGCGCTCGCCCGCGCGGCTGTATCTTGAGAGCAATCTGCGGCGGGGGAAGAGTCCGACCTCCCTGTGTTTTCACGGCTCAGATCGCGTTGATGCGAGCGCCGGCACGAAGCTCAATTCGGTCGCTGCTGCTGCTGCGCTGATACACTCCAGCTTTTTTGACAGCGAGTTTCCGCGGTCATCTATAGCGAGATGCGTTCGGGTTTGCCTGTGCGCGCGTGACACCATGCTTGTCAACTTAGTATGCCTGTGTTTACAAGCTTATACAGCCGATAAAACTACTATCCTTACTTTGTGTAGCTGTCCACAAATTCACTATCGCAATCGATGATTCGCATTTCGGGCGAAACTGCGACTTTTTTTCTGTAGCCCTCTGTTCATCGGAGCAGAAATAAAGATTTATTTATTTGGTTGATTGATTGATTCATTCATTCATTGATTAATCACCATCTTTTACATCACCAGCACGGAAGCAGGCGATGTGTGAAGACGGCGTAAGTTCGCTGACAATTCCACTGAAGGATTGACGTGTTGCCTGCGCTTACAGAACTTCAACGGGAATTTCAACTGGCACAGTGGTTCATTTGTCGAAGTGGCGGGTCTGGGGATGCTTGTGCATTTGTACCGTTAAGGATTCGTGTTAGGCTGAAGGCTTTTGCCGCTCTAGGTGTTCCGACACGTTTTTGTTCAACAGCGACTCAGAACTCCAATCAAAACTACCCCAATGTATACCACGGCATCTGGAGACCCTCTATCACCGGCTTCGACTGAACGTTGCGTACACGAACCATCTTCTTTAACCAATGGCTACACCACAAATCCATGCTGTGACAACTCTGGCGAGGTGGAATCTATACAGCACATCTCGCACGAGTGCCCAGCTTACAGAGACGAGCGACACCGATATAAAATGAACATGGAAAAGCTCGAAAAGTCCCCTTGACATTGACACGTATGCTAGGTCCCTGGCCTTGCCCATCAGAACAGCGCAAAGCCCTGGACTTCTTGTTTTTATATATTGAGTCAATTGGTTTGCTGCCAAATTATGACTCACGCACGTCGCCTCATCAAGACTGCGATTTTATTTTCTTTTTCCATTTACCATCTACCTTCGTCAAATCGCACACTTACCCTACTGCTGATAACATCATGCGACCTGCATTTCTTTCTGCTTTTTTCTTCTGCCCACCTTCTTCTAGGGCCTTTCTTCTCCTTCGTCCCATTCCCTGCAGAGTAGCATGTAAGCGAAAACACGCTGGCTAAACACTTTGCATTTTCAATAAAGAACTTTCTCTCTCTCTCTCCGTTGTACGGAGCTGGAGTGTTGTCAAGAATCAGACGAAAGCTCATCTGGTTATGTAGGATATTAAAAAAAATGGAAAGCTGAGTTGATTGATGTTTCGGAACCCATACAGGTACCTTGTTCACAATGTCTGTAAGTGTTGTACGTTCCAAGAGAAAAAAAAGGGAGAGGACACTGAATTAAAAAAGAAAAAGAGAGCCTTAGACAGCAGAGACGTGGGAGGAAGGACGGAAGCATCGCGTTCCTCTCCTTGTCACCGGAGTTTAGGCTTCTGTGTGTGTCGCAGTTTTCTTTCTTTTTTTTTCGTACTCATCCGGTGCCATTTCGCCTTTCTTTCCCGTCTTGATGGGGAAGTCAACAAGCGAGGAAGGACAGAAGAGCAAGGGAAAGACAGCGCGAACGACCTATTTGGGTCACCCAGAACAATACTAAATACAAGGAGCCTCTGTCGGAAACCATGGTAATGACACGGCGAAAGAAAATAAAGATATTCTCGTTACGTCGAACATGGATCCGTGCGTCAGCAACATACCTGCCAGCGCAAGCATTTTCGGAGCCTTCCTGCCGGCGCTGAAGGTACAGGTGCAGTATCTTGCCGTCGACGACATTGGTCTGCAGAGTCGGTTTGTGCACGATAGCGTGGCGCTCACTGAGATGTTTTTGTGTTTTTTAACGCACAGGACCGAACACACACACACATGCACCAACACACTCACACGTGCACAGACACACACATGTGCACGCACCGGCACGATCACACACGCGCACACAAACACGCACACACGCGCACACACACATACACACTCGCTTAGCTCATTCCCTCTGGCATATTCGCACCCTATACGTGACAATTTTTGTACGCATGTTTACTAGTTGTTGTTGAGATCCAAGCATTCACAGCCTTGCTAAGTTTCGACTGCATTTGTTCAGGCTTGCATGCCGTGCGGACCTTAATTTTCTCTCACTGCTGGCCGCCGAGAAAGCTCCCGTCATGTAAATGTTTTAGAAGAGCGTGAGTTACCGCACGCCTCTCTGCCGTTGAACCACAAGGGAGCACTGTACGCTCGACCTTATCCTTTGGTACGCCACACTACAGGGCGCAGGAATTGCCTGCCGTTCTTCGCTTAACGACGGACAGCGCTGTAAGCTAGAAGCGTGTTAATAGCATCGCCGACAGCGTTACCATATGTTGCGAAAAGTATTGGCGATTGAGCCTGCCGAGACTTGCCAACTCACCATGGTGTGTATGCAGATTCAGTGCACAGGCAATCTATACTTATAACGTCGGCTCTTGCACGCGTGAAACTGTTGGTAATGCAACGAAAGAGAACAATAAGAAGTGAGGGGCGTCGATGTTTGGTGAAAAATCAAGAAGCCATAAAGCAGCATGGGGAGAAGTGCCATCGTTTCGGAGAACTGTCACACTGAAATATAAAAGAAATGCTGAACCAGCGATAAAATTCGTATTTTTAAGCACAGGAACAAAGCAATGCAAGTGCAATAAAAGACAACTTTGCCGCCGGAGGGAGCCAATACCACTTTAAACGCACGTTGCATGCGGTGCTTTACCAAGTTGTCTATAAGGCGGCGTCTATCCCACCGTCACCCGTAACGCGAGGCAGACGTCTAAGTTGAAGCGGTGAGAAATTGCAGACTGTTAAGTGCCTAGTGAAGTCGTCTTTTGGGAGGGCTAGTATGGTACAGTGCAGTTAAGTCTTCCCGCGCCATCCAGTGCACATTCGTGTAACCGCGGCCGCTCCAACGACTGAAACTTGAAACTGAATACGTGTGGCCCCAGCTTTTCTCAAATTGATTCTGCGGAAACCTGCCATTTGGAGGAACTTTCTTGACAGAAATATATATTAATCCCCATCAGTGTAGCACGAAGCTGCAAGGAAACCCCTTAGCCATAGTTATTTTAAGCCAGTGGAGGGGGAGTGAAAGAGAGAGATAGGGGCGACAAAGGAAAGGAGAAAGGCGGGGAGGTTAACCAGAGCGGAAAATTCGATTTGCTTCCCATGATATTCTGCTGTTGCGTAGCTTTTGTATGATGTGCGTTTCGCAAGATACGCGTATATCTTTGTCACTTTTAAGCTTTCGTTGAGAATGTCGGGGATGTGGGGTTATAGTCAAGCTGTTTAAATGCAACTTGTATCCCTATCAATGTATGAAAAAATGCGGCTAAGAAATTCATTATTGTCCTTTATCCTTTCCCTGGGGATCGGGAGGAGGGAGAACGACAGAAAGAAGGAAATGAAGGAAGAAATAGCTTTATTGTCAGTGATACTGACCTTGCTTGTCATTGATATTACCGTGGTTCAGATAATATGCGGTATAAGCAATTATTTGTTAGTTATTTAGAGTTAGGAAAAGCTAAAGTAAAGTTATTATGCATGATATATAGCACTTCATTATTTACGCAGGCAATGAGTTATACCTAATTATATGCAGCAGCAGTAATTTCACGGTAGCGACAACAACTTCGCGAGCAGGGTGGTCATTCTATCTGCCAGAGAGCAAGCTGATGTAGACGGTGTATAATTTTTGCTATTAAGTGCTCGCACGAATTGCGAGTTGAGCGAAGAATTTGCCACATATGAGAATATGAGGCCAGCAGACAACTTGCAAAGCATTTTAGCGTGGGAAAACAGGTACAAACAGAAGGCAGTGACACCACGGGGAGTTAACCTTGACAGTTATTTTCTGGAAATTTACACTTATATGCCAAGCGTTTGTCCGAATACCACTCCTGCTAGAAATTAACGTCGCGCTGCTCCTTTTATAAAGGTCTTTTAATTCTGGCCGCATCCGTAAAAAGGCAAATATACTTGCCTCTGACTACTGCCGTAAAAAGTACGTACGCCTGAAGATGCAGTTGGAACGTTTGTCCTCAGCTAGATACCTGAAGGCCTTACATGTTTCTCTTGCAAAGGGCTTCCTGTGGAAGTCGCGTATAGAAACTAACACCCCAGTTAAAGGGACATTAAAGAGAAAACCAGTTTTAGCTATACTGCTAAAGCGTGCACTCCTCTGTAATAAACCTGTTGGCGCTAAATTTAACGGAAATGTAGTTTTGTATGAATACTTTAACAGTCTACACTGATTTAGTGTTTTATCTTTAGTGTCTCTTTAATGCTCATGAAGATAACTTCACTATAAGCAAAACTTCGCACTTGTGCCGTACTTGCATGGGGTGGCGCACCATGTCAGGAAGATTGTAAGTAAGTTAAATGCAACAGTATAGTGTTTTCTGCAGCCAATATATAAACTAAGCAAGGTTTGTCGGATAACTGACCCATGCCGCAAGACTATGTCTTTTTTGCTCTAAGTGGCAGTTTATCACCAGCTCGGCGAAGCAGAACAAGCGCGGTTGTCTATGCACTGTCATTGTCGAGTGGAAGCAAGCACCTATACAGCACAGACGGGAAGTAGCTTCAATAATCGACTTAGCGAGCGTAACCTTAAAGGTAATTACCGAGATGGCCATCGCCCTGTTCGTTGTCAGGAGTGCGGCTGCGCGCCATTGCTCGAAGGATACTGGCGAGACGCGAATGTAAAGTTGTCAGAGGAATAATAGAAGCAGAAGCCATCACAAATAGCAGCAAAATTAGTCTAAGCGCAGCGTATGTTTATTTGCTAAAGAGAAGGTTTTTTTTACAACGCGCAGTGTGATGTTTCTAGCAGGAGTGGTAGGCGAATAAACACTCTGCATACAAGAGTATGAATTTCAAGCGAACGAACTGTTGTAGATAGCGCACCATGGTGTCAATACCTTCCTCTTGTACGGTAAACCACAAAAGTTTACGGACCACGGGATCTCAGAAAACGTTCAATTCCCGAGCAGCATTTAGCAGTAGCCAGTTAAACTGTACACGACAATGTTGTTAGAATATTCCAGTCGAGGCCCGAAATGCGAATATCAGGCTGCATTATGAGGCTGCGGAGATATTCAGCTTTTTCTCAGATTTCATGGTCTGCAATATTTCGTGGTTGACTGTACCTGCAGCTGCCTGCGCTAAAATGGTTTCCGAGTACCAACCCACGTGGAGCGGTACAATAGACAACAGTCTGTCATCTCGGTACTGAGCTTTCAAACCAAATGTTTATATTATTTTGAGAGCACTGGATTTTTATTGTAAAGCTTTAGTACGGTAAGTTTGATGGCGCATATCTCCAAACTGATTCATTCTGGAAATTCATGCCCAGTGGATATACCTTGCAAACTGACCGGCTACAATGCGTAAATTGCAATATGCGCCGTAAAGTAATTAATTCAAAAGATAATTAGTGGACTGCAAGTAATGTGCGCCTCTCAGAATAATCCAGCTCAAGGACTAGAATGAGTTTATCTGCAACAGGCTGCTTTTAAAAATTCTATAATACTTCAAAATGATCACCCTGTATATACTCTGCTGCGGCATTTCGTGAATCCACCCCTTGGGACTTGTAGAGATAACTTTCGGCCTCACCGAGCGATGGTTACAACAACGGCCGAGTAAATCCGAAATGCTCGATTGACGTACGTCAAATTTCTCAGGGAGGCCCCTGTAAACAAAGTAAATTAATGGCTTGAAAAGAAAATTTGGTACATTTCGGTCATGGGTGGGAATCGAAACCGGGCCTCCAGGGTGCGAGACGAGCACCCTTCCCCGACGCCACGCAGGCTCCACGGTTCTGGCTGACTAAAGGTGTGCCTACTGTGTGCGTCACTGCACACGTCACGTCGCAGCCATCTTCCTGACTAAAAGTTTCCCCAAAGGGACTATAATGCTTTCGCATTGCCACACGTGAGCAGTCTTGGGTGTCCCTGCCGAATTATTTATCAATCTGTATGTTAAAGGAAGACCGGGGAGTCTCGACCTTTTTTTAAGTGCGCCCTGTTAAAACATAGAAATAAGTCTGCACATAAAAAAGAAAGACGGCAAAGGAACGCAAATCCACAGGGACAGTAGAACTGTCAGCCGCAAAGTTGCAAAACAAACAACAAATAACGTGAATAAACGAAAAAAAATGCATGCTTCATTACGAAATACTTCATTTTGAATCAGACTACTTGTCGCAATCTTCATGTAGCGTTGCTCCCGTTTAAGTCTTCTTCGATATAGCTCTGTCAGCCCTTATACCAACCTCCCCCGAGCTCCACGCCTTTTTCTTTCTTTTTTTTTTTTCGTCCGAGGTAATTCTTGTGCAAGCAAATTTCTTTATTTCAGCCGTCAGTCTGTGCCTTTCGATACGCCCTCAGAACTTCTACGCACTGCGGAGGGTACAGGGGGCAGATGCAGTTTATATTCTCATCGTTCCTGGCACCTAAATAATTTTCCTACTATACATCGCCCTGCAGCGTCGCCTGCTTTTGTCTTTCAGCCCGACCGACCTCATTTGCTTGCAGATGAGACGCTTTATTTCAGGTCATTCGGCAATGAATCCAGGAGCAAACAAAAGAAAGAAGCAAGAAATAATCAGAGCGAGAATATTCGCAGAGGGCAATTCGTTTCTTTTACTTTCTCTTTTTTTTTTCGTTGTTTTCTTGCTTTTTCTTTCACCCTGCAGACGTCGAGGTGGCTGGGCCATATTGACTCAATTCACTGCCTGCATGGACGCTGTATGCAAATGAAGCTGTGCTTGAAGTTTTCATTAACGTCCATTTTAGTGCGAATCCATCGCCAAATCTCCCGATTTCCAGCACATATGGGCTCCTTTTTCGTGTGTCTCACGCGGGCTTCGTTATTTAACATTTCTTAGTGTTCCCTAATTCGAAGCAGTTTCCCAACCTTTGCCCGAGGTGCGGCGCTAACGTATACGAAGGCAAGCTCTTCGTTTTCTTTTTTCGCTTGATATTCATGTTGACACTACGTCTCGATAATCTGGTACTGATCCTGATTGCTCTTAAAAGGACAATCAAACGAAATGTTAAGTTCTGCTCGGCAGGTATATAGCGTCCACGGATATATCTTTGTCCACATCGGTCGCTGGCGTAGAAAGCTATTCACGCATTAGTGGAGTTATTGATATGTACCGGTCTGAGTGACCGTTATCCTTTTCATCCTCCTGCGGGCACGCATTTACCACTCTCTCCCACTTTCCCCCTTTCCAATTCCCCCTTTTCCGTGCCCCTAACGCAGGCTAGCAAACCGGACGCTCGTTTGGTTGACCTCCCTGCCAATTTCACATCATTGTCTTCTCATTCTCTTGACTTGTGAATAGGCCGGTCTTGCTGCTGGCGTTCAGGGGCTTGGTGAACCCCAATCGAAGCAAGAAGGTAATGCTATAGAAGCGGCGCAGCATTGCTGTTTCTGCACTAGCCCTCCATGACGTCATAGATTGTGGCAGCGCCTTCTCGAGGACGGTTAATTGTTTAGTGGACTCTAGAGCAAAGGAACCGAACATTTACATCCCGAATCACCTTTCCTGAGTAGTGGGTCACAGCCGGGAACTACGTGCATGGCAGAGAGACGCTAATCTCCTTGTAGGAATTCGCACGTACGGCTAGCGTCGACTGCCGGATGTAAACTGAACCCTGTTAGCTTCGTTTATCTACCTCCCGAACACTGAGCCCATCGTGCCATCTGTGTACATCAAGGGATTCAATCAATCAATATACGAAAGGATTGCGTGGTTTTCGAAAATAGAGCGAGGACTCGACCTCGCAAACGCTAGAAACTCTTCCTGCTTAAAAACCGGCCACTAAAATACCTACAATACAATTAAATCCGTAGTGTCACACTGCAGTCATCAATGCTGTCGTTAGCAAAGACAAGTGCGCCAATATTTGGTGTGTCTGTTCAGAATGCATAGTCGATTAAGCTCTAAGGCAACAAGGAAGAAGTGTATAGATACATGTTATCACGTGGTCTATTTTCACGTTTCAGTCTATTCACTGGACCCTGACTTGCGACTTCACCGGTCAGTCGGACTTTCCCATCTTGGAACAACATTAGTGTACCGCCTGTGGTTGAGAATGGCCAACAGCACCGCATACCACCCTTTCGCACGCGATGAAATTAAAAAAGGACGCAATGTGCCGCTTTCCAAACTTTCGGCTCTCAACCATGTGCTCAGCGTAATATAGTCTATGCCGCTTACACGACAGACCATTCTCGGAAGCAAGGATCCTGGGATATTGGCCGCAGACCTCTAGTATGCACAAGGCCCCCCACAGCGCTCATGCGCTTTTGGAAGGAAACTGGACTAGATCGACGAGTGCTTGTGACTATTACATACGTGAGCTAACGTCCATCTGCGGTTTACGCACACTGACTCTCTTCCTTCCAGCTTAACTTTCTTTGTTTCTTGCTCGAGTGTAGGGTAGATAAACGGGCGGGACCATGGTTAACCTCCCTCTCTGGCTTTCTTTCTTTACATCTCTCTATTTTAGCGCAAGGCGCCTTTGGTGCCAGATGGAAGCCTGTTTCTTTACTCAGACTTAACCGATCACGCTGCATCTAGATACTGCGGTCCCTGTAGTTATAAAGAGACCATTGATCTTCTGCAAGGCGAGAACACTGACGTCACTGACGCCATAAAGCTATCACGCTCGTTACACCAAATTAATCACGCCCGGTTTGAGCGATCTCTTCAACGTGTCAGCGTTATGTACCACCGCAACCGGCCTTATCGATTCGTTACCACGGTGACGACGGCTTCTTGCTTTTAGCGGGAGGCTTGTGGAGCGTTAGTTAGGAGGGAAGCAAGATATACTAAAAGAAAGAAAAAAATAGAGAGAGAGAAAAAAAGACGCAAGCAACGTTCCTGTTCGGACAGGAACTGATCGCGTCTTTGGCGGATCCATCTGATCCCTATAGAGTTGGCCGCTGGAGGATTAACGCGTCAAACATGATCGAAAATTCCCCGGTGACAAGAAAGTCGCCACGCAGCGCGCAGTCTTCGGCGTGCCCTGATTGAGGGTGATGAACGTCACGGTGACGACGCCGTACTAATGACAGCGTGGTGGAGTGCAGCGTGTATGGTATATACTTCATTTCTATACACGTGCTTTGTCCCATTCTTTCTTCGCTGTCTCGTGCTCTAACCACGGTCAAGTGGACGAGGAATTAGGAACAGGAAAGTGGTGCCGTGCGAGCTCGACAGGTCGCGGGAAGCAATCATCGCAAGCGCTGACCTCTGGCCGATTATTTCGGATCCGCTGCCATTTATAGCCGTTCCCGTTGCTCTTCCATCACTGCCGCCGACAAGGGTTATTACATTCTCGCTTTGGCGCGCGCCAGCTTAGCCCTATATAAGAAGAGAGGTCGCTGTTACGGAGAGAAAACGAAGCCCGTATACAGCAGCACTCAAGTATAAGACTCGAGGCCTACGGGCGTGAGAGCTGAAGCGAAACAAACTTCGCTGGATAATAAGTAGTGTGTCATGTGGCATGCCACCTTAAGGCTGAAGGAAAATGAACAAAGTAATGAACGTTGCAGCGCGGCCTCCCCTTATAGAATTTGTCGAGGGGTCACATACATGAATAATAACTACATTGCCATTACCAATGCCATTGTATATTAGATGCTGCAAACGAATTATCGAACGCTACGCTCTGTCAAGTAAAATATGTACTTTGTTATAAAAAATATATTAGTATGTCCCAAATATTGTGGCAGAAATAGCTGATATCAATGCTTCCACATTTTTTTGTCTATTTGATAAGTAAAGAAAATGTCACACGAACTTTAGAAGTATATCAGTTCGAAACCACCAAAGCAGTGCATGCAACTGACATGAAAAACGTAAAGGCCATGAAAAGAACAAGTTGAGGACAAATATTTTAATTAATCTTTGCAATTCAAAAACCTTGTTTACATTTCTGTACATATGCTACGGCAAGAGAAAAACCTGTCAAGAGCTGTCCTTCGTTGAAATAGATTGCGCAGGAGCAGCTGTTACCAGTCGTGTACTATAATTACACTGAGATTACAGTCGCAACCGTGAGTACATATAAAAAGCAGGAGTTCTGCAAAATATACATTACAAATGCGAAGATAGAATGGAATATACAAATGCGAAGATACAACTTGATAAAGGGCAAAAAAGTGTCGCTGGAAAAAAGGTTCACTGCTTGCATACACAAAACCTCGCGCAACAAGATATTTAAACGTACGTGTATGTCTCCAATAAATCCACGTATTTAAGCAAACGTCACTGTATATACCAACAAGACAAATATATAAACATGTTGCTCAGTCACAGATAGTAAACTTTACGCATAGAAAGACAGACGATCCAGGCAAGAACAAAACTACGATCGCAGAAAGCATGATATATACTTGGGCCACGCGGCGGTCGCGACAGCACCATATCGGATAGAATAATAGAGGAATAATGCAGAAATCAGTACGAAAATGTGTAGAGCGGCAACAAATATTCTGCACCCAAAATTAAAGAAGGGTATTGCTTCGGTTCAAAAAAGAAGTAAAAGCAGGTAGCTAAAAAGGAAAGAAAAGGCCAAACGAAAGCCACAGATGATGCGACAAGTTGAACTACCCAATATCCGAGTGTGTTTGTTGGGAAACGCCGCGTGGGCCGGGCTTTCGATGAGCAACGTCGGTCGAAATTGGTTATTGATGTCCTCGTAATTTGCGTATTCGCATGATACTTTTGATTATGATGCCAACTGTTAGAATGAACGACGAAAATTTCTGCTTTTTCAAAACCTAATGAACAGGCTTTCTAATGAACAAAAGCTAATGAACAGGTTTTCATAATTACGAGTTTATGAACCTGAAGGAACAGAGCTTTTTACTTGCATTGATTTTCGCTGGTTCGCTATCTAAAAGACAACCTTCACTCGGCGGGGAAGTTTGGCGAAGCGATCAATGACTTCGGACACGTTGATGCCGACGTCTCTGTGGGCGTATAGAAGCGCCAGCCAAACCATGCGTTCCTGGGACATTGTAGAGCGCAAGTAGTTTTTTAATAATTTCATGTTAAAAATATCCTCTCTGCGCTGGCAGTGGTCACTGAAAGGGTGACTAGAATCTGCAGCAGTTTGTACACATATTCATAGAACCTTCAGTCGCAAATGGAGAGGGCATCTATTCCGGTGCTAAAACCTAAAAACATTCCTTCGATGTCTTTGGCATCCTTGTTTAGGTACCTTGCACAAACAGTAAGCTGTTCGATTCCAGCGATATCCGTCGTTTCGTCAACAAGTATGGAGAAGCAGCCTGCAGCGTTTACTTTTGCATCTAGGCTTCCTTCGATAATTTCATCACAAATTTTTATAGTTCGGTTTTGTACATCTGGGCTTAAATACGAGGCATCTTAAATACTGGGGCAACTTTACAAATGGTTCTTCAGATATGTATCTCCACAATCAGCTCACATGCCAAGAAGCGCTCTGAAAATACTAGTATTTTCAGCGGGGGCTTTGTTTAAATTCATAGGACCATTGTAAATATGGCTACGGAGAGCCAGAGCTTGTCGCCCGCAAAAAAGCACTGCCTCAATAATAGGCTGTTAACTTTCTTCTTCTTCTCTCATCTTTAGTTTGCTTGCCCTGGTCCAGCTGATCGATCACATTGGGCGCGCTTGCTGAAAATGTTTGGAGAAAATTATCATCTGCCAGCTAACAGTCACGGTGATATTTAGTATTTTCGTCTGTGTGGAATATTGCGAGCGCGTGCTTCCATTTCTGGAACGGCTTGGACACGAGGGCTCCAGTGCACGCATGTTGGCTCAAGTTTATAAGAACATTATTTATTTATTTATTTATTTATTTATTTATTTATTTATTTATTTATTTATTTATTTATTTATTTATTTATTTATTTAAAAATACCTTACAGGCCCCTAGAGGCATTGTGTAAGGGGGCAGACTACAATCAAAGATAACTTATACAATAGTTAAAGTACACATGAGAATACATATACAAAAATATCGGGTAAGAAATGCGTTAATATAGAGTAATATAGTGTTACAGTATGTACAAGGAACAAACCGAATGCTTTTGGAAGTGACAGCTCAATCAACAGCAAAATTTCACAGAGAAAAACATTTCGCTGAGTCATTGTCATTTTTTCAGAGTCATGCTCACGACTATGGCTTCTACCATCATCATTTAGTGTTTCCTTCCCGTAGTACCCACGTCCGAACACATTTCTGTGGTTTTTGAGTGTTAATGTTTTTTTCGCTGGGTCATTGTCATTTCAGGCGGCTGTTTCATGACCTACATGGCAAGCATGTCATGAAATTCATGTCATGACCTATCATTTATGTTCGTCATACACTGTTGTCATACTATGCCAATTTTGGTACCTACCAACTTAACGAATTGACTATGAGAGCACCAAGACATGGGCAGCTGTTTCATGACTTACATGACACACATGCCATGATATTCATGTCATAACCAAACATTATGTTCATCATAGACTCTTGTCATACTATGCCAATTTTGGTACCTACCAAGTAAACGAATTGACCATGAGAGCACCCATACATGGGCAGCTAGATAGATAGATAGATAGATAGATAGATAGATAGATAGATAGATAGATAGATAGATAAGATAGATAGATAGATAGATAGATAGATAGATAGATAGATAGATAGATAGATAGATAGATAGATAGATAGATAGATAGATAGATAGATAGATAGATAGATACTAGCTGTCAAAGTGCCAAATGTTCGCCAAGAAATGCTTCGCATCTTAAAAAAAGGCAAAAGCTTGCACTGGGCCACGCAGCTGGCCTATTGATATCGAGCGGTTAGCCTCCAACGCATTCGGCGCCTGAAAGCAACAGCGTTCTTGGCATTGTGCCAAACTTGGTTAGCCTGCCTGCATGCCAGGAACGCTGTCGCTAGTAGGCGTCGACGCGTCCAGCGCTAGTCACGCGAAATGTTGCCAACGCGTTCGGCATCGGCAAGCAACAGTGTTCGTGGCACAGTGCCAACCTTGGCTAGCCTGCCTGCGTTTGTGGCATGCCAGGAACGCTGTCGCTCGTAGGCGCCGACGCGTCCAGCGTTAGTCATGCGAAATGTCGTGAAAGGGAAGGTACCCCTGAAAATGATCGCTGGAGAATACCTTTCTACATGCGTAGTTAAGGTAAATCAAGTTAAGACCTAGCAGCAACCAAGTTAATACCTAGCAGTAGCAGCCAGTAAGACTTGAGGATCGAAAGTTTCGCTCTGCCTAAGCTTTGCAGGACTGAGTACAAACTTGCCCGTTTTTTTTATTTATCATTAATTTTTTAATAGCCGAAGACTGTCCTGTTCCGAACAGTATAGAAGATGGCTGGTTGCCGATCGCTCTGTCACTAGCTACCCGGAGCTGCCTGGGAGAAGTGATTTCCTTGCGTGAAATAAAAATCTTTGCGTGGCAGTATAATGTTTTCGAGCCCTTTCGACACGTATATACGACATCCCTCTGCCAACTCTTCGCCACTGAGGATTCGTTTTAGCGGCATTTTTAACCTTCCCTTGCACGCCACCACGATTTGCGACCACCCACCGCAATCTTATAAGCAAGGGTAAGCGGACCAATCACAGACAACGGCCGAAACCCTCTTGCCTTCTGCGCACTTATCTGCTCTTTTCAGCCAATTAGATGATAAAAACCTGTCAAGGTAGATAATGCTATTCGTTTTGAAAGGAAATGAAAGTGACCTCCCAAAGGCCTAAACGATGGGAGCGTTTGATTTGGCTGTACATTGAAGCTGCGGGTCACCACCAGATGCTTGCTTTGGCGGTTACGTAAATTTGGCGTCAGGAGATTGGAATAAAATGAGAATGGAATAGTTTTACGTTATATATGACCCTTTGTCTACGAATATGACTCACGTCCTTGTAGCGTTTGGAAGCTTAGAGCCCCATCTCGGGCGGGCGTGTGTGCGTGCGTGCATGCGTGTATGTGTGTCTGTGTGTGCGTGCATGTCTGTGTGTATGCGTTCGCTTGTCTTCACAGCTTCAGGCGGAAGAAAGCGTCTTCTTCCACCTTGAGAAAGCAACCCTCTTGATGAAAATATTTTGCCGGCGACTTTTTCTGATGTCTGAAGTGCTGAGACGGCTGCGGCATGACATCCACGGAAACGCTGGACTGTGAAGGTTGAGATAGACTATTCCTCAGCTAATTAATTCTTAAACGCAGGTTAACATACACCAAGTACTAACGGGTAGGTTAGTGTATGCTCAGGATTCCGCTAACATAATAGCGAGTTATCAATAGCTGCACACCCACTAAGATAAAATAAATGAACTTCACTTAAATCTTATGACTGTATAGAGACCTGGAAAGCGGAAAACTGCGGTAGATATTCCATATGAAAGCACACGCCTTCTCGCAAAGCAAGTTTCCCTAATGAGATGCGCTTTCGATATTATTGATTTGCCAAGCTTTCGCTTCCTTACAACAGCTGCGCGATATCCGTAAGCACCTTACACTCTAAAGCCGGCGGTGTTCGCCATTCGGCCGTGCTTCTACTGACGTCGAGAAACACGCCGTCCTTTGAAAATTGACGCGGCGTAAACACCATGCCGAGAACAGCCTTGTTTGCGAGGCATGAATCTGCCGCGCAAATTCTATGCAACTTTATCCTTCAAGGAATGCGTGATTGGCAAGGCTGAGTTTGGCAACCAGGACGCAACCCTTATGTAAATGGCGGCACGTACTGCGCTCGCGCTCATTATGCGGTATAGTATACGTTGCGACCCGGAAGTTTTAAAACCCGCTTCAAAGCGCGGTTAACATAAGCTTGTTCTTGCCTGGATGAATATTAGCACTGCAAATAGTTGAACAGGGTATGAGCGTTTTGAACGAACGCGCCTCGTGGAAATTAACGGTTAGATTTTTTTTTATTTCTGGCCGTGGGCGGCCTCCAACGTTTTTTTGGAAAAATGTATCACTCTTCTGTTGAGCCTTGCAGCATGCGGCTTCCAAGAGGAACCGCCACACAGCTGCATACATACATAGAAACATACATACACACATACATACATACATACATACATACATACATACATACATACATACATACATACATACATACATACATACATACATACATACATACATACACACATCCAAACTTACATACACACATACAAACGTACATACATACATACATACATACATACATACATACATACATACATACATACATACATACATACATACATACATACATACATACATACATACATACATACATACATACATACATACATACATACATACATACATACATACAAACGCGCCGCATATACGCACATACACCCACCGAAAGGAAAAGAAAAATTGGTGAGAAACACCCGTCACACATGGTATATGGCCTGCGAAGCCTTCGACCAAGCCGCGTGCATTACTGAAGTCATCTACGCTCCCCAGCGACGAAAGAACAACCTGGTTCGCGGTTGCTGTTCTTTCAAGCCTTCCCGTAAACGGTCTCTGGCGGGTCGCGCACCGGCCATTGCTTCGGCGCTTAACGGCTGGGGACAAAGGTCACATTTCGCAGAACTTGGCCGGCCCGAAGAGAAAGCCTTCTCGGTTCTCAGACGCTGTAAAGCAGCCTTTTACTACCAGTCGTATATACACGGCGTCGGCTTCGACGACGGTTTCTTTACGGTTTCGATCGGCTGCCGGGATCAGCGTGCTTTTCTCGAACAGCACAGATTGATGCCTCGGAGGAGTCTCCGTGTACAGGCTCTGTACTTCATCTGGCGCTCTGCTTACACCAGCTCGTCGCAAGGGTGCGCTTAATTTTCGTTGGCCTTGAGACCCTGCAGCTCTCAGTGTACCGTTTTTTTCCGCGAATACACGTGGCATTGTAGTTACGATTTATCTGTTACAGCCTGTTCTGTTTCTTTTTTTTATTCTGTTGCAGATGTCTTGCTCTCAAATACCTGATGTAGAAAAAAAAACACGCAATACACTAGTTCTCTTTGTCCTACAAGACAAAAACAAGACAGCAGATATTAAACAATATCGGCGGATCCCACGCTTACGTGAGAATTGGCAGCACAGACGGTAGACGCACACTTTGCAGCATTTAAATTTTATGGAGAATTTCCAACCCACACGTCCTTGTCGTTTCTTTGTGTTGTCCCTGTGTTTTATTGCGCTGCAGTTCTGTAATAATGTACCAACACGCCCAACTCGCCACGTTAATCATGTGCTGTAACTCACGGAAAGAGCTCACAACGCAAGCGCAACGAAGAGTTTATAACATTTCTGAAAGAGACTGAAATAAAGACACACAGAAAGACACGATTCTTTCTTTTTTTCTGCTGACTACTGTTTTCGCCACCAGGCGTTCAGGGCATAGACACCTTGTGACGACAGGAAACTGATGAAGCACGCACACGCACGCATGCACGTTTGCATTTTGCATTTTATACAGCATAGAAACGATAAACAACAAAAAAAGATCCCCTATATCTTCGCCAACAGTAAACAGTGCAAAACTCACAAAAAGCCTCTTTTCCTGTTTCTTCTATCATGCCTTACCTTGATACAGATGCCTTAATGTCTAAAGATATAATCAAAACAATTAAAAAGAAATCAGCGAGCTCTGATCCAATGTAGGAATCAGTGATAAGCGAAGCTTTTTTTTTTTCGGTCTTCACTGAGATGTCTTCACTCCATTGCTTGACTTCTATATGGCTCAACGCTCCTCGCTCAATGCACGCTCTGGTATAATTTTGTTCGCTCCTTTCTCCACACTCGACTGCATGTTTTGTTAACGACTTCCTTACTTCTCCGTTGCCGACTTCATTAACTTTTTTTGTTGGCAAATTCACTTCGTGCCTGTTGTTCTGCTTGCCAATCCAGGCACCTAGTCAGTGGCAAGTACCATTCTAGGGGAATTGGCCAAGAACTTTCACAAACCAGTGACCACGTGTATGCCTAGTTGCGCAAGCCCAGCGGACCAAGTTGTATACTGGGCAAGACAGCAGCCGAAAGCTAGCAGTCAGCCCCCGTAGAGTGGGGGAACAGACAAAAAAAGATCTTCGCTAGAAAAAGAAAAGAAAAGGCAAAACAAAGAAAGAAAGAAAGGAAGAAAGAAAGGAAGGAGAAAAGATACACGTCGTGGAGACGGCGACCATAATCGTGTACCGCTACATAGCCCCATTCTGGAACTGCAGGCGTTGTTGTGTGCGTCATGCTTGCTCAAGTAGGCGGATCTCCTGCCTTAATCAGCGCTTAGCAGTTATCCTCCGCGTGCATGCATCTTAGGTCAAATACATTGACTAAATGATACGTGTTGCCCACAACCCTCCACCGTATACGTTGCAATGACTGTGGCGTTATTCATGGGTTCTGAGGCGTGTCTCCAACAGGGGCGGGTGTCTATATAAAACGCCCCGTCGCGTGAACTCGGGAAATCCGAACCTGCATGCCTAAGGCGCGACGAAGTAGACTGAGAACGCAAACATCTACCATCCACGCTTTTACAATTCAGCCAAACGTTTCGGACACGTTCTGACTCCTTCATCAGGAGTGACAGCTTCTCAATTTCGCCTGTGATGAAGCCGGAAGCACTACGAAATGTTGGACCGAATTTAATAAACAAAGAAGCAGCTACGCACCGCTGCCTAACTCGGAGAATACTATAGATGCGACAGCCAATTACGTTTGCTCATTTTCGTGACGTCATGGCGGACGCGAACTTCTTTCGAAATCGGCGAACCTCGCGAGTGCAGAGGCATAGCAGACCAGGTGCAGTGCCATTTTCATCAGGTGGAGCTTGTACTGAATTATGAAGATTGGTGTTTGATTGGCGTGTGAAATAGTTGATTGGAGTTTGTGTAAATATTTGTAAAGTACTTCTCAAGCAGACTGACTCCAGACGAATATTTACTTCGGAACACCCGAGGCACTGCAATTGGCCGATCCTAAAGCTCCTATATATGTGAAGCGACAACGGAGGAACAGTGTGTGGCAGGCCACCGGATGGCACTGAAACCTATATTGACCGTAGAAAGTGACAATGCCCAAACGAAGTCGCGCTGTATACGCGAGAAACTGCGGTATATAGGCCTGTTTCCGAGCCGGACGAAGCTGTTCCGCTGCACGGCGCACGTAAATAAGTAGTGCGGCGCCGGCGTCCAACCGCGGACCTGGCACGCATGAATGAGTGAAAGGACGCGGCGCGCCCATGCCTCGATATAAAGCCGGGCCAGCCGTATACAGGCGTCGCGCGTTGCCACGTCTTTACGCTTGCGCTGCAGCGTGTTGCCACACCACGCGGTCGAGCGAGGCTGGTGGTGTGAACCGCTGGCTCGGCAAGCACGGCGCCACGTGGCGTCGCGCAATGCCAGCGTTTGTATAGCCATGTCGGGTAACGCGTCATCGACACTATACACGCTCCGTGCATTTCGCAATGCCTGCAGCCCCTCCGCGATGTCAGCGACCGTGTGCCTCGGGTCTCTTTCGTTCTCTTCTATATCTGGTCGACGGGAGCCGTGATTTATACGACTTAGGAAATCACACTGCGCGGTTATGTATGGTGTCCCACGTAACTTGAGCCAACCTTTAATAATATTGATACATGCATATTGCGTGTTTCTTGTGGACGATGCGCGCGGGCGCCCCGACGAAGACGACGAACTGCTTCTTGCTATATATATATATCCTGCTGTTGGCTGAACTGGCCAGCGCTCCTGTTGTCTTTTGTAAATATACTTTGTAAATAGTCTCCAGTGCTGAATCCTTTGTTCGCGTAACAATATACAAATGCCACGTGGAGGAACTGGAACACGGTAGTGTTGTTTGCAGTCACTTGCAGATACTCAGATTATTTTTTTTTGCATTCCCTCTAATTACATAATTAGTCCTCATTAATTAATCACCTTCTCAACTATTATATTTAGACAAAAAAGTGTCAATGAGACAATCGTAGAGCAACATGAAAAACTTCCGATACAGCTTTCTGGTGCTAAATACATGCTACATAAAAGTGCTTTTCCAGGCAAGAAAGAAGCCCGCGCGAGCGTTCATGTATTCAGCTTCTATGAAGCCTTATAATAAAAGGTGTTGCCATTCAGTCACGATGATATTCGGGCTACTCTCTCGGGCTGCTAAAAGAGCTCACGTGAGCCAGAAAACTACGTAACAAAGAAATTTCATAATTCTTCACCTGTGGTCGTTGCTTCCGTCTTTTCGCCGAAGGAAATGATTGGTTTATGGAAGAAAATATGAATGCTGTAACAAATTGTGCAACACACCAGCTATGATAAGCAGATACAAAACAAGGTTAGCGACAAGGGGCTAGTCATTAAAATAGAGTAAGTACCAGAACAGCCTGTTTTCCTTGTGTAAAGAACAGAAAAAATAAAAAGAATGCCAGGCTAGGGCCTACCCTGGTGGCTCCAGAGTATATGCCACCGACTTCTCTCGAGCGTCACCTTCCCCGGCATTATATGTGGAGGGATGCCAATGAATAAGTGGGTACGGCTGCAAAGTATCGACACGAAAGCCGCTCGCTAAAGTCCTTAGTGTAAGCAATGTCGACTGAACGAAAGAAAACCAACAAACCAAAAAACACCTGACAAACCACTGTTCACGCCTGTTTCTCGCGTTCTCATACTCAATGAAAGCGTAGAGCACGCACCGAAAAGATAAACAAAGAAAAAACAAACAAATATTTCTTGTAGGGCTGGCCAAGTGAATTGCTTCCGCCTTCATAGAACCCTCTCTCGCCACGCCACTTTCGTTCCGTCGGTCAGCAGGAAGGTTCGAGCTCGCATCCAAGGTGCCACCCCCCTCCCCCCACACGCACACATCTTCCCCGCTTAAAGCAGCAGCAGCAGATACGCGAAGACATTGCAAGGATTTGTGGCTGCATAGACATCGTCTTTGCTTTTTTTTTTTTCCCCGAGGTAACAGCATGTCGTCGTCTCGTGGATACCAGGCCAAGCACACGCAGAGAAAACGAGTGCGATAACATCACCGGACTCTCTCGTGCTAATAGACTCGCAGGCTGCATGGAGGGGAACACGAATGCGCAAGTGCGGGGCGTGACAGAAAGAAATGCGGTCGAAAGCCGAGCCACTGTGTTTCCGTGTGTATACTATACAAGCCCTACCGCCGCGTCGCTTCCTCGGCGGGGTTACACGCGCGGTGAGCCTTTTTTCGGTGGCACTGCAATTTGCATGGGCGACCGCGCACCTCCGCCAGCGTTAACGAAGCGACGAACGATGCTTACAGTTAGTTAGCCCTGTCTACATTGCTTTACTTTATCTAACTGCTTTTTCCTCTTTAGCGGAGGTCAATGTCCGCGGGGTCGAGAGGTACGCACCTGTGGCATATACGGAAAGCGGGGTGGCGTGTCCGTTCGCAGCCTTTGGGACGCACAGTGTATGTCGAGTTCGTTCCTGGTAATTATATCTGAGTGTCGCATAAATGTAGTTAAACCGATCCGCCAAGACTCGCTTGATAGATGCAAGTGTATACTGCTTCGAAACGAGCGCCATTCTAGGCGAGCTCCTCGCCTAGACGGCTGGATGGCTTGCGCACTTCGCCTGCTATGTGCCTTTAAAATCTGTATAAAATTACAACTGTTACCCGGTCCTGCTCGACGTGACGATATACCTTGCTGCGTGGCGTGCGAATAGGCCGTCGCTTTTACGCACGTGTCATCATCATCATCATCCTATATTTTATGTCCACTGCAGGACGAAGGCCTCTCCGTGCGATCTCCAATTACCCCTGTCTTGCGCTAGCGTATTCCAACTTGCGCCTGCAAATTTCCTAACTTCATCATCCCATCTGGTTTTCTTCCGACCTCGACTGCGCTTCCCTTCTCTTGGTATCCATTCTGTAACTCTAATGGTCCACCGGTTATCCATCCTACGCACGTATAATTAATCCTAATTGGAATAATGGACAGTGGCATTGTTGCACATGTGGCACAGAAGGAACTCTCAAGGGTCAGCTGTGTGAAGTCATCATACAAAGTAAATCACTGCATGGGCCGAACATTTCGGACCGGGCCCGGGCCGGGCCCGTGGCTCCAAGCTCTGGCCTGGCCCTGGCCCGCGACTGTAATAACAGTGTACATGCCTTAAATATGTCGTTGCTTCAGTGATGTATCCAAAGACATTACCATAAAACTGCAGTGATAATAAAATATTGCAAAAAGAAACCGCTCATCGCCTGCCTTTTCGTCAAAATTGCTTCGTTCGTTTACAAAGTCCTCATCACTATTTCCTTCGTTGACATCCGCGTCCTTTCCGCCCAAGACGGCTTTGAAGGTGTCGTGGTCGTCAGTTATGATTACGTCATCACGTGGTCATAGACTGCCACGTATTCGTCAACCGCCACACCCGCTGATGCATTACAACAAGTAGCGTACGATTTCAGTGATTCCTAGGTCACTGTAGCAGGGACTACTTCTAAAGCTGCTCAGCAGGACGCTAATGTGCGCGCGCACATAAACTCAATGCTTATGCCAGCAGAGTGTGCAGGTTGAAGGCCTGGAACACGGCGCGGAACAAGATAGAACAACAACTACGAGGCATATCACGCACTGCATGATTGTAACTTGACATGACTTGGCTTCGACACTTTTGCAGGTAAACGGATCGAGTCCGCATTATTTGTATACTACGTCTACCCATGCACGCGCGGGCCGTGCTTGTGGTTCGATAATATCACAGCACGATGGTGGCAGTGTTAACGCGCCTCTAGTGTCCTAATTGCTGTTGCAATAAATATATATTGTAAATAGTTCTTACAAAAAAATAATCTAATGTTATATTAGGTACAAAAGCAGATGATAAAAGTTCAAACACGCGTGTTGTGATTCGGCCCAGGAAATAATGAAGATGGCAAATGCCGTGCCACCCTAACCCTTCCGAGTCCACGAAGAAGCCCTTCTCATGTATAAATTTAAGGCCCACGAAGAACATTGCGAATGCGGTTAAGGTGGAAGCCGCTTATGTTACACTGCAGCAACCATGACCCAATCACCACAGTGTTGTGATAAAATTAAATGCGGTAAAATGGGGTAATTGAAATGGGGTAATTGCAATAAAATAATCGCATCGGGAGTGATAAAATTTGTACAATAGCAAAAGCATTAACAGTCAGTCTGACTGTTAATGAGTTAATGACTTTTAATGGTAATGACTGTTCGAAACATCAAGAGCTGTCTTTAGTAATTTCTTTCTTTTTGGTGAACAAACTTCTTTTCTAGAAAAAGAATTAAAATTCTTTTTAACATAACAAGGACTAAACAAAAAGGAAATTAGAACTGTTTGTTCTTATCTGTGCGTGTTTGTGTACGCGTGTGTGTGTTTGTGTGTGTGTGTGACAAGCGCCACTTTTTCCAACCTGAACATCTTAGAAATTGCCTTTGATCTATGTAGTGCGCCCGCAGGTATTCAAAAGCCCTACCTAGGTGAAGGGGCCCGTGCCCGTCCCACGGCTTCAAGCCCGAGTTCGATCCAGGCCCGAGGGCATCAGGCCCGGTCCCTTGCTGTGCTCTAATACGAAGATCAGAAGTTTCTACTTCAGACCGCTTTAGGGAAATTCGATGATAGACCTTTTACGGAAGGGAACGTCCTGGGGCCGTGGTCTCGTTCATCTGCTATGTGCAAATCCGGAAAAGCGCTGCTGTGTTTCCTGAGATCCACCGGCCTATTTGACCGCTTGTGACCGACTGTATATGACGAATGCTTGTACGTGTGTGTGCTTATATACTAAGAACATTTTTTCCTCTCCTGTTGCTCATCTTTTGGGCGCCTTTCCATGTTACCTAGTCCAGGGTAGACAACCGGGATCAGCCAGTTAGGCTAGCTGCCTTTTCCTTTCACTTCTCTCTCTCTCTCTCTGTTATTTAAGAAAGATGATTGTTTTATAAGGCTTAATTTGCTAAAAGTCAAAGGGAGAGAGAGAGAGAAGTCACAAGGAAAAGGCAGGGAGATTAACCAGGCGGAGCCCGGTTGGCTACCTTGCAATATAGGGTAGCCAATCCTAGTAATAGGAGTGGTAGGGAAGTGAACCCTACTTTTGAAGTGGGAAACAGCGCGGTAAGACGAAGACTGGCAGAGAGTAGTCCTCGTCAGTCTACGTCTTGTCGTGCTGTAATTGTCCCACTTCAAGAGCACGCATTACCAAATAGAGCAACGTCGCTCACTGCATGCAATTAAAACATGCTCGTTAATGTCCAGAAGTGACACTGAGACTTTGAAAGAGACGCGCCAGATTAATTTTTAGCAACATAGGGTCCTTCAACCCGCACCTAACTATATGTACACGAGCGTTATGGCATTTCTCACTTCGATCCTGTGCTACTAAACACAAGCTTACTACAGCCTACCATCCTCAAACTAACGGTCTTACTGAACGCCTGAACCAGACAATAACTGACATGCTCGCGATGCATGTTTCCTCCGATCATCGCGACTGGGACACTGCTTTACCATTTGTCACGTTTCCGTACAATTCCTCGCGCCACGACACAGCTGGCTACTCGCCCTTCTACCCTCTATACGGCCGTGAACCGACCTTGCCTTTCGAGACTCTCTGCTGCAGCCTCTGGATACTACCGACCGACCGAGCCTTTTTGTCGCGTTGGCGTTGATCTTCTCGGACCATACCCTATATCAAACGACGGAAATAAGTGGATTGCCGTCGCTACGTGCTATACCACCCGCTATGCCATTACAAGAGCCCTTCCCACTAGTTTCGCTACAGACGTCGCTGACTTCTTGCTTCACGACGTTATCTCACACCACGGCGCACCTCGTCAACTTCTCACCGATCGCGGACGATACTTTCTTGCCAAAGTCATCGACGACTTACTTCGATCCTGTGCTACTAAACACAAGCTTACTACAGCCTACCATCCTCAAACTAACGGTCTTACTGAACGCCTGAACCAGACAATAACTGACATGCTCGCGATGCTATGTTTCCTCCGATCATCGCGACTGGGACACTGCTTTACCATTTGTCACGTTTCCGTACAATTCCTCGCGCCACGACACAGCTGGCTACTCGCCCTTCTACCCTCTATACGGCCGTGAACCGACCTTGCCTTTCGAGACTCTTCTTTCGACCACACTCGACTCGCCGACAGAGTACTCTCGTGATGTCATAACCACAGCAACCCAAGCACGCTAGATTGCCCGTCTTCGTCTCTCAATGCTTCACAGACACGTCAGACGTGCCGTTACGATCAGCGCCACCGCGATGTCAAATACAAACCAGGTGCTCTTGTGCTAGTTTGGTCTCCATCTCGACGTCTCGGTCTTTCGGAGAAACTTCTCTCGCAATACTACGACCCTTATCGCATCCTCCGCCAGGTGACGCCTGTCACATATGAAGCGTCTCCACCGGATGCTACCATGCCTTCATCTCTTTCTGACATCATCCACGTCAGCCGCCCCAAACCGTTCCTTTCTGGAACCAGTGAGTCGCACCAGTAAGGTGTTTCTTCCGACGGGGGTAATGTCACAGTATGTAACGTGGAAAGAAGAGGACAGGGTTGGTGCCCTGGGAGATGACGAAGAAGATTTTGGTTTTCGCTTCTCTACGCAGCCATTAAAACCCATCTGTAAATACTACGCTTCTTCCTTCCCGTAACATTATATACCTAAAGAGGGTGGGAAGACATGCCACGCCGATCTGAAAAGTGGCTTATACCGACAACTGCTAGTACATATTTCACAAGCAAAAAGTTAATGGCACCATGAATAATCACAAGTGTTTGGCCATGGGACATAAGGTAAATGCGCATGCAATTTCAGTGTGTGCATACATCTCCCATGGCGTGCAGGGGTGTTCCCCGCTTGCGTCCAAGTTCCTAGAGCGCTTGCTATACCGCGACAGCGTTACGCGGACGGCACGTGGATTCTTGCTTATAGTATACACGGTGCGTGATGCCGCCCCCACTGTTGTACTAGTAGTGCCATGTGCACGACCGTTGCTCGCAGGATATCTCCCTCTCATAACGGGCGACGCGCAGCAGAGCGGAGTCCCGAGAGGCGGAAGCCCGATAGCGAGCTGGCCCGGAGAAGGCGAGCGTTTCCGGGCGCTCCCCGCCAAGGGCGCGAGGAGCAGCTCGCGCTCCGGATCAGATCAGACGGCGACGAGGAGAAGGGACGGGGAGGACAACACCACCACCCGTGCTGGGGACGCCTGAGTTTCTTTTCCTTCCTCCACGTAGGCCTGGGGCCGTCACGAAGTGACGCGGCCGCGCCGAGGCCGCAAGACACAAGCGGCTGCAGTGTTACACAAGCACGCAACGAGTCGTCGACCACGCCTGTTAATTCCGAAAGGGGCCGCCACCGCAGGGGGGCAGCGTGGACGCGTGTTGTACTTATGAAAGTTAGTTTTCAGCCGGGGAAAGGGAGAAGGGGCAGGGACGACTGTGGAGGTGAAGTGGGAACCCCAGTGCCCGGGGCAGGATGACTGCCTGCATACTGCCAGCGTCAGGGCTGTTTACGTGTACCTGCAACAACGTTCGCGTGCAAATGAGACCCGCCCTGCCTTGAGTGGGGCCAAGTAGGCCATGCACGAAACGACTTGGCTTCGCGCGGCGACTCAGCATGACGCCGGGTGAAAAGTTATTCCTTGACTTACGGCACGTTTTTTTTTTTCTTCTTCTTCTTCTTTGCTGTAGTTCTTATCCTTTTGTCATTGTTGCTGCTACTGCTGCTGCAACCTTTGCCCGTGCAGATTTCGAGCCCTTGCGTCCGGTTTTACGCGCATTTTCTTGTCGCGTGCGCCACTTGGTAGCCCCTGTAATGACCGAGCACTTAGCCCCGGCGGCAGCTCCGGCGGTGTGCGTGTGGTGTTGTCAGAGAGGGGTCTGCAGCTGGGGGCCTCTGAACGGCATTTCGGACTTGCGTGCGCAACGACCATGTTTTCGGCCGCTACTGTTGCCGCTGCTACTGCTACGCAGTGCTCCGTTATTTGTCAAAGGGGTCGGGGTCACGTCCCCAAGGACGGGCTCAGAAGCGTGTAGCAGGGAAACGTATCGTGGACACCTGGCATGGAGGGTCTGGTGATGCGATACGCTGCGAATATCGGCCGTATAGGGATCGAGAAGGTATGCCATGAACTGGTAGTCCACCAATCTGTCTAGCAGCAATGTTAATGAGCGAGAAATCCATCAGTTGTTATCTCGCAAACTCCGTGCATGGGCAGCGAACGCTATGGGTCAAGCACTAGAAGGTTAAGATAGTTCCAGCAGGTGAAGGAAAAAAGCTTTTTTTTTATTAAATACTGAGTTGTCAGTCCAGCTTTGGCCTGTCTCCTTCCTTTTGTTGGCGCTGGTGGCTTTTTGAAGCGAAGCTTGTATACGCTACCCTGCGCCGTCGATGTAACGCTAAGTAAAATTCAGAGCCCTTCCCCTGTCGAGAAAATGGGGATAAGCGAAGCTTGTGGCAAGACGAGACTGCTGCAGGCGTTCCGCTTCATTTGCCCTAAACTCAGGGTCGGCGGCTCTTCGCTGACGTTTCGCCAGGGCTTCGGAAGCCCTCAAGCTAGAATCGGACGACAAGCTTCGCTTACCCCCAATATTCTCAACAGGGGAAGAAGGGCTGGTGATTTTGTCTTTTTGGGTCAGACGTGTGACAAGGGTAGTTCAAGGGCGCGTTACAGGTCCCCGAGCCCACAGGGGTATGTGCCATTGAGCTTGGACCCTTTCTAAGCTATCACCAGGATCGGCTCACTTTTCAGCGTGGCCACCACCACCACCACCAGTGGCCGAGCTCTCGTGCTCGGCACGCACTCGTGCCACTGCTCCCGCGTTCGTCGTTGTCGTCTGCTTCCACAGCTGGCTGCGTTGCCGCTAATCATTCCAGCGTAGAATTTCACTTATCTTCTGTCGTCGTAATGGGGAGGCCGCGTTTACGGGGGTATGAGCTATTGCTTAAGGAGGTATGATCCAGTCATTGTCTTACGTAACAGACAGATTTAATTTTGAATTGCAGTCTCGACTCGGTGCAGTCTACGACTTCTCTGATGGGGTGGTGGTGGATGTGGTGGATTGTAGCAACAGGCGGGTTAAGCCTGGCGATCAAGAGCGGCAATTGTTTCTCTATTGCATACCACAGTAGCGTCTCTTACAACGCTACTGTGGTATGTCACCGCGTGCCCATAAAACCAGTATCTGTTAGGAATGCAAGACGAAGACTTGGTGTTTCTTTGCTGGCTATAATTGACCCTTCTGGGAACACAAGGTCTTGCTGGCGCGCATGCGGAAGGTCCTTGTTTGAAACTTCTCAAACAGAGGGTCCATTTCATTTCGTTATTTTCTGCAAGACTACAGGAAGTGTTCAATGTCGCCTGTCTCTTCGTGTGCAGTGCAGTTTGGAGAATCGATACGATAATCGAGAAATAACCATGTTGGTGTATCAGCAGATCCTACACTATTGAAAATAGCCATATGCCCCACAACACCCACATCCAATAATCCGATATGAAAATCTAGGATCCCATATAAGAACCCGTTTTTCCCACATGTCATATGATATTATTGGATATAGGAGTTATGGGAAATACGGGGTTTTAATTTTCAGTAAGATAACTTGTGAGTAAGGTGTTCGTATGTTACTTACAACACAGCACTTCTCTCCAGGGCGCACATCGAGCGAGTTTTCAGCGTCGTTGCCAGATGTATTCACAAGAAAACAATGAAATATCATCGAAGAAAACTGCGAAAATAAATTCTTAGCGAAGATAAACAACGTATCAAGGGCTGCAGAGGACGCATTAAAAGTCACAGTCCTGCTCGTTGTATTTACTTTATTCGTGCAATGTTAAGAAAAGTAGGATGGAAAGTAACGTTAAATAAGCGATTACTTTTTAGTCATTGCTGAGTTACTTTTATGAGGCTGTAATTGGTAACTGTGTTACATTACATAAAAAAAAGTAATTGTAAGTGTAATCGGTTACTTTTTTTCTGTAACGTCCTAGAGTCACTAAAATTTCACTTTTTCTCTCACATGCAGCAAATTTAATAATTTAATTCAAATTGGTCCAGATGTTGTCTCACAAAAGAGCATTTCTACGTTTTACATGGATTTTGAATAGGAAAACTGGAGTTAGTCCAAAGCTAAAGCTTCCTTTTTTAAAAATCGGTGTTCACTCATGTTGGCCGCACGTACTACGGTGTTCAAATCAAACAACGATATTAGTTACACTATACCCGAATCAAATCTCGCCGATTAGACTGACTGGTCTTCTGATAAAGCGATAAAATATGTGTGCGAGAGCGGGTGCTCTCAAGTGAATGACGGCGCTCGCGTCTGAACGGTTCCGTTCACTTTATTTCTACGCGTAGATACCGCGTACTCAAAAAAGTGGGTCGCGCGGACGTCGTCCGTCTCTACTGCAGGCACTCCCGTTTGCTATCTTTCATTGGCGCGTGAGCAAATGAAAGGGCGGACTTCCTCGCGGCCTGCAAAAGAAAAAAAAAAAAATAACAATGAATGTCGGTTGCCGTTCCTCTGTTTACCGTCCCTTCTCTCTCATTTCGCGCTTTCTTTAGCACGTGGCAGGAACGACTCGGCGAAAAGAACACCACCACGCGAAGCTTCTGCATTGGCTTTCTGCGCGCGAGGCCCTGCCTCGCTCTCGACAGCGCGTCTGGGCGCGTCTGGGCGCGTCGCGGACGCCTAGCGGCCCCTGGCGGACGGAGCTGGCGCCTACTGGGCCGTTGGACAAAGCGTCCGAGGAGCGCGATCTTTTACGGGCCACGGTCAGAGACCACAAGCGAAGGGCGGCTGCAGTGGGGTTCTGCGGCTTCCGATACCCGACACATCGCCCATCAGTCTTGTCGGGATAGGTTCGATGCGCTTGGATGGTCGCAGCGTGTAGCGATGAGAGCGGCGCCAGCCTCTTAGCTTGAGCAACAGTACGGGCTCAGGGGCGTAGGAAAGCGTCAGCTCTGTGGGCGGTAATGAACGAGGTTGCCACTGCAGATACACGGCCAAGCAGCTGAGCAGCAGGCGGTACAGGATTTTAGGGTGTTTGGATTAGTGGACCTTGGGTCAGTGAAAAATGCGGAATTTTCCTCGCTGGGCAGTGTACTGACGTGCCTTTAAAGGGATGGATACCCTCTAGAGAGGAACAGTAAGCTAACGTACTACTAGTAAATGGCGCTTCTGCAATTGCAAGGCAGTCACTCTCACCGGAAGAAGAGAAAAGAGGCAGAAACGAAAGGCGACCGGTGGCATCAGCTCGACGTAGTGTCATGAATGTTGACAGCGTCCACTGAGCCTTACTTATTGCGGTCACGTCACACTGACGTAGCGGTGCTTAGCGCCAAATTCAAGACACGAAAGCTTGGCCTTCATTTTCTTGTGAAATTTTCAACCGTATCTTGCCAAATGAATAAAAAAAAAAACTTGAAGTAATATATTTTACCTATTTAAGTTGGTTTAGTGTCGCTATTTAGTGCACATTCAGCACGAATTTCTGCATACAGCTGAACAACGTTACTTCTATACAAAAAATTGTTTGGCACCACTCGTAGATGCTATAAGTGTGCTCCTCGCGTTTCAGAAACTTTTTGTGAACCGCTCAGCGTTTACGATGACGTTTGAGTGACCTTGTGGGGAATGGATGAGCTTCAAGTTTATTAGTCATGGAATACCAACTAAACTGCTTTCAAGACTTGATTATTCTGTGATTCTACCGGAGCTCTAACTACCCGCCACAGTAGCTCGATTTCTGCTGCCCTGTGTGAGGAACGTTGCATTTGGATTCCTGCGGCCGCATTCCGTTTGGCGCAGAATGCGATGATCACGCCTGCTTTCAGAAATGTCGTTGAGCGAAATTCATCAAAAAAACTCCTGCGCTACGACACCTACCATGGCTCAGGTGTGTCTTTGAGACCTATACGCCCTCATATATTACATCCTTTCGTATCTGTGCTCTGGGAGCAAGTGAACTTAACGTGCTATAAGTGCTAAGTACTGGAATTTTCTCTTACGAACAAGTGTAGGGTAAGAACTTTTTGTGAATACGCACCATGATTTTCTTTCAGGACTCATGGCAAAAACAACAGATGGCAATAACTGAGGCGGTTTGTTCGTTTATGCTACCAACCGCGCTGCTTATAGGAAAACGTGAGAGAAACGATGGCTTCGCGTGAAGCGTGGCGCACAAGTTAGCTATACTCTAACAAGCTACAAATTCTTCTGCTTATTGCCAATAAGCAGTAGAATTTCCGGAGCTTCGTGTGATTCTCGCGCCAGTGCATTAACGCGCCTTGAAATGTACTGCCGCTCGGAGTACGCACACCGCATGGACACGGCTATGCTACGTAAGCGTCAGGGGCATTTCGATCCGTCAACTGCAGTGCCGCGCACACCATCCAAACACCATCCTTCACTTCCCAAAGGAACGGCCACTGGCGTTGGCAAGGTATGCCCGGCAGCGCAATGGCGCCACGCTTGCAGTGTCTGCCCAAGAATTACGCAAAGTGTAGCACTTTGGACTCCTCCCCCTTATTGCGGGTCACCGGCAGTGCGGCGTCATCCATTTTGCTCGAGACAGTCGCGACTGCCGTAACGCTCCTTCCGTTCTACACCACGCTTTGATGAACGACGTGCCTTGCAAAGCGGTGTCGTGCGCCTCGTGCCAAATATGGAGAAAGGAAGGAGAGAGAGAGAGAGAGAGGGGAGGGGGAAAGAAAGAGTATAATTGAGTGCACTTTACGAGACCGATCGAGCGTCCGGCGCGCCTCCGCTATCACATCGCCATCGTCCACCACACTCGCTAGGGCTCGCTACGCTACGTTCCCGCTTGCGATGAAGCGAGTACAGTGTTTTAGGGGTCAGTGCACGGCGTCGATATTTCGCGTGCGGGGACGCGGCTTCGGCAGCTGCTCGAACGGGTGACAAAAAATCGTACCAACATCGTCAAATGATGCGTCCATCCTGCATGTTCACGTAGCGCGTAGTCCGCTGAGAAAAGAAACGAGGGTTAGCGTGGTGCAAATGAGCCGGCGCTAAACTATAGGTGCGAAGGCGACAAATTGAGATCGTCCACCGTGTCCGGCTCTGGCGAAACCGGATTCGCGAACGTATATATAGTATATGCAGAACGCGACACACGCGCGGTCCGTTTCATTGTGTAAGCGGGACTTTGCGAAACACAATATTCAGAGTGTAAAAGCTCGGCGGTCAACTACGCAGAAGGAGTCTGCGAAGCGCGTCGCGATAGATTGCAAGTAGTGAAGAAGTGGGTGTGTGCATTGTCCTCCTCACTCGTTTCGTTTTTGGGGACATTGCGCAGGCAGCGTGCGTTGGAACGAAACCGCGCTCCGATCCCGTTCCTCGCTGTCGCAGGGCAGTCGGCCGTTGCAACGTCGTGCGACCCCTCGAGAATGTTGCCGAACACTACTCGCTAATAGCGATACTTGCTGTGGGAATTTTATTGGCTTTCGTTGTGTCCATCTATACGCCCTGCAAAGAGAAAGAAATAAAAGCGCAGGACCATCAGCATCATGCCGCAACGATCAAAATAAACAGATAGTACTGAGGCAAACAAGACACTGCCCAGCTGTTGCTGCTTTTGGTTGCGCATGAGTATCGCCTTGAACATCCCTGTGCAACTGTCTAACCCCCCTCCCCCGTTTCCGCGATTTTTTTTTTTTATAATTTCGTTGTGTCTATGATTTTGTCATTTGCATTCTTTGTGCTTCTACAACGCAGCCTAAACGACAAGAATGATTTCTACGGGAATGTCTCGTTAGCGGCGGCCAAAACAGCAAAACATTTGTGACACGCACTATACGGAGCAATTTGATTAGCGGCAGCTTTGTAATTTTTTCATCGTTAGTAGCCCCACGCCATTAATGTCTTGCAACTGCGCAATTACAGCCACGCACTGACTGAGGAGCGTCCCTTCATAGGCAGCGTGAATCACTGACTATCAGAATAGGAATTTCAAGGTCGTTGCTCGCAACTGGGCGTCCCCGAAAAAGACTATGAGTATGCTGCTTCATTTCTTGAAGTCTACGGGCCGGCAAGGGTTACATATATATATATATATATATATATATATATATATATATATACGGCGGTTAGTTCGTTCAGCCAATAATATGCTTCACCGCCATACACTGCGTAATCTTCACCGCATTGCAATACAGCACTGCGGTGAAACTGACTAAAGAACATCCGCCAAACCCATTTAGACGGGCCTGCTTGGCATACACTGTAAAAACATTGGCACCCTTACAAGCGAGAAAGGGACAAATGTGTTTATAACTGACACCCTTACGCCCTTTTTGAGCATAAGGGTGTGAGTTATAGACACATTTACACACTTTTTTACCTTTAAGAGTGCAAATTATTTTACAGTGTGGGTTGCTGCAACACTATGCGTTGCCGTAGGATTTTGCAGCACAGGCCTTTACACTCTTTCTTACTCGTTCCTATCATTTTCTTGCACTGATTCATGCATCTGATCCCATCATTCACAAAAGGACAGCTACTCAAGGTCTCTACTGTGGAGAGCATAGCGACATCCTTGAACCGAAGAAGACACTGGGCTTCTTCTCCTACAACGACGGCTTGCTGGAGAAGCACGCCTTCGCTCCACTGCAATCGAGTAGATGCCGGGAGCCATGCCTGGGTACAAAGTTTCCGCCAAGGAATTGCCGCCGTGGAGCGTCATCGATGCACCAGAAAGCTTTAACGACGTGCTTCGAATTGAATGCTCACATAATAAATAAATAAATAAATAAATAAATAAATAAATAAATAAATAAATAAATAAATAGTTGATGTAACATGACCAAGAAAAGCACTGAGGTCTGAGTACTGACAGGCGCATTAAGTAAATAAATAAATAAATAAATAAATAAATAAATAAATAAATAAATAAATAGTTGATGTAACATGACCAAGAAAAGCACTGAGGTCTGAGTACTGACAGGCGCATTAAGTAAATAAATAAATAAATAAATAAATAAATAAATAATAAATAAATAAATAAATAGTTGATGTAACATGACCAAGAAAAGCACTGAGGTCTGAGTACTGACAGGCGCATTAAGTAAAGAAATAAAGAAGAAAAGAAAAGCGGCTAACTTTGGCATATAAACAAAAATTGAAAACAACTGGGCATAATACGGGCGGACGAACGCACTAAATATAAAAGGGCAATTGTGGAAATGACAGTTTAGACACAACAAAACGCAAGGTAAGTTCAATAGATATAGAGGAGAAAAGGACTTAACACTGTGTGAAACTATGCAACAGCAATGCAAAGCTTGGAAGGAAACAATGACCGTGTCTTATGAAAAAAATATTACGATTAAAAGAAAGAGCGTCACGAGGACTGTGTTCTAGGGACAGGTGGATGTTGGCTATGACAGGCAGTTATAGGGAAAGGTCTATGCTCCCTGTTTGTGGTAGTAGTCGTAGTAGTGGTAGTAGTAGCAGTAGGAATAATAATAATAATAATAATAATAATAATAATAATAATAATAATAATAATAATAATAATAATAATAATAATAATAATAATAATAATCAAAATAATAATGTAATGAAGAAAAGACGACAACGAAGCAGCCAAGCAAGCAAGCCACAGTGTTAGTGGTAGCCACGCGACTCGAGCTTGCGCTTGCCTGGATTTTGGATGCTTGACGCCCGCCGTTTCTTGGCGCTCGCCTTGGACGTCCTTCGTCGTTCCTTGACGTTTACACGTCAATGAACACGTCACAACAACAACAACAACAACAACAACAACAACAACAACAACAACAACAACAACAACAACAACAACAACAATAATAATAATAATAATAATAATAATAATAATAATAATAATAATAATAATAATAATAATAATAATAATAACAAAAGTGACCTGTGTAATGTGGTAGAGTGCTGAGTGAAGGACGTTCTAGGATAAGCAAGACACCACGGTTTGGGGAAGCCTCGAAAACTTTCTGGCATACATCGAGCCCGAGAACGACAATTAAATACATAAATAAATAAAAATATAGAATGTCAAGGATGGAGAGCCAAAGAGTTGGCATGGGCCGGCGCTCAGTTTTCGACGCTAAACTGAAGAAAAGAAAAAAGCCTTTATTTTCTCCAGCGATAATGAACCACCTCCCGTGAAATTAGTGAAAACTGAGAGAAATACAGAGGCAGATGGGTGTATTTATTCTATTCTTAGTGGTAATGGCGTCCATTCTTGAGAGAAATTATCCGTGAACGGCAGGGTGCCGAGTTTGTTTTATGGCCAGGGGGGGTGAGAACAGTAATATTTAGGAGCGAATCGAAAGCGAATCGAATCGTTCCAGAAGCGAATTGAATGGAATATTGAACACTCTTCGAATAGTTTTCGAATAATTAGCAGCTGTTCTCACGACTGATAGAAAACAGCGCCCCCATCCTAGATATCCACAACGTTAGCAAGCTCTTGTCGTTACATTGCACATTATAAATCATAGTTTATTAAAAGTCCTAACTGGAGCCTTAGGAACAAATGAGCAGCCTGTTCGCGTACGCGGGCGGGACTCAGGGCGAATATTTACAGCTTTGCCGGAACTTCCGGCTCCAAGAGCTATGCAACTTCTCGTGTTCTAGTCTGCTTTGGCCATCGCGATAAATTCATCGCAAAATTTTCTGAAAGTATGGAGAATGACAGTTTCAAATGCGTGAGTATGTGGCATCATCAGGTACGGTACTTTAGAAAAGGCCCTGCAACCACCACCACTTTCCTCCGAACTTCACCACAAGGACACTGTATTTTCTAGCCACTAAAGCAGATGATTTTAGGCTCCCAGAATTCTCTTTCTGCTAGCGCATGAGACTTTTATTTTTATACAGGGTGTCCCACGTAAATTTAGACAAACTTTAAACATATGCACACGCCACGTAGCCGGACAGAACCAAGGTAACGTTGTTTGCCGTCGCTTGGAGAGTTCATTTTTGCATTCCGCATAATTACATAATTAGTATTAAATAATTAATAAACTTTTCAAATATTCCAATTAGATGAAAAATGTTCATGGGAAAATTGTGGGGCAACATGGAAAATTCGGCAGATGTTACACTCTTGTAACAGAAGAAGGCGAAAGCCTCCTGCACCAGCGCCTCCTCTATTTTGTGAAAAAAAACAAAAAAAAACATAGAGGTGGAGCTGGCTACATATTTGGTATAGGGAGCCTACATGCAAGAACAGCGCTTGCATGTAGGCTCCCTAATTTGGTAATACATGAAGTTTTACAATTGGGTTTAGACTTCTTTGTAAGACATATTGGTTATGCATTAAGTCATACGGTCGTGGCTAGACTTCTTGCAAGACATAACGAGTCGCAATAGAAAGTACACGTGTGGCGCTGAAGAGACCTCCGGAACGCCACATATGAGCACTTAACGTAGTGCCTAAAATGCAACATGTTAGTGCACGCACTAGGCACACCTTCAGTAAGCCAGACCCGTGGAGCAGCCGTGGCTTCAGGACTCGTCTCACACCCTGTAGGCCCGTGTTCGATTCCCACCCAGACCCAGATGTCCCAAATTATCTTCTCGAAGCCACTAATTTACTTTGTTTACAGGAACCTTCCTAAGAAATGTGACGTCAATCCGAGCATTTCGTGCAGTGTCGGCCATTTTTTGTCACGGTGCATTTTCGCCAAGGGCACACCAAGGGCACACCAAGGGCGCCGCCAACATAGATCCATAAGCATTTCGCCTTAAAACTCCCGATACAGCTTTCTGTAGCTCAATACGTGCTACGTAAAACTGTTTTTCCGAGCGTGAAAGAAGCCTGCGAATGCGCGCAAAGTGCCTCGAGCGGCCAGTCGCGCGGCAATATTTTAAATGCGAAGCATTTCTTGGCGAACATTTGCTACTTTGACAGTATCTATCTATCTATCTATCTATCTATCTATCTATCTATCTATCTATCTATCTATCTATCTATCTATCTATCTATCTATCTATCTATCTATCTAGCCGCCTACGTCTTTGTGCTCTCATGGTGATTTCGTTAACTTGGTATGTACCAAAATTGGCATACTATGACAAGAACATATGACGAACATAAATGATATGTCATGACATGAATATCATGACATGCGTGTCATGTAGGTCATGAAACAGCGACCTACGTCTTGGTGGTCTCGTGGTCGTTTCGTTAACTTCGTAGGTACCTAAATAGGCACAGTATGACAGAAGTGTATGACGAACATAAGTTATAGGTCATCACATGACATGCCTGTATGTAGGTCATGACAATGACCCAGCAAATGAGATAAAGACTCAAAAACCACTGAATTGGGTTCGGACGTGGCTACTAAGTGAAGGAAACACTAAAGGACGATGGTAGAAGTCATACTCATGAGCATGATTTAGCAAAAATGGCGATGACTCAGCGAAAAAAAGATTAACACTCAAAAACCAATGAAATAGGTTCGGACGTGGACACTAAGTGAAGGAAACACTAAAGGACTGCGCTACATGTCATAGTCATGACAATGACTCAGCAAAAATGACAATGACCCAGCGAAAAATACTAGCACTCAAAAACCACTCAAATGGGTTCGGACGTGGGTACCAAGTAAAGGAAACACTAAAGGATGCTGGTAGAAGTCATAGTCATGAGCATGACTAAGCAAAAATGACAGTGACTCAGCAAAAAAAGAATAACACTCTAAAACCACTCGAATTGGTTCGAACGTGGACACTAAGTGAAGGAAACACTAAAGGATGATGGTAGAAATCATAGTCAAGAGCATGACTCAGCATAAATGACAATGACGCAGCAAAAAAAGGTTAACACTCAAACACCAATGGTACTAAGTGATGTGGTACTAAGTGACGGGAAATGCTAAAGGCGCAACCGCATGCACGCGATTTTCGAGCGACAGCGACAAGCGACGGCGACGAGCGACAGGTTTTGCTGTCGCGGAGGGCTATCCGTCGCTGTCGCTGGTCGTGTCGCCGGTTTCTGGCCAGCCAGAAAATATCGCTTGTCGCCCGGAAGTCAGCGCGACGACATCCGCTGGGGACAGCGATTGCACAACAACATGGCAGCAATCAGACTGCCCGCTTCGATCTGAATTCGCTCTTGCAACTTGCTCTCTGCTGTGACAGCAAAAACTAAATAGTACAATCAGTCATCG